>NC_042623.1:191380582-191711448 GCF_901001135.1 Rhinatrema bivittatum
CCTCCTGCACTCGATCTCCTGCCGGCGCCATTTTCCGTATGAAAACGATTCGCGGCAAGAAATCGCTCCCGGAACCCCACTGGACTCCCAGGAAACTTTTGGCCAGCTTGGGGGGGCCTCCTGACCCCCACAAGACTTGCCAAAAGTCCAGCAGGGGGTCCGGAACGACCTCCTCCGTCGAATCGTTTTTGTCTATGGCCGCCGCCATTTTGCGGCGGCCATTTTGAAAAATGGCAGCCGGCTGAAGACAACAATGATTCTATTGAGGGGGCCGTTCCGGACCGCCGCCGTTCTGGACCACTGCCGGATCCCCAGGTAATTTAAAGCATTGGGGGGGGGGTTCGGGAGGGTGGGGGGATTTAATTTAAAGGGTCGGGGGTGGGTTTTAGGGGGTTTTTAGTGTGCCGGTTTTCCTGCCCTCCCCCTTCCCCCGATTTACGATTTTTAACGATAAATCGGGGGAATTGGTATTGTATTGTGGCCCTAACGATTTTTTGACGATTTAAAATATATCGGACGATATTTTAAATCGTCAAAAAACGATTCACATCCCTAGTGATGATGCTTCACAGCCAAACTGCTATAAAACCAGTTCAACACTGTAATATTTGTATCTGTAAATGATTGTTGGCGACAGTTCCGATTTTGATTCTTACTGTATTGTCTTCTGAAAGCAATAAACAGATTTTTCACAAAGCAACAATACATGTTAATTAACTGCTTGCTTAAACATGATTAATTTCAATATCATTTATACCATATATTTTCATAACATGAAATCATTTTTTTTAGGTTTACCGCTGATGCATTGTTCCTTCCATTGCTGTCTACTCTCGTCCGCTGCATAACTTTTCCCTATCCACCCTTTGCCGCCAGGATAGATTAAAAAGCTGTTGTAAATTTCCTCTCCGTTAGCTGCATTCTGTATTTTTTGGTCTTGGAAAAGAAAAGGCCAGGGAAAGCAGAAGTCACATTTGAAATATTCATGACCGTGGTGGGTTGGCTGAATGGAATAAAGGATTCCAGGGAACAGTGATTTGGCCTCTGTTGGTACAAGGTACATCATGTTGTGAGGGCTGAGTAATGCTTCTGAGGAGGGGATCGCTAACCCATTCTCTGATCAGAGCTGCTACAGGCTTTACACGGGGAAGAATAGAAGGTGGCAGCCGTGGGCCTCAGCCTTAATTTACCACGACAATCCTTCACAAGGCACGTGCTGTTTTTAGAGGTTGGTGGGGGAGGGTTCAGATCAGTGGCAGGTACTTACTGCAATGCAGAGGTCCTGGGTATGATTCACTGGCCAGGTCGTCTATTCCCTGGGCCAGCTTCACATACACTTGGTCGATGCAGCAGGGTGCGCATCGACCGAGCGCACCATTAGCCCCCTTTTGGCCGTGCGTTTTCGACGTCGCTATTTTTACCCCTTATACAAGCAAGAGGTAATAGTGCGTGTAAAACGCGCGGCCAACACCCCCCCCCCGAAACTAATAGCGCCCACAACATGCAAATGCATGTTGATGGCCCTATTAGTTATTCCCGCGCGATCCAGAAAGTAAAATGTGCAGCCAAGCCGCACATTTTACTCTCAGAAATTAACTCCTGCCAAAGGCTGGCGTTAATTTCGGCCGGCACCCGGGGAAGTGTACAGAAAAGCAGAAAAAACTGCTTTTTCCTGTGCACCGACTTACTAGTCATAACGATATTAAGTCGGAGGCCCCCAAAATAAAAAATTTTTAAAAATCTAAAAAAAAAAAAAAAAAAAAATCTGCCCGCGGGTTGGAAAATGGATGCTCAATTTTGCCGGCGTCCGTTTTCTGAACCCATGGCTGTCAGCGGGTTTGACAACCGACGACGGTAAAATTAAGCGTCGGCTGTCAAACCCGCTGACAGCCGCCGCTTCCGTCAATAAGGAAGCGCTAGGGACGCGCTGGTGTGCCTAGCGCCTCCTTATAACCGCGGGCCCTCATTTGCATACCTTTGCTTAGTGAATCGGTACGGCCCAGGAGAGTGGCCTGGCCGCGCGTCGTAGGAGAGCGGGCGCTCTCGCCGGCTCTCCTGCGCGGTTTACTGTATCGGCCCGACTGTTTGCAGCCTCTTGGAGGGCAGGAATCTCAATCATCGTGTAAAGGTGACACCTAGAGGTTGGATTTAAGGCCTTGTTGCATGGCTCACAACCAAGGCCTACAGTGAGTAGGCTGAGTTAGAAGGGAATCTAAACTAGAGAAAATATCCACGGATAATTGCAAATCAAGGTTCATGGCCCCCCTAGCCCAGTGCGTGCTTATCTGAGCTGGAAGCCCAAAGGATTAGGAGGAACCTGCAGGGGCCAAAGCTAACAGGTGGCTACCAGGTTGTAGGACAGTCCCCTTCCAGTTCTACTATCAACGCCGAAGCTTAAATTTAAGATCAGGGGTGGCCATCTCCAGTCCTCAAAAGCCACAACGGGCCTGGATTTTAGGAAATCCATAATGAATATGCACAAGAGAGATTTGCATCACTGCCTACATTGTATGCAGATATATCCCATTATATTCTATATATATATTCAATATATTATATTATATTTTATCCTCTCTTCACTGGCTACCTATTTCTGCACGAATTACCTACAAATCAATGACCATCATTCATAAATCCTAAATGATGATCTCATGGACTAAAAGGCTTAAACATAACCCCCAAAACCCACAAAGAAACCTACGCTCCAACAACACAGGATTCCTAAAACATCCCCACCTAAGAGAACGCTCATCTTTCAACTACACGAGAAAGAGCATTTTCCATTGCCTCCCCCCAAAATTGGAACACCCTATCCAAAGAACTGAGGACCCAGCACATCCTGAAAACATTTAAAAAAAGACCTAAAAACATTTTTATTCCGCAAACTCTATTCTAACTATCTGACACCTGATCATCCCAGCCCTCACAGAACTCACAATCATAATCCTCCTCTTCATGCTCTCCTGATGTACCCTCCTTTTCACACCCTCCCTGCTCTCACTTGATTCATTAAGTTCATTGAAAATGTTTATTTATTTATTTATTTATTTGCAATTTTGTATACCGACATTCGTTAGGCAACATCACATCGGTTTCCATGTAACATAAAACTGGCCAACATGGCTTTACAATGAAACTGATAATTGGAACTGGGTGGAGGTAAGGTGGGGGAAAACAAAAGGGAATTACTGAACGAAAAGAATATAAGCTATAAACATGATATATAAGCAATAAGAATGTTCTCCTCACTATTCTGTTATTCAACTACTAAGAAAAAATGTTTACTGTTCCCAATACTCTACTGTTCCCAACTACCATGTTAACTCCATTTGATGTATGCTAATTGCATATTTTGTATGATAATTGCATATTTTGTAAACCGTTATGATGGCTCTACCGAATAACGGTATATAAAACTCTACAAATAAATAAATATTCATTGTGGATATCTTGAAACCCGGCCTGTTTGTGGCTCTTGAGGTGTCGAGTTGGCTGTCCCTGATTCAGATTAGTGGTTCTGATTCCTTTGCATTGCTTTTTTTTTTTTTACCTAGAAAATGTTTGGATTCCCTTGACGCTATTTCTGCTCAAAACTGTAGTGAAGTAACCTGAGTGTCCGTCAATCTTCTTGACTGAAAACCTGTTCCAATCTAGCCAGACGGCATTCACAAAATCCATTGCCCCAAGGGTGTGCTTCATTTTGTCTCGCCCCCTGATGGGCACGTTGTCCCACCCTTTTCAAATTCCACCGGAAATCTCAGCCTTTTTCCCCTTTTTGCTAATTTCATTGAATTCCATTGCAGTGCATTTTGTGCTACTTGTATTTTCTAGTTTATTCCATTTTTGGACCTGAGGAAGGGAGTGTCAGCTCCCAAGAGTTGGTCAAGAAATGTATGTATATTTATTCTTTTTTTTTTTTGTTAGGTCATTGCTTTTAGTGATTTATACTATGCTTTAGATTTTTATTTTTTTTTTATATTCCACTTTTTGCACTTTTTTCAGCTCTTCAAAGCAGATTACATTCAGGTACTGTAGTATTTCCCTATCCCTAGAGGGCTTACAATCTCAGGGGGTTATTTTTCAAAGGTTTATCGCACGCGATACGGCTGTATCGCGTGCGACAAGCCTCTACCGCACGCAAAAAGGCCCTTTTCACGTGCGATAGCATGCAAATTAGATTGGGGCGGAGTCGAGGAGGGGCAAAGTCGTGGCGGGGAGGGGGCGGAGACAGCGGTGGCTTTGCTGCCAGCGATAATGTTTATAACATTATCGTCGCCAGTAGTGCGCCCAATCGCACCACCTTTCACGGTGGTGCTATTCGGTGTGAAAGTCGGCAGCTGACACACCGCGGCCACCAAAATCACACCACCGTGGTGCGAAGGCTGCAGGCTTTCGCAGGCCCACCCCCCCCCCCCCCCCCGCCCCTATTTTCGCAGGATTCATCATTCTGCGAAGAATGATGAATCCAGGCCTAAGTTTGTACGTGAGGCAAAGGAGGGTAAAATGACTTGCCTAAGGTCACAAGGAGCGACAGTGGGACTTTACTGTGTTTTTATTTCTTATTTTCTGTTTATGCTTTTATTGTTTTTATTTGATTTTATTTTTTTTATTGTAATTTGCTATGAAATTATTTTATCTCATTTGAACATTGCTTTGAAAGAAAAGCGATTTATCAAGAGAAGTAAATGAAATGAAATATTCAGTTAGTCCAATAAAAAGGTATTGCCTGATATTATTATTTTTGTTGTTTCTGTGTTTTATTTTCATCTATTAGTTGTATTGATAATTATCCCGTACATCTGTTGTGAATCCACAGAATTATGGGATGCCATTTTATAAGATGCATGCCTTCGCAATTAGGGCTGTTTCATGAGGAAGATGGTGCATTACCAGCCTCTTCTTGGTCACTTTATTGCTTTGCATTGGATGCATTGGGGTAGGACTACCTGGAATTTCTCCAAATGACTATTAGTACTACCGCTACTATTTATCATGTTTAAAATAAAGTGCTACTGGACATTATGCAGAGCTGTTCAGACACACATTAAGAAACAGCCCCTACTCAAAGAAGATTACAATTTAGTCAAGACAAACGTACATAAACTAGAGACCGTGGAAAGTGTAATACAGAGAAGTACTTAGGATTTAAAAGCAATTTTGAAAAGGTGAGTGACCAAAACACACCAACAGATTTGCAAACCTAAGACTGGTTTTATTTTTGTCTGTAGAATTTGATAGATATTAGACTTGGAAAATTATTATGGGCTGGATTTTAAAAAGATAGGGGTAGATTTTCAAAGGGTTACATGCATGGGTTACCGCGTAACCCCCAAAAACCTAAACCAAACCCCCCCTGCACGCGCCGAGCCTATCTTGCATAGGCTGCCGGCGTGCGCAAAGCCCCGGGACGCGCATAAGTCCCGGGGCTTTCCTGGGGGGGGCGTGTCAGGGGCGTGTCACGGCTGGCGCGTCATCGGGAGCGTGTCGGGGGGCGCGTCATCGGGGGCATTCAGGGGGCGTGGCCGCGGCCCCCAGACCAGCCCCTGGACCGGACCATGGCGCGCCGGCGGCCGGCCCGGCGCTCGCAAGTTACGCCTGCCTCAGGCAGGCGTAACTTGTGCAACAAAGGTAGGGGGGTTTAGATAGGGCCGGGGGTTGGGTTAGGTAGGGGAAGGTGCGGGGGTGGAAGGAAAGTTCCCTCCGAGGCCGCTCAGAAATCGGAGGGAACTTGGAGGCCTTGGAGGGAACGGAGGCATGCTGCGCAGCTCGGCGTGCGCAGGCTGCCGATTTTGGGTAGCCTTGCGCACGCTGACCCCGGATTTTAATGGATATGCGTGTATCTATTAAAATCCAGCATACTTTTGTTTGCGTGCGCAAACAAAAGTACACGCGGGCGTACTTTTATAAAATCAACCCCATAACGCGTGTAATCGGCCTTACGCGCACTGGGCCTATTTTCAAAAGGCCCAGCGACGCACGTAAAGCCCCGGAACACATGTAAATCCCGGGGCTTTACTAAAGGGGGGGGGGGGGCGTGGGCGGAGTCAGGCTCTCGGCACAGCGGCCATATTAGCCGCTGTGCCGGGGATCGCGTGCCAGCCCAGAGGCAGGCGCAAAAGGTAAAACAAAAATTTTGGGGGGGTTAGAGTAGGGCTGGGGGGAGGGAAGGTCAGGTTGGGGGAAGGGAACAGGGAAGGCTGCGCGCCTCAGCGCGCGCAAGGTGCACAATTGTGCACTCCCTTGCGCGCGCCGACCCTGGATTTTATAACTTATAAAATCGGGTGTACATGAGAGCGCGCCGGGTAGCGCGCGTGCGCATGTACGCCCACGCACAACCTTTTAAAATCTACTCCTATATTAATAGCACTAATATGTCATTTTTCCTACTGCAGTGTTTTTGAAATGGAAAACAAACAGTTATAATATTTTAATTCTTACTTATACTATGCTTTTTGATCCCTTGAGGTAATTTTAGCATAGTAATTATAAATAATTGCTAACTTTCAGCATCAACTATTCCCATTATGCTAACTCAGGGTTGATAGCAAAATAGTGTGTTTGGTCTGACATTGTTCCATTGTTAAATACATTTTGCATTTGGGTTACATCTCTCAGAAAAGTTACATTCCCTGATAGCATCAGCCAAGGGAACAGGACTGTGATGCCGCATCTTGTATTAACTCTTTATAGCACATGTTTTCTGTCCCAAGTTTCATGCCCTGTTCTATGTAATTAGCATTCTCTCATGCTTGTTTTTCAGTTACAATGTAAACCGAGACGATATTCAAATTTTGCATGAATCCCGGTATATAAAAATGTTAAATAAATAAATAAATAAATAAATAAATAAATAAATAAATAAATAAATGTTGGTTTTACGTTCTGGTTGAATCAATTGAAATATTACCCAATTTTGGTTGTATAATGTCACCTCCGCATAGATCAACCAACCATTAAGGATTGCAGTGTGTAACTGTTGTCATTACAGTGATTTGTAGGGGGCCAATGTGTTGCACCGGAGATGGACCCTTGCCCCAAGGTGGGGTTGACGCTACCCGCAGAAGGCGGAAGGCGGAGCTGGCTGAACGACGGAGGCCGACTGGAGCATCGCCAATACCAGCCCACGTTCCCCGCAGGTTGAGCCCTTGGGTGCCGGGGCCGGCTGGTCTTAGGCGGGCCTCTGTCAGACGACTTCCAGTAGACGACGTAGTATTCAGCCAGGGGCCAGCAGTGGTAACAGGAAGGTGGAAGCGAGTCCCGACGAGGCAGAGATCCAGAGACCTGGACGCCGATGGAAAACCAGAGGCAAGGACAGGTGGCGCCCGAGTAATAGAAGGCCGGAGCCTGAAAGGCCAAGTCCAGGGTGATACCAGAGGAAGAGGGGGGAAAGCAGGCTGTCATCGGGGCAGGCAGCAGACAAGGAAAGGCGGTCAAACGAGTGAGGGTTAAAACCAGAAGTCAGTCCGAGCGTGGTCAGGAGTAGCAGAGGTTAAAGCCAGAAGTCAATCCAAACGTGGTCAAGCATAGCAGGGTTCAAGGCCAGAAGTCAGTCCAACGAGGAAAGGCAAGGACTGGGTACAGATCAGGAGCAGGAACCAGCAACGAGCACACGACAAGCATGGAAACCTGTTGCCAAGGCAAGGAACTAAAGGCTAGGCCCTGCCTCATATACCAGGGCCCAGTGATGTCATCATCCGGGGCCGTGGGATGGATACCCGCCGCGGCCCCTTTAAAACCCGGCAAGGCGCACACGTGCGTGCCTAGTGAGCATCAGGTCGCTGGATGGCGGCTTCTCCCCACGGCACACACAGGGAGCCCTGCCGAGGAACTGGGAAGTCCGCGGAGGAGCCGGGGACAGCAGAGGAAGCTCGGGTGCGCAGGCGGCTGCCTACTGCCGCGAGGGAGGACGAACCGGGAGTGGGGGCTGGAAGCCGAGGGTTAAGTGGGCTCAGATGCGGGCCTGCCTCGGACAGGACACGCAACACAATACAATGGTCCTGGTTCAATTTCTGGACCTGTTCCTAACCCTTGGCCAGCTGGGGGTGCAGTAGAGGCAGCACTTACAGCCTCAGGGAGGGAGGTAAGGAGGAAGACACAGCTACTGTCCATCAAAAATCTACTGCTAACCTCAGAACGCATTTGTACTGGGTTTTGAAGGAAACTGCAAGCCACACTTCTCAGCCACGGATCCTTGCTGTAACAATTGGGTTTGCGAAGGAATAATGCGGAAAGAGCTCTGGGCAACTCCAGATGTTGGCTGATGGCACTTCAGCCCAATAACAATATGAGCAGCCAGAAAGCTGCAGGACCAAAATGAAAGGAAACAAATACATAAAAATGACACAACAAGCTAAATGGGAATACACAATTCACCCTAATAAATAATATCCCAGTTTATGCTTTACAAAACTCGTGATTGGTGCTTATTTATCTGGATTTGCCAGACCCTAAGATACCAAGCGTTTAATAATCTGTGTACCACAGAACTCTTATGGGTAACGAGCCTTTTAATTATTTTTATAGTTTTTCTTGCACAATCATGTTCTAACTCTGGTGCTAATAAAAGTTACTGATTCAACTTAGCTGTGTGTGTTCGATCTCTTTTATTAGCCCCCAAGTTTGAGCATGATTGATAAGAAGAACTATAAAAGTAATTAAAAGGACCATTACCTATGATACACAGATTATTAAACTCCTGGCATCTTAGGGTCCAACAAATCTAAATAAATAAGCACCAGTCATGAGTTTTGTAAAGCATAAACTGTGGGGTATTATTTTATAGTAACACAATTTTGAGTATATTTCACTTGTAGGTCACCTGTTCTGATCCGTAACGTAGTGACCCTTCAGCAATATGAAACGAGTCTGGCATCTGTCCATTTCCACTGCCTTGATATCCAGATGGAAAAAAATGACCACAGCAGAGACTGCCACTGAATACAGACACAGCCACTGCATTGCCCTGGATCTCGAGAACAAGGCAATGCAAGGTTGCCTCATTTGCAGGGCACTGCTGCTACCCATCCTCCATACAGCCTGTTTTGTGATTGAGCTGTGCAGCATCCTGCCCTGCGACACGACCAAGCCTTTGCTTGTTATTATCTTTGGTTTTGATTGTTTTTGTATTCAAATTGCATTTGATATATTTTTTTTTGATACTGTTGACGTATTATTATTTTCATATTGTTATATGTTTCAAGTCTTTTTTTTTGGAGGGGAGTGAGGTATAAGAATTCAAGGTAAGGTAATTTAATAGACCATTTCTATATCTATTCTGCATGGATGGATACATGATTTTGGCTTTTCTCCTGTGCTAAATTCATAAAAAAAAGAAACTATATGATAGAACACATCTGCAAGCTGTGTTTTCTCCCAGAATATGTTCTATAAAATAATAATTTCAGTGCTACATGTATTCCTTGGTAAGGGTGTATACAGGAAAGTAACCAAAATATTAAAGGAACAATTAAGTTGCAGTAAACCATCATTAACTTGATTTATCTTATTTATTTATTTATAAAAAAATTTATATACCGCTGCTCATCAAAGATATCACGTCGGTGTACAGTGAACAGGAACTTACGCCGGAGCGTTTTACATTTAACTTAACAGAGAAGCGTTTTACATTTAACTTAACAGAGAAGACCTGAAGAGAAGCGTTTTACATTTAACTTAACAGAGAAGACCTGAAGAGATATGGAATGTCGCATGCATTTTTCAAGCATATTCACAACATACTTAAAAGAGAATTCCACTTCCAAGCTGTAGGCACAACTTGCATGTACCTTGAAGTTCAAAATCATTTTCATGGGCTAGGATTGTGGTTCTTTTGATGCAGACTTTGTTCACTGTCACAGAACTTTCCATTTCTCTGTACCCTCTCTCCTTTTTAGCATTCTCCTACTAAAACACTAACAATTTTAATTTAATGTGTTGTGAGACGAGACAAAATGAATTTCATAAAAATGCTCAAAACCAGTTCAGAATATTTAGAGGCTGTCTCATATGAAGTTAGCATAGATATAAATGTACACACTGAACGGACAGGACAACCATAATCATCTTAACAAGGTGCAAAATTCCTTATGGCAGCGATGAAAAAATAGGATAGGAAACTTATATGCTTAAAATCCTGAAAGGAAGCAGATGAAACAGTAGTAGTGTTTAAAATTAATCATTGCTTAATGTTTCTTCAACATGAGTAAGTACTGAACTTTTAACATTGATTAAATTGGTGAACACATTCTGTTCTTTCTGAAATTTGTTTATTTAAGCAATATGTTAGTCTTATCTTCTCCCCTCAAACCAAAGCAGGGATGACTGATTAACTGGTAAAATGAAAATTCCCAAAATATTTCATCATTTTTCAAGAAACCCACTATTAGCTATGCCTATAGGCAACTAGCTTTTTCTTTCACTGATATCATTTTTAACCACTGCATGTCTGGTAATGGTTATAAAATCTGAAAACCTAAACTTTATGATCTTATCTTTCAAATGTATTTTCTAGAACTAGTCTAGAAATAAGATGAGTATTTAAAATACCTGTCACCCAGAGGACCCTAGGAATTGCCCTGCCCCCAGTCCCAGCACAGCCTTACCCTCCTGCTCTGAGCCCCAGTACAGCATATTCAGCCCCATCAAAGGCTTAGCTTCCCCCATCAGCCCCCAGCTTCAGATGCAGCACGGCCACCCATGGAAATTCCCCAAAGGCTCCTATTTATTATCCCCCCCCCCCCCCGCCCTAGTACAACCTGCCTAGCCCCAGCATGCAGTCCTGCCCCACCCCTAGCAGCCTCAGCACAGTCTGCATTCCCCCCAGCCCCAGCAGAGCCAGCCCCCTAAACCAAGCGCCTCCCTCCAGCCCCACAAAACCTGCCCCTCCCCACCAGCCTGAGCCCTAGCCTTAGCCACTCTAGCCTCCAGATACCAGACTCGTTCTCTGAGGGTTAGAAGCTGCATGCACCGAGTGCACACGTACAAGCTCTCACCAAATGGTAGATCATCGTACATGCGGCAAGCAGTGCAAAAGATTGGATAACTTCCCTCTCACTACTGCACTACTGTCTACATCTTAATTTTGTTTAGTTGTTTGTGATTTAAAATTTCTAAGGGAGTAGGGATGTTCAAACTAAAGCACTTTTAATCAATTGAGGTTTGTTTTTTTTAATATCTGTCAATGATCCTGCAGGGACTACATTCAATCTACTTATTAGTACCTGGCTGCACACCTTATTGACCCTTGTTCTGAACTAATTCCCTATCATTGTAGAAAATAAATCTGTTGTTGAAAACTTTTAGGAAGCAGTATTTTGGTACATACCTTCTAATCCTCTGCAGCAGAAAAAGAAAGGGAGATGTGAAAGCTGGGCTGAGGGAAGTCTAGATGGCTTGTAGCATTTTCTAGAGTCTTCTGCTGGGATTGCCAGGAGAAGTAAGCAGATGAACTTTTGCTGTCGCAAAACTTGATGGCTGTAGAAGCTCAAACCTAGAAGGCTCGCAATGTCCCTCTGCTGAGGCTGCTGGGGAAAAAGTAAACAAATGAGCTTTCCAAGTCTCTGAAGCTAGAAACAGTGTGAGTTATGTGGAAGCTGCACCTACATAGCTTATGGTGTCTTCTGGAATCCTTTGCTAGGAAAAGTATAAAAATTAACCCTCAGGTCTTCTGGTGCTAGAAAGAGTGCAGAGGCTGTGAAAGCTGAAATCTAGATGTCTTGCAGTGTTATCTGGAGTACTTTGCTGAGGCTGCTGAGAAAAGTATGTAAATGAGCCTTCCACTTTTCTGCAGATGGAAACAGAGTGGGGGCTATGGAAGCTGAGCCTAGATATTGGACTCCTCTGCCTGGGAGAAGTACCATATATACTTGTGTATAAGTCGATCTTGTGGATAAGTCAAGGGCAGTTTTTGGCTCCAAAATTAAGAAATTTGCTATAACTCATGAATACATTGAGGTTTTGCCCAGTCGTTCACGCCTTCCCTCCCTCCTCCATGGCTATTCCCTGTTGCGGTCCCGGTACCTAGACTCGCAACTGGGTCCTTACCTCTCTTAACCGCGCTGTGGCCGCGACGGGGTCCGGTGGTTTTCGGGCCTACCAGGCCTCTCTGCGGCGGCGTCTCCACGAGGGAGACACCGCCAAGCTGATCCCGACTCTGCCGCCTCCCAGGCACACGCGCGCGAGGAGCGATCTTTTAAAGGAGCAGCTGCACGGAGTCCCGGCCAGCCCCCTGGATGACATCAGACGCCAGCAGGGTATTTAAACCCGGCGTCTGACTTAGGAAATCGCATTGAAACAGGGTTCATTCCTTGGAGTCACTAGTTGCCTTGCGTTCCTGAGTTCCAGCTTTGATCCCTGTGTTCCTGCTTCAGTTCATGTGTTCCTGTTGCAGTTCCTGTGTTCCTGCTTCAGTTCCAGCTCCAGCGCTCCTGCTTCTGGGTCAGTTCTTCAGCTTCTTCCCTTTGTTTGGTTCCTGACCTTCGGACTGTCTTCCTGGCCTTGCCCTCGGTATGTCTACATTCTGCTGCCTACTGCCTGTCTTGACCTTGGACTGTTCTACGGACTATGCCATCTTCGGGAGACCTCTCCTAAGCCCCAGCGACCGGGGTCCTCACAGGCTCCTCCTGGGGGGACCATGGGTCTCCCAGGGTGAAGCTCTCGCCTGTCTCCCGCTTCCAAACCGCCTCCCAGCCAGTTCTCACAGCAGCGGCCCACCCATTGCCATTTCATCATCTTCACGGCTGGCCCATATGGCTATCCCTAGTCCATTCACCCATGGACTGAAGACATATCTGAAGCAGCTAGAAAGAGGCCGGTGGCAGGACAGCTTCTCCCTTGCACCCCTTCCCAATCCCTTAACTCACCCGCTAGCAAGACAATGACGGGAGTTGCAGTTGCTCAGGTGTGTCCTACCTCCCTCCCCGCGAGGTCCCAGTGTCACACTTTGGTGTGCTTAGAATCATGTGGTTCAATCAGGTCCTGGCAAGAGAGAGAAGGTAGGGCACAACTGAGCAACTGCAACTCTTGTCATCGTCCTGCTAGCAGCGGGTGAGTTAAGGGATTGGGAGGGGGGTGTGGGGGAGAAACTTACTGCCACTGGCCTCTTTCTAGCTGCTTTTCAGCCCGCAGGTGATTGGACTGGGGATAGTCATGGGAGAGAGGGAAGGAGTGAATGGACCATTGACCCATGGATAAGGCGACCTTGTTTTTCAAGATGAATTTTGAGACTTAGATTTCTCAACTTATACATGAATATATACAGTATACAAATTAGCCCTCAGATTCTCTGATGCTTGAAAGAATGGAGGGGCTGTGAAATCTGAAACATAGATGGCTTACAGTACAGGATACTGCTGGGAAAAGTTTGGAAATGAGCCTTCTAGTTTTCTTTTGCTAGAAACAGTGTAGGGGCTGTGGAATCTGAAGCCTAGATATTTCAGAGCATCCTCTGGAATCTTCTGCTGGGGCTGTTGGGTAAAGTATGCCAATAAGCCTTCAGGTCCTCTAATGCTAGAAAGAGAGTAGGAACTATCAAAGCTAAAACCTAGATAGCTTATAGTGCCCTCTGGAGTCTCCTGCTGGGGCAAAGTATGCAAATGAACCATCAGATCCTCTGGTGCTACAAAGAGGCTGTGAAAGGTGGAAATCCTTTCTTGGGGCTTCTAAGAAAAGTACACCAATGAGCCTTCAGATCCTCTAGTGCTAGAAAGAAGGTAAGTGCTGCGAAAGCTGAAACCCAGATACCTCCCAGCATTTTCTGGAGTCCTCTGCTGGGGCTGCTAGGAAAAGTATGCAAATGAACCATCAGATCCTCTGGTACTACAAAGAGGCTGTGAAAGATGGAAATCCTCTCCTGGGGCTTCTAAGAAAAGTACACCAATGAGCCTTCAGATCCTCTAGTGCTAGAAAGAAGGTAGGAGCTGTGAAAGCTGAAACCCAGATACCTTGCAGCGTTTTCTGGAGTCCTCTGCTGGGGCTGCTAGGAAAACTATACAAATGAACCTTTCAGATTTTTCCAGCTGGTAACAGTGTGGGGGCTGTGATAGCTGAAACCTAGACAGCTCATGATGTCCTCTGCAATCCTTTACTGGAGCCGCTGCTAGAAATATACAAATGAGCCTTCAGGTCCTCTGATGCAGACATATGCCACTTCCTCCTAAGTGCATTGTGTATATAGATGGGCACTGTTATTAAAGGTTGCAAAGTGACAGAGCATGCATTTCAAATAAGGGTCACACATTCCATCACAAACAATGCTACTTAATTGGTCTGTGTAGTACATGTGATATAATTTATGCTTGTTTATTTTTGGTTTTGGTTCGACTAATTGGATGAGAAGTAGGTGGCATTAGCTCACTCTGTCTTATTTCTTTTTACAGCGTGACAAAAATCAAAGAATTTTGAAAACTGACTTTTAGGTAAATCTGTTCCTTGTGAATATCTGCCTGCATGACTCCTTGAGCCTCACTGTCATGGCTAAGGGTGGCTGAATTAAAAAAAAAAAAATTTTTTTTTTTGGTTTCCCAACATGAATTCGATTTAAAGTGACCACACACTGGCATGGCTCAGATGCCCCTGAGAAGATGGACTCCTGTCCTCGAAAGCCTTGCGCTTCAGTGACTCGATTAGTCTGTGAGATACTACTACCAGCCTCTGTGCTGTTTTCACTTCTACAGACTGACAGGGCTACTCCTCTAGAAGGGTGGTACATTGAGGAGTACATTTTTAAAGAGGTTTTGCGTGCAAACATAGCATCTGCCCGCATAAGTAGCATGTACTCGCATATATGCTAGTTCATAAACATTGAGAGTACACCTGCATTTTCCATTTCACCGGAGAACAAAGGGGTGTTCCAGGGTGTAGTTCAAAAATACACGCAGATTTCGTAAGCGATATACACGTATACACTACCAAACTAATTTGTACACTTTTATACCTGCTAATTGACTCACATAAGTGAGACAGACTTGCCTGTGGTTGGCAGTTTTTGGGTGGCAGGTCTAGGTAAACTGGTAGGGGTTCTGGCTGAAGTGCTGGAGGGTTTAGATGAACTGGAGAAGGACCGGGAGAACTGGAGATGGTTTCAAGCAGGGCCGGTGCAAGGGTGTTAGGCGCCCTAGGTGAACCATTCCCCCTGCGCCTGTCGGCCCCCCCCCCCCCCCCTCCGGTCTAGGTCCCAGCCCCAACCTCATTCACTCAAGACAGGCCCCCCTCCCTTACACACACTTAGGTTTCTTCTCTCATTCACAAGCGCACCCTTAACAGGCTCCCTCTCCCTCTCTCTCACCAACACCATTGCTCTTTCGTTCACACACAATTCCTCTCTCACACGCAGACACAGAGGCGCCGCTCGTGGCATCCCAAGACTCTGCTTCTCTCGGGCGTGAGTAGGATGGGCTCCGCTTGCAGCTTCACATGGCTGCTCTCTTCCGCCCCTAAATGGCTGGCGCCCTAGGTGACCGCCTAGCTCGCCTATTGGGACATGCCCACCCCGATTTCAAGTACACGAGCAAGTGTTTTCAAAACAGTATGGGGCAGATTTTCAAAGCCTACGCGCGTAACTCCAGGTGGACTTACGCGCGTAGGGGAGGTTACACGCGCCGAGCCTATTTTGCATAGGCCTGGCGACGCACGCAAGCCCCGGGACGTGTGTAAGTCCCGGGGCTTGAAAAAAATGGGCGGGCCGTGGGCGGGGCTGTCCGGGGGTGGGGCATGGGCATGGCCAGAGGACTATCCACTGCTGCTGGGCCCGGGGATCGCGCGCTGGCACTCGGCTGGCGCGCGCAACTTACGCCTGCCCAGAGGCAGGCGTAAATAACAAAACAAAGGTGGGAGGATTTAGGTAGGGCTGGGGGGCGGGTTAGGTAGGGGAAGGTGTGGGGGGGCAGTCACTATGATCTCGGAGGGAACGGAGGAAGGCTGCGCGGCTTGGCACGCGCAAGTTGCACAATTGTGCACCCCCTTGTGGGCGCTGACTCTGGATTTTATAACATGGGCGCGCGCGGCTGCGCGCACATGTTATAAAATCGGGCATACAATTGCGCGCGCCGGGTTGTGCGCACAAATGTACACCTGCGCGTACCTCTTAAAATCTGGCCCTATATGTGCATACTTTATAAAATACGTACCTTGTATATATATATATCAGGGTTATTACACGTATGCATTATATTTTTTACTTGCCTAAAATATACGTGCATATGTTAAAATAGGTAGAGAAAGTAAGTGTTTTCTTGTATTGGAAATATTCATGCACCCTGAAACATACGCGTGTACTTTCAGAGCAGAAATATGCTGCATGTTGTAAACTGCACAGCTCTTCCCGCACATTTTATACAACACTAGCATTCATTTCCATGTGTCCACTTACAGATGCAAATGCTGTACTGTGGATGTTTGAAACTTGGGCTCCCGGTTTGCAAATATTGAACATAGCCTATTTGTTAATGGAATTTGTTCCAACTCTTGCCAGTTTGCAAATAATGTGTTGCTTTGTGGTTAATAATGTTTTGCTGAAAAGAAAAATACATATTTGGGTACAGAAAGCAAAATAACCATGGACTGCAGACATTTTAACTTTTTCATTTTCTCCAACGTGCACCAACATCTATTGCAAGGTTTGGCATCCACTGGAAATAGTTCACTTCCTTGGTCAAAGGCAACTTAATTTCATGGGCTTTATTTCTGGATTCTGCTGACAAAAACCGCTGTCATCAGGAGACCTGGGTGATACATACTTCTGTATCTGCAGGGCTTGTGTTTGTCCTCTTGCTCTCTGATGATTTTTGACATCTCTCTGTTGTAATTGGTTTTGTAATTGCACAAGGATTGTTCTTCTCTTTGTGGTGGCTAAAGTTATCTGCTTGGACAATATTGCTATAGGCAATATAATATCAATACAAACAAAGGACCTGATGTACTGTGCTATGGGGAAAACGTTTATTAAATGAGGCCCAAAGTTTGAAAGAATTGCACCAATAACCTCAAATGTATTTGCAAGACAAATTGGTCATCAGAATTTGTGTAATTTGATTTGGAAATAAAGTTGTCGATTATTTTCCTTGAGGATTCTCTGCATTTTCTTCCTGTCTGATGTGAGTGTATGCTTTGAAAGAAAATCAGCAGAGCTGACCCAGTTTGGACTCAGCAGTAAGTGACTACCCTAAAATCTTTCTCCAGAGAGAGAGAGCAAATCCCCTTTAGGTCAGAGCATTCCAAAAAGACTCAGTCAAAGAGTGCAACATGCCCTCAAAGCGCCCGATTTTAAATGGCTGGCGTGCGTAAAAAAACGGGGGATACGTGCACGGCCGGGCCTTGCGCGCCTAACGCTCGTTACATGCACAACAGCCGGGCCGAAGAAAAAGGGCAGTCTGGGGAAAGGGTGGTCCAGGGGCCATTTGACACTGTGCGGGGGATCGCAACTTACGCCAGCTCAGGAGCTGGCGTAAGTTCTAAAACAAAGAAAAAAAAAAAAGGTAGGGCTTTACAAGGGGTCGGGGAGGACAGGGGAAGAGGGAGGGAGTATGGGCAGGGAGGTAGGAAAGTTGCCTCCCGGTCTGCTCCTTAATTGGAACGGACTGGGAGGGAACTGGGGAAGGTTGCGATGCGTCGCCGCGTGAAAATTGCATTTTTCAAACCCCCCCCGCTCCCTTGCGCGCACCGCCCTGGATTTTATAACGTGTGCACGCCAGTGCAAGCATGTTATAAAATCGTGCGTCCAGGGTAGTGACCGGGTAGCGCACACACATGCATATGTTTTCAAAATCTACCCTAAAGAGTGTAGAAATGCAAATTGATAGACAGTGGGGCACAATCAAAATAATGCTGGCAACCTAATAACTAGGGGAGTGCAGGCTCTTTTTTTTTGTTTGTTTTTGTTTTGTTATATTGTATTTCTTTTTTTTTTTTTTTTGCAAATCGCACAAATTATTTCACAGAATAAAATAGAACAAAACGCATAAATTGGGGAGGAGGGGTTGTTTTGTTTCAGAAATGAAACAATACCATATTGTTGATATTTTTTGTTTCATTTCAAATGAATGCACATCCCGAATAATATCTTGAAGGATTTGCTGCAGACACAGAATGAAGGCATGTCGTTACCATTTTTTGTAAATTTGCATGAATAGTAACATAGTAGATGATGGCACAAAAAGACTGTCTGATTCATCCAGTCTGTCCAGTAATTAAATTAATGTGTTAGCAGTGGGATTTCAGTTCATGCCTCCATTCAGAGACCAGAACATCCAGTGCAAGGAAGAAAAAAGATGTTCACACCAGTCCTTGGAACAGCCCTAGCCATCAGTTTTTCACACATCCCTAGAGACAGTGCATGCAAATATATCCCATGCATATTCATTGGGGATATCCTGAAAATCCCTGGGGTCACCAGGACCATTTTGAGCAACACTGCCTTTGACCACTCAGCCAATATGATTATTGGAAGCAAAATGTGTTGATCTGAAAACAATCTAGGGCCTTTCAGATCAACACATTTCTCAACTTGGCCCTAGAGGCAAAGGGGAAGATTTTCTATGGTATGCACGCACATCCATGTGCGCATGCTTCCTGGCATGCACACAGGGATGCGCTGATTTTATAACGTGTGTGTGTGTGTGCTGGCGTGCGCATGTTATAAAATCCGGGGACTGTGCACGCAAGGGGTGGAGCACTAACGCAATTCCCACATGGCGATGCATCCCGGCCTTCCCCAGTTTCCTCCCAGTCTGCTCCAATTAAGGGTTTACTATTTTATTTCGTTGCTACTGCTCCATTGGAGCAGTAGCAACTTGCACGCACCCTTAGTCCCTTCCCTGGTATAGCAGCAAATGACCGCTGTACCAACCGCCCCTCCCCCGGACCGCTCCTTTCTTTTGGCCCAGCGCTTCTGCGCATAATGGGAGTTACGCGTGGCTGGGCCCCTTCTAAAATGCGCGGCATGTGCAAGGACTGGCCGTGCACGTAACCCCTGTTTTCCCCGTGCGCACCTTTTAAAAATCTACCCGAAGGTGAATTTTCCAACATCAGTAGCAGAGTAGAATTTTGAACTCCTGAGCCATAGCCCAGTGTTGTAACCATTAAGAGGTACATTTTCAAAGGGTTTAGATGCTTAACCTTGGAAGTCAGGCTCCTAAATTTGAAACTAGGACTGAGAGCCTACATTTAGGATCCTACTTTCACTATGGGCCAGATTTTCGAACCTATGCACGGGCGAAGATTTGTGTGCGCAACCCGGCGCACACAAATCTATGCCTGATTTCATAACATGCGCGCGCAGCCGCGCGCGCATGTTATGAAATCCGGGGTCGGCGCGCGCAAGGGGGTGCAACTTGCACGCGCCGAGCCCTAGGGGAGCCCCGATGTCTTTCCCCGTTCCCTCCGAGGCCGCTCCGAAATCGGAGCAGCCTTGGAGGGAACTTTCCTTTGGCCCCCTCCCCACCTTCCCCTATCTAACCCACCCCCAGCCCTACCTAAATCCCCCCCCTTACCTTTATTATTTAAGTTGCGCCTGCCTCTGGGCGATCTCCCGGCCTAGCGGGCCTTCAGAAGCCTTTGGCCATGGCCCTGCCCCACCCCGCCCCTTTTTTCAAGCCCTGGGACATACGCGGTTCCCGGGTCTTGCGCGCGTCACCGAGCCTATGCAAAATAGGCTCAGTGCGCATAACCCCCCTGTGCGCGTAAATCCAGCCAGATTTATGCGCGCAGGGCTTTTAAAATCTGCCCCTATGCACCTAAATTTAGGATCTAAAAGCTTGGTGGCTTCAGGGGTGGAGTTAGGGTGGAGAAAAAAGGTTAGGAGCTTCAATCTAAGTCTAAATTTAGGGTTTCCAAAGTTTTAGAATCATAGATTTTCATATGAAAATTTAGGTCCCTAAGTTTGACTGAAAATAGGTGCCTAACTCAAGCACCTAAATTTAAAAACTCAGCTTTTTTTTTTTTAACCTTGGCCTCTAAACCACTTCTTTTTCCTCTTGGAAGGTGATCTTGACCCCCTTCGCTCTGGGTTATGGGACCAGCATGCTTCTGCTGCACCACTGCGCACTCTCGGGTAGATCTGTAAAGTGTGCACATGTCCATGAGTGCGCGCTACCCGGCGCACACACACGGACGCTCCGACTTTTATAAAATGCGCGTGCCAGCGTAGGCATGTTATAAAATCGTTGGGCCACATGCACATGCATGCTGGATTTTGTAATCCGTGCGAATATGTGGGCGGCGCGCGCAAAGGAGGGCGCAGTAACGCAATTCCCGTGCGGCAACGCATCCCAACCTTCCCCAGTTCCCTCCCGGTCGGCTCCCTATCTAACCTTCCTTCCCCTCTCCTCCCCACGCCCATCCCTATCCTATCTAATCCCTGTTTTGTTTTGGTTTTTTACCTTCTGCTCCTCAGCAGGAGCTGTAGTAAGTTGTGCGCACCCCCTGGACTGCCCCTTTTATCTGGACCCGGCACTTCAGCGCGCAACGGGGGTTACGTGCGCGGCCGGGCCTTGCGTGTGCCGCCCTCCTCTTCAAAGGGGCCCGGCCGCGCACATAACCCCCGTTTTTTTACCCGCCCGGGGGAATAAGAACTCGGCCATCTGGTTTTAGGGACTGACTAAACGTTTGACTTTTTGCTTCCCTTCATGTTTCACCGAGCGGATATTTGAGCTGTGACCCTCTGACTCAGGAGCAGCAATGCTGCCTCTCGGCTCCCTCTGAACACCAGTTGGAGCTGTAGGTTTGCTAATTGCACAGTCATTCTGTGATCCAGTGCAGTGATTCACTACGGAGAGGGTCAGTCAGTCAGTCAGAGCTGTTGCTTGCTGTATTATTTGGGAAATAATCATATCCTCCCCCATGCTTGATATTTAGTAACGCCACTGAACCGTGGGTAACACCAAAGTTAACTGCTGTGACCAAGGTATTCTTACAGCATTCCTGCAGATGCTGCCCTAAAAAAAAAAAAAATCAGAAATCAAGGACTCCATGCAGTGACAATCTGATGAATACAACCGTGGCAGTCTCTAAAAAGTAAAAAGCAGTGTAGCAGCTGTCATTGTCCCCTCCTGTCTAGGTCTGAATGTGCCACCTCTGTGCTGTACCCCGTGCCTGACGGGCAGTCAGATGGTACTGCGCGTTTCTTATAAAATAGCCTGACCGCGCGCACATGCGCGCGCAATTTCAAGTGGAAATGCTGCTTCTACCGCATAAGTGGGGGCATTTTAATAGCCATGTGCACGGACGCCACTGGCCATTTTCCCCAGCTCGGTCCCAGTTGGATTGGACTTCCAAATCCCCCTAGTTTAACAGCCTCCCTTCCCCTCGGTTAGCCCCTAGCTTTAAAACGCTGCTGATCTGCGTACATTTTTTTGTTTTGCTACTTACGTCTTCCATAGCAGAAGTAAAGTGACGCCGCGTGGGGGGCTGGCGCACACCAGTCCCACGTAAGTAGGTACGCGCTAATTTCTATTTAAAAACCCGGAATGCCCACGTCCCGTCTCCTTTTCTGGAAACTTTTTTTTTTCATGCGTGCGTGCAGCGCCACGTACGCGCCCGTATCTCGGCGGCTTTCAAAATCGGCTCGGTGCACGCCAGCCCGACATACTTGCGTATCCTTCCTAATTTCGGCGCACGGCGGGCTTTTAAAAATTCACCTTTAAGCCAGGGTGGACCTTCGTTTATGGGCAGAGCCACTACCAGAACCCATTTCCAGGGGTTAACTACCAAATTTAGCCGAGTGGTCTACAAGTGGACATTGCCCACATTCTGCGGGGGGTGGGGGGTCAGGTCAGGTCAGGGACACGGCAGTGCAGGTCGCTTTGCATGCTCGAAACCACGCCTATTGCGCTGGAAAGAAAACGTGCGT
The DNA here is from genome assembly GCF_901001135.1 of Rhinatrema bivittatum. Taxonomy (NCBI): domain Eukaryota; kingdom Metazoa; phylum Chordata; class Amphibia; order Gymnophiona; family Rhinatrematidae; genus Rhinatrema; species Rhinatrema bivittatum. Next base: position 191,402,424 of record NC_042623.1, read on the forward strand.
CTGTGCAGAGAAAGCAGGCGCAAATCTCTCTGGGTACCTTTTTTTCCCCCGCAACAATTTTCAAAGGGAAAAAAAAAATGTTTTGAGACTCGTTGCAAAGGCCTCGGATAAAAGTAGCCACGGATCTCATTGGCAATGCGGGTCATTTTTTGTTAAGTTATACCCAGAATACGTGCAGCTTCCGCCCCGTTTGCCCCTCTGCCCTGCATTTATACATCTTTCATCTGATAGTGCAGACTGGGCTTCCTGATGGTGGTTTCACGCTGCTGGGGTGGGAGGGAACACGCTGTGGGATGGGCCTAGCCAACCTTACGTGTGAACATGGGATGCTGCTGGGAAGAAGAGGAGTAGCATGGACAGTTTCCTTTTCACCCGGGCCTGGTCGCTGCTTCACGCTCGGCAATGGATGGACTTTGTGGATTTTAAGGACGTGACAATTGTGAGCGCCTCGGTTACTTTTAAAATACATTTGGTACCTAAATGACAATTTTCTCGCCCGTGCTAAAGTGCTTTTACCTCTTCTGCTCTCACCTTCAGGGGGGGGGAGGGGGGAGGGAGAATACGACTGAGAATATTAAAGCCTTCGCTTTTAATGGTCTCCTAAAACCTAGCTCGGTTAATTAACTTTGTGCGAGGTTCTGGGCCACTCGCATACATCGCAGCTGACGTGCTCATGCCAACTCAGCCAAAAAATTCATAACGGAAGATGTAATTGCAAGTGACTTTGTTGTGGCTATTAAAACCTATGGAAAGAACCCCTCCTTTTGAAGTGAACTGACTTAGGAATGATTTAAAGTGCTTTTTTGAACTTGAATAAAAGAATATTGTTCCACGTGCCAATAACGAATATCGTCCCTCAGGCCAATAAAGCTTTCATTTCTATTAATGGTTTTGGATTGATGAGGACTTTCAAGTTTGCCAATTTGATTACAAAAAAATGGTTGTAAAAAAAAAAAAAAAGGGCATGCAAACGGAGCCAGCTTCATAAAACGGCCGCCTCCCAGAGAGCGGCTTAATTGTACAGAGGGTTTCATTTTGCTGTACAGATGCGTTCGTCAGAAAAGGAGCAATCGCTGGGACAGATGTGACCCACTTCTTCAGGATGCGCCATGCAGAGCAGAGAAAGTTTTTTATTTTGTTTTTTAAAAGGTGGCAAACCGCAGAAGTCGATCAAAACTAGCTCCGGCAGCCTTAACTGGGTTCATCGGTATTTAGTATTTAAAGGGCGAAAGTTGGGGACCGGGAAAGCGATGAAGATAAAAATTCTGTTTACAACGGGGGGGCCGGGCGCATAAGAGCGGGATATCCGGGCGCAGCGCTTGGACAGAGCACTTCCCCAGGTCCTGGTTATCTTTCAAATGGATCCTAAGGGAGGGCAATCGGTGTGGAAAACTGGACAGCAGCACAGCCAGTTGGGAATACGGTTTGTTTTTTTTACATCCAGCAGGGCATTTTCAGTGCTGCAGCTGTGAAAACGTCTTGCAGGCCGTCTGTGCTGTGACTCCACGAGGGCCTGCTGAATGGCAAAGTTTGGGAAGCAGAGTCCTAAGTGTGTACAAAAAACCAAGCCAATTAAATGTAAGCAGGAACGCTATCCCTTTCCTGTAAAGAGAGTAAGAAACCCCAGTGTTCAAAAAGCTAAGCTAAGGGCTTGAGTGTCCCTACATTTGGAAAATTCATTGCATAGTCTGCAGTTTTCAGATTTACTGACCCAGTGCTGGATCTCTGGGTGTTTTGAGGCACAGGATGTGAGAGAATCCCCTTCCTGCCACCATGTGTTTCTTTTCTTCGTTTTCCTGCTTTCCATGAAGGGACGGCTCAAGGGAATCTGAGGCGAGGGATGAGATGGTGCTTCCCCCCCCCCCCCGGCATGGCACAGGTCAAATCAGCAAGGGGGGGAGCTCCCCTTGGAGTCTGGCCCTTTCGGGGATTTGAAACGCTGCAGAAGGGGAAAGAAGGAGTCTGAGTTCTCAGAGGAGTGGCAGATAGAGTGCCACTCCCAGGAACCCTACCATCTGCCTTCCATGTTTCTCCGGCATTTGCCCCTGGAGAAGTGGGGGATGGGTAAATGATAGGGGTCTGTGCGTGGTGAGCTCTCTAGGGGGCCAGTGCGAGGGCATCAGGTGTTCTAGGCAAATCTTGTGCCTCCTCCCAGCCCTCACCACACACACAACGAGAAATTCAGCATTTATAATAACCAATTTTACATGAAAAAAGACATTCAAAAGGATAGTTTTCTGAGATTAAAATATCACAACAAGATGCATATTATTTTTACATTCTTTGCTGCAGAAAACTGCAAAAAAGACACTTGACGTGCATATGGTACTAGGCCTATGGTAATGCATGTAGGGTGTGGGTTTTGCCCCCAGAATGCCATGAGTAGACTGAAAGGCAATTACAATATAATAAACCTCCCACACTGCCAGCCCTCAAACAGTAAAAGCCTTAACTATGAAAAGGCAACACTGCAGATATCACACCTGGCCCGGAAAACGGAAAAAGCCAGCCTGCTATAGATCCCTACAGAGAAACTACATGATAGCAGAATACCTCACCTCAGTCACACAAGCAGAACACAGACAGACCCTCGCCAAACACAGAATAAAGAGATCAGAAAGTGTAGACAAACGTTGGACAAAAACAGGAGGGAAAACTGCACCAGGCCACACTACATGCAGTGCAACAATGGAAAAACAGAAATGCCATTCCTCAAAACAATAAAATCAAGAAATATAAAACAAGCATAACTGTAAAACCATATTAATAAAAAGAATAAATATTTCAAAACAGCTGATGAAAAGAACATCCAATGATTAAAACTTTCTCAAACACCACTGAAATATTTCAAAATAGCAGACACATGTAATAGTACCTATTAATTGATCCTAGTAAGAATTTAAAAAATGCAATCAGAGATGTTAGAGAATTTAACACAATTTCTGGAAAACTCCTCTAAAGGAGGTGTACGATCGCGCAACTCTTGGTTACATTTTCGACAGAACAAGAGCTTAATGAAGTAATGCAGAGATATTTGGAAGAATATCCCTGCTTGCTTTTTACTGACAGGAAGTCTGTGTTTATCCGGACTTCGCACGAGTAACCCAAGAAAGGAGACACGAGTTTCTTTTGTTAAAATCTCAGATTATAGCCCTTGGCTTTTCTTTTTGCTTAAGGTAGCCGTGCAAACGTGTGATTCGCTCACAGAGTGAGTATTATTTTTTTCCCCAGAACAGTTGAAGTCATTTATTAACTCTAGGAATACAACGACCCTATCTCTAGTAAACGTCTAGGTTGTGAAGATCTTTAAGTATAAGTAAAAGATGCAGCATGCACGTTAAATGCCGGTTTCTGTTATTATTTTCTTATTATCTCCCTGTAATCTGTTCCCCCCCCCCGGCTATTACCTAAGTTGGGGAAAATGGGCATTCAAAAGGTTAAAGGTTGTCCTGGATGTAATATTGTGGTGAATGTTATATATGCCATTTTCTTTTCTTTCTGGAAGAAAGTGTTTGCTTATTTGTATATTTGTTGAAAATGATAAAAATAAAATTAAAAAAATAAAAATAAAAATGCATACCTAGAAATGTTTGATTTCTGGTCATCCTAAGATTTCTGGGGATTAATGTTGGGAGGGGGGAGAGCAGTGGCAGGAAGGGAGGGCTTTCTTTTCCCTCTCTCACACACATACAAGCATGTTCATTCACACTCACACACACAGATGCTCTCGCTTGCTCACACACACTCAGGCTCTCGCTCTTTCACACACACACACTGTCACATTTGTACTTTCACACACACACATGCTCTCACACAAACATACTCTCATACTGGCTCTTTCACACACACACTCACACTTGTTCTCTCACACACATACAAGCATGTTCATTCACGCTCACACACACAGATGCTCTCGCTCACACACACACAGGCTCTCACACACATACAAACATGTTCATTCATGCTCACACACACAGATGCTCTCGCTTGCTCACACATACACAGGCTCTCTCACACACATACAAACATGTTCATTCACGCTCACACACACAGATGCTCTCGCTTGCTCACACACACACAGGCTCTCGCTCTTTCACACACACACACACACACACGTTCTTTCACACACATACACTGTCACATTTGTACTTTCACACACACAAATGCTCTCACACAAACAGATGCTCTCACACTGGCTCTTTCACACACTCACACAAGCATGTTCATTCACGCTCACACACACATGCTCTCGCTTGCTCACACACACACAGGCTCTCGCTCTTTCACACACACACACACACACACTTGTTCTTTCACACACGTACACTGTCACATTTGTACTTTCACACACACACATGCTCTCACACTGCTCTCACACACTCACACTTGTTCTCTCACACACATACAAGCATGTTCATTCATGCTCACACACACAGATGCTCTCGCTTGCTCACACACACACAGGCTCTCGCTCTTTCACACACACAGGCTCTGACACTTGTTCTTTCACACACGTACACTGTCACATTTGTACTTTCAAACACACATACACATGCTCTCATACAAACATGCTCTCACACTGGCTCTTTCACAAACACACTCACACTTGGTCTCTCACACACATACAAGCATGTTCATTCACGCTCACACACACAGATGCTCTCGCTTGCTCACACACACACAGGCTCTGATACTTGTTATTTCACACACATACACTCACATTTGTACTTTCACACACACACATGCTCTCATACAAACAGATGCTCTCACACTGGCTCTCACACACACACACTCACACTTGTTCTCTCACACATACAAGCATGTTCATTCACGCTCTCACACACAGATGCTCTCGCTCACACACAGGCTCTCGCTCTTTCACACACACTTGTTCTCTCACACACATACAAGCATGTTCATTCACGCTCACACACACAGATGCTCTCGCTTGCTCTCACACAGGCTCTCGCTCTTTCACACACACACACTTGTTCTTTCACACACATACACTGTCACATTTGTACTTTCACACACACACATGCTCTCACACAAACAGATGCTCTCACACTGGCTCTTTCACACACACACACACACACAAGCATGTTCATTCACGCTCACACACACAGATGCTCTCGCTCACACACACACAGGCTCTGATACTTGTTCTTTCACACACGTACACTGTCACATTTGTACTTTCACACACACACATGCTCTCATACAAACAGATGCTCTCACACTGGCTCTTTCACACACATGCATATGTACACATGCTCTTTCAAACTCATACCTGCTTCCTCTACCTCATTCACACACTGTATGGCTCAGTCTCCCTTTTTATGTTTTTGTGGTGGGCAGATGAGTTCAGCAGGCAGCTGTGGCCTCAAAGTTTCTTCTCCTGGGCCCTAGTATCTTCTTCAGCCAGCAGCAGGGCCTTCCCTACTTTCATTGTTTCTCTGTTGCTGGTGGGTTGGGCTCTGCCAGTAGCTGGAGGGTCATTTGTTGTTTTTTGGCTGCTGGTGGGTTGGGTTGGGTTCTGTGGCGGCCCGCGGGTCCTCTGCTGTTTTGGCAGCAGAGTAAGGTGGCTGCTAGAGGAATTTTGAGGAGCAGTTTTGGTTTCTCGTTACAGAACCGCCCTGGTTTCTACGCAGTTGTGAAAACCAGAAGGCTCTGCTCCTTTCCTGGTCTTCACGTTTCTCTGCGCGGGCAGTCGCTTTTGCTAGGCAGCCCTTTAAATGCCACTCAGAGAGGAGAGAGAGAGATTCTCCGAATGATTACTAAAACACTACATCAAGGCAGGACCTAAAAAGACTCTGGAGTACTGCTTCATTCTGGGCTGTCACTTCGATAGTTCAAAGATCATTTTTCCATCTGAGCTGTATTTGACGGCTACATTTCCAATTAGATCAACTCAACATGAAACTGCTAACTCATGCCTTTGTTATTTCTAAGCTTGATTATTGCAATTCGTTGCTTCTGGGAGTCCCTAATTATCGCCTGAACTGATTGCAAATTCTCCAGAATACGGCTGTTAGAGTGATCTTTTGCCTTAATAAATGCGATCATGTTTCCCAGTTTTACAACACCTTACACATTGGTTATCATGTGACTTTTCGAATTAGATTCAAAATTTCACGTTCAGGTTTTCATGTTCTTCGATCTGGCCTCCCTCTTTCTTTTCTAAATTATTAAATCCTTACACTCCATCACCTTCTCTTTGCTCCTCTCAGATGGGTCCCCTTCATATTCCTCCTCCATTTGCAATTCGACTGGAATCTACCCGAGAATCATCTTTCAGTCATCAGGCTCCATTATTATGGAATTCTTCACCTCTAGCCGCTCGTACAGAAGTTAATTATGTAAAATTTAGAAAAGCAGTTAGTTTAATCAGGCACTTGTAATTTTTATAGGACTTGTACAATTTTATTACAATTTGCTTCATAGTTATCTTAGCTTTTGCATAATATTATTTTAATGAATTTGATTCTTTAGCATGTTTCGTCTAATGCAATTGGTATTTTATTTTTATCACCAGCATTGATGTTTATGCTTCATAATCATTTGTTTGTGCATGAGTCTGTGCGAGCAAGTTTTCATTTTTTATTTTTATTGTAATTTAACATTTTATTGTTTTATATTGTTCTAATGTATTATTTGTTAATTGATTTGTATGCCATTTTATTTTTGTTTTACTACTTGCATAACATGTTTTACAAGCGGGATAAAAAAATTTAATAAATTACATGAAATGAAAGCTCAACCATGAGTTGCTGGTAAGGACTAATCCACTAGCTCTTATTACAACTATTACTCTTGACAATGTTAGTGTTCAATTTCCTGGTGCTGGTTTCAAATATCTATGGGACCAATGCAAAAATCTGAAAGTTAAAACGTCACTGAAATTCAGGGCACAGTTTCTTAATACACAGGCTAATTTTTTAAAACTCCCAATGCAGTAAGCTAATGGTATTCTAATGCACTGAGGGGTAGATTTTTAAAAAGAGCGTGATCGTGTACTTTTGTTCGCGCAGCAGGCGCAAACAAAAGTACGCTGGATTTTATGATACACGCGTAGCCGCGCGTATCTTATAAAATCCTGGATCGGCGCGCGCAAGGCTGCCGATTTTGGGCAGCCTGCGTGCGCCGAACCACACAGCCTGCCTCCGTTCCCTCTGAGGCCGCTCCGAAATCGGAGCGGCCTCGGAGGGAACTTTCTTTCGCCCTCCCCTCACCTTCCCCTCCCTAACCCACCCCCCCGGCCCTATCTAAACCCCCCCCCCTTACCTTTGTCCCTCGATTTACGCCTGCTAGAAGCAGACGTAAATCTACGCACGCCAGCGGACTGCTGGCGCACCATCATCCGACCCGGGGGCTGGTCCGGAGGCCTCGACCACGCCTCCGGGCCGGCACCATGCCCCCGGTCCCGAAACGCCGCGTCACTTGGCCCCGCCCCGACACGCCCCCTTAAAAAAACCCCGGGACTTACGCGCGTCCTGGGGCTCTGCGCGCGCCGGCGCACAAGGGCCCTGCTCGCGTAAATCCAGGCGGATTTACGCGAGCAGAGTTTAAAAATGCACATAAACCGAAAAATGTGTGTAAAGAAAAAGGTTTAGTGCATAGCAAAACATGATTTACGCACTTAAAAAATGCTTTCTGTGCTGAAAACATTTTTTATATACATCAATCATTTTCAAGGGTGGAAAACATGCCTTTTTGTGCACAAAGCATATCTTCTGCACCTAAAATACCGAGGTCAGATCCAGGCACTGGAACTCCAGTTTCTGCCTATAGACTCATAATAGCCCTGCAAACGTTACTCCACCTTGAACTAGGAGTAAACTTTCCAGAGCTAAGAAAACACAAGGTAAGCCAGCGCCCCGCTCTGCACTGAGAGGAAATAACTGCCTCTATGTGCATGGAATTCCCATGCGAGTGTGCTACCTTTAATGTGCAATGGTGCAGGCACATTTTAATGCACAAAACTCCTTGCTGCATTGGCAGTACAGTTTGGGACGGATTTTAAAAGGGTTACGCTCGTCGAGCCTATTTTGCATAGGCCCGGCGACGAGCTCAAGCCCCGGGACGCGCGTATGTCCCGGGGCTTTGTGAAAGGGGCGGGGTGGGGGCGGGTCCGAGGCCTCCGGCACAGCAGCCATGCCGGGGGTCGTGCGCCGGCAGCTGGCCAGTGCGCGCACGTTACGCCTGCCAGAGGCAGGCGTAACTAACAAAATAAAGGTGGGGGGGGATTTAGGTAGGGCTGGGGGCGTATTAGTTAGGGGAAGGGAGGGGAAGGTGGGGGGTGGGAGGGAACGGGGAAAGTCATTGGGGCTCCCCTAGGGCTCGGCTTGCGCGCAGCAACCCCGGATTTTATAACATGCACGCGGCTGCGCGCGCATGTTATAAAATCGGGCGTACATTTGTGCGCGCTGGGTAGCACGCACAAATGTACCCCCCGTGTGCGCAGGTTTTAAAATCCGGCTCTTTGTGCATAAAAAATGTGTGCACAACTGTGAGTTAAACTGTGCTCTTCCGAGCATAGCTTATTGCGTCGGCCTTTTTGGAAGGTAGAGACAATCTGGGGCCGATATTCAGCCGAGGAGCTATCCGATTAACTTAATGGGAGTGCACCACTGAATATCCCCAGCTATTTTAAAGTTAGCCGCATAAGTATAACCGGCTAACTTTAGGACAGCCCTACAGCACAATCAGAGTTAGCCACATTACTTATACGGCTAACTCTGGTCTGCCCTGAAATGCCTCCCACCGACTCCCGGACCTCCCCTGATTTATGCAGCTAAATTCTAGCCGCATAACTTGATATGTGACTAGAATTGATCCACATACAGCTTCTAATACTGCCGCTTTGCCATTTAGACGGGGAACTTTTCAAAATTTTGTTTAGGTACCATTTGGGAAAGTAGCATTGTCACCATTCAAGATCCATCAACCCACCGCTCAGGTAAGCTTTTGTGGCCGTCCCCTGTGTTTGAAGATGACAGCACATCCCATAGTGAGTAACCAAATTTTATTGAACTTCTAGCACTCGAATCAAAAAAAGAACATTTTTCACATTCATTCATTTTACTTTTCGTGGCTAATCAAGGCATTAAAGCCTCTCTCTGGTCCTCATCTGCAGCTGCAGTGGCCACCTCCTCTCTCCTAGGCCATGGCCTCCCTCCAAGGCCTCCAATCTGCTACTGCAGCCGCCTCCATTCTCCCAGGCCAGGATCTCTCACCACCTCCTCCGCCACCTCTCTTACTCCCCTCAAGCTGCTATCTCTCTCTCTCTCTCCAGCCCTGATCTCTCACCCTCCTCCTGACCTACTCTTTTTTCCCCAGGCCTCCATTCCCTCCTGCTTCTCCTCTTACTCTTCCCTCCCCCCCATCTGTCCAGAGCCTCCTCCTCCTCCTCTCTCCTCTGGGAACAATTTTCAAAGCTATTCACCTGGGTAAAAAGTGTTTTAACACAATTGCTTGCTGGGTAAATAGTCCCCTCCCTCACTGCTGCTTAAAGCCAGCGTGCTCTGCCACAGGGTGAGAGGAGGCCTTCTCAGGACCACGTTTGGGGCAAGGGGAAGGAAAGTGCACGGGCGGAAAGTATTCTCAAATCTTTCAGGTGAATTTTAAAAGACCGACTCGTGCCAACGCCGGGAGATGTGCGCAGACGTGGGGGCCGGCGCCCACTGCACGGATTTTAAAAGGTGCCCATGGTTCACGTGTATCTCCCGGTGCACAGACAAGAATGTGTGGTCTGGGCAGGGCATGGCCGTTGCAGGATTTATGAATGAAATCAGTGCGTAAATACGTACACGCAGAAGCGCATGCCGGGGACCCATAGCGTGTGGCCTTACTTCTGTGATGGATGGCATGTAAGTCCTAAAACCAAAAAAAACAAACTAGGCTAGTCAGCCATGTTTTAAGGATAGGGGCTAACAGAGTAAAAGGGAGGCTAATTAACTAGGAGGGTTAGGAAGCCCTGTCCTTTACCCGGGTGAACTGGGGAAACTGGTAATTGCGTCAGATGTGTCTAGTAAAATTCTCCCACTTATGTGGTAGAGGCAGCAATTGTGTGTACATGCGTGCGTCCATATAAAATTGTGTACACGTACACGCGAAAGCCTATTTTATACCGCACGCTCATATACGCACCTATGTTATACGTCTTTTGGCATGAGTCGGCATACACGCGTACATGTGCACCCGCGAGCTAGTATCAAAGTTACCATCTTTGACAGGCTTCCGTCAACAATTCCCAGATAGTGCGGGGAACAAGATGGTGGCGTGACCTGTTACGAACACGCAGCCTTATTCTTTGCCTCGATAGATCTTCCTGCTAATATCCAGATGCCTCCAAAATATAAAGGGAAGGTTCGAGCTTACCCTTTGGAGCCCTCCCTTCCCTCTGGGCAGCATTTGATGACCGACTTCGTGGCGGTTGCATCTCTTGAGGAGGGTGAGATCCCCGTTGCCGGGATAGTCGGAGGAGAATCTGTCCCGGCTGGGAAGGAGGTTTCCCTCAGTCCTCCCGACACTTGTCTGCCACTGGATCATCATCATCACCACCAGGACCCGGATGTGGTGCAGGAGTTGGATGAAATTGCTGCATTGCTTCCTACACCAGAGGGCGAACCCGGGATTCTACGGAGTGTCGCTGAAGCCAGGTCCTCTCCATGGGAGATTTTTAAATCAGCCTTCTGTGTCTTTGATTGAGGCTGGGGCTCCTCTTGGTGAGTCAGAATTGATTTCCAACTTTTCTCTGGTGTTTGTGGTCCCCCTACTGAACCGACTGTAGTCACCATGGAGGCTCTATGGGACTTGATTGTGTCCACTGGCCGGGCCTATGCTGTGTGTGCTCTTCTAAGGCTGATGAAGTTTCCTCACGTTTGGATTCTCATATTTCTGCATGGGACACCTCCCAATCTGGCTTTATTAAGATTTTCCTCTCTTGAACAAAAGGTTTCTAATATTGAAAGCCTTCAATCATCTTTTATGCAAGAGAGGGGTAAGTCTTCGACGTAGGATTTAATTCCTTGAAAATAAATCTCACCAGCTAAATTCAAGATTTACTAATTTCCCTAAGTTTGTGGGAGAGCTTCCCAGGATGACTCTACAGCGCTATTTTCTTCAAGCTTTGAAAGTACCCGAGGAGACTATTCCCAGCTTGAATAAAGTATATTTCATCTCGTGTGGGAGTTCTCAATCACAGATTTCGGACTTGGACCTATCTTCCTAGAGACGTCAAGTCTTGGGGTTGTGGGTAAATTTACCCTTGTTACTTTTTTCTCGGAGTCCGATTTGAATTTCATAATGAAGATTTATTTTAAGAATACTGCCGCTTCTTCCATGGGTTTCGCTGTAAGAAGTTTTCCTAATTTTTCTCGCGCTACTCCGATTCATGGGAGAGCTTTCTTGGCTTTATGTAAAGATGAATTTGCACTTGGAGCTACGTTTATGTTACGGTTTCCTTGTAAATGTTTTGTGACGTTAGCTAATGAAAGCTTTGTACTTTTTGTTCCTGATCAGCTCAGCTTTAGGTTTTTGTTAACTCTAGGAAGGCTTTAACTTCTAGTCCTATAGTGACACATAATGTCTTTTCCTATATTGATTATATTTCTTGATTTATCTCCTTGTATTTCTGTCCCCCTTGTATTTTCTCGATGGTGGCCAAATTTAAATATTGATTTCCTTTCTATTTATACTAATTGTTTTTACCTTTTTCTGTTTTCTATTTTCTCTTACAAAGTGTATTCTTTGTAATCATTGTTAAAAATTTATAAAGAATTAAAAAAAAAAAAAAAAGTTACCATCTTTAAGGTGATTTTTAAAAGTCCTACATGTGCCGAACCTGGGAGATACACGAAGAAGTTGGGCCGATGCGCACTGCGCTGATTTTATAAAGCGCGCAAGTATTGCATACCATTTTTATTTTTTTTTTTTTACAGAAAAGGGGGTGGAGCATTGGCATTCCAGAGAATATGAAGGAAACCGGCGTGAAAGTATTTACGCGCCCCAGCGTGCGCCTGGGTCTCTATCCACGTAACTTTACTTCTGCTGTAGATGGCGTGTTACTATTAAAACAAAAAAAAAACAAAACGAGGCTAGTTAGCGATGTTTTGAAGGGTAAAAGGGAGGCTTATTAACTGGGGGAGATAGGAAACACCGTCCTTTCACTGAGTGAACTGGGGAAAATGGGGAAACTGGGAATTGCATTCGGTGCACACGTACATGCGTGCAACCTATTTTATATGATGCGTGCATATATATGCGTATGTTATAGAATGGCCGTGTCCTTTGGCGTGCGCTGGCACAAAGCACATACATGCGTGCCCGTGCGGCTGTTGAAAAGTTGCAGTCTTTGTGTGCCCTTCCGAAGCAAAATTCTACCTAGGGGCGTAGGGGGTCATTTTCCAAGCGGTTTGCACACGATACCAAGATTGGGGCGGAGTGGGGGGGCAGCGTCAGCCCTGGAAGAGGAGGAGTCGGGGCGGCACCGGGGCTGACGCTGCGAAGACTTCGCCGACAGCGAAAGGTACGCGTCTTTTTTTTTGCTGCCAGTTTCGCGCCGAATAACTACACCGCGGAGGTGTGATCGCTGCCGGCTATCGCAGGACTGCCCCCCGTTTCGCGCCCACCCCCCGTTACCGCGGGATTCAAAGAGCCCGGCGGTATTAGTAAATCCAGCCCTAAGGGAGCCATTTTCAACGAGTTACACGTGTAAATGTGCGCGTAAGCGCACTTTACCTGTACGAATGGGCGTTTGAAGATTGCGACATGTAACACTTGTCGCAATCTTCAAACGCCCATTCGTACAGGTAAAGTGCGCTTACGCGTGAAAATCCTATGGGCAATTCAATGGCAGAAACTGTAGCAATTTTCAAAAGCCCACTTACACGGGTAAAGTGCATTTACACGTGGAAAACCCATTTTGAGCGTGTAAATGCTTTTGAAAATCAGGCCCTAAGCAGGTGCAAGCGACCGCACGTATTCTGCACCCGTAGCAGGTTTAGCATGTTCGCCTTGAATACTGGTGCAAAGCTGGCGGGTAGAAAGTGCGGCCATTTTGAAAGTCTCCCCCCATGTCGGCAGCTGCTGTCATTTTATTTTCCCCTTGACTTATCATGCTTGCAATAAAATCGGCTTGCTGCCTGTAGGACATGGAGAGAATGAATTTAAGGATCACAGCAGATGGTGGCTTGGTGCAATTGTGCAGTTTTCCTGTAAAATTAAGTAAAGTCTATTTTGCATCCCTAAGTGTTTTTTTCTGAAAAGTATGCTAAGACAATACAATCTATAAATAATGCATGTTAATAGCATATTTCATTTTTACTGTCAGCCGCTGTCACAAACAAGTGCACTGTTTATTGCCAATTGGAATGTAAGACAATGTGAAAGCTAAATGAGAGCCAATCACATTTCCCTACAACGTGAGAGACTGTAGGTTCTGTTGCGCTCCCCGGCCGCTTCCGCAGCGCAGCCTGCCCCGCTCACCTCACTACTCTGTCCACCAGCACCGGGTTTACTTCCTCTGTGCCCTCAGCCAGTTCGCGGCGTCCCTGGCTTCCCTGCTTGCCTTCGCCAAACCAGGCCTCACAGCAGAGCTCCCGCTGGGTTCTGCGTCCTCCAGCTCCTCGGCCCTGCCCCTAGGCACGTACGCGGCCAGCGTTGTCTCTTTTAAAGACACTAGCATGGGAAACCCGGGTCTACGCTCCCCGATGATGTCACCAGCATGTAGTACATAAGACAGGCCTCAATCCCTTGATCCCTGCCTTGGCAATCGGGTCCACACCGTGAGTGTTTCTAGTTTGCCTCTGCATTCCAGCCTTTGTTCCAGTCTCGTTCCAGCCTTTGTTCCAACGTCCTTCTGTTCCAGAGTCCTTGTCCCCTCGTCTCCCCAGGTAGTACCTTCGGACTGTCTTCTCGGTAATGACCTTGGCTTTCCTTGACTACGTTTGACTGCTGCCTGCCTCTGAACTTCTGCCTGCTTCTACGACCACGTCTGACCACTGCCTGCCTCTACCTTCAGCTTGAACTTGACCACGTCTGCATGCTGCCTGGAACTGACCTCTGCCTGAACTTGACCACGTCTGATGCCTCTGAACTTCATATCAAGGAAATCCTGCGAGGCCCACCTAAGACCAGGCGGCCCGGGTACCCAAAGGCTCAACCCAAGGGGTACCTAGGGTTGTTAGTGGCGAAGCTCCAGCTAGTCTCTGTCTCCTCTTGTGCTCTGCCTCCTGGTGGAGCGCCTGGTGGCAGGCGCTCTCTGGGTACGACCAGGGAGCCTACCAATCCTGCACTAGGCCAAGGGTCCACCTCCTGGCACAACAGGTTCCCCCTCACATGCACTCCCCTCGCCACTTTATTTTCCCTCGATCTTGCACCAGCTGTTGCCATGTGCGATGTGTGCTGACTGATACTCTCAGCAGGTCTCGCACACAATATTCAGGCGAATGGAGCCCAGAGGTGCTTTGCATTAAAACAGACACATTGATGCACGAGTGTTTTTAAATGTGAGATGTGACCTTGCCAGTCCTGCACCTGATTAATCTGCACTTGTAACTTGCAGAAGAGAAAATATATATATTTTGACTGCTTCTCCAAGCAGTTTTCACACCTTTTTTTTTTTTAATAGCGTGAAATGAGGGTCAACAAACAAGTTGAGACCTTCGTATTAGGCTAACATGTTTTGGATAAGCTTTTGAGAGTTGTTCCGCCATCTTTAGATCAGGAAGAAAAGGTACAGCTACATTGGGTTTAAATAGTACAGAGTCAGTCAGGCTGGAGGCTAATATCTACATATGCTAGTCACAGATGTATTAAGTCAGTCCAATGAACAGGTCTCATAGCGACACAGTAACATAGTATTGCCGGAGGAAAAAGACCAAACGGTCCAACCAGTCTGCCCATCAAATCTCCCATGGCAGCAACTGCCTCTCAGTGCAGGTTGCCCACCAAGCCTTTATATATTAACATAGCAACATTTACTGGGTGAGGAGCCTTCTTGAACATTCAGACAATGCTGCTTGAACGTGCTTTGCTTTTGGACTTGGCCGTAGAAGCAGTCCTGTGCTTTTTCTCTTATGTCAACATATCAGTACCCCAAACTGTAAAATTTGTGGCCCGTTATTAGTTGTCATCAGAATCCAATTCCCCCTCATCCCCCACCATCAATGTGGAGAGCGATGTTGCAGTTGGCATCAAAAGCATCGAGGCTTATTAGTTAAGGGTAGTGATCCCTATGCATACTATTAAGAGTAGTAACCGCCACCAAGCAGGTTACCCCCATGCACCATTGTCTTCCATTTCCGTCCTCCAGCCTTTACGGATCCACAGTGTTTATCCCATGCCCCTTTGAATTCTTTAACTGTTTTTATGTTCACCACCTCCTCCAGAAGGACATTCCAGGCATCCACCAACTTTCTGTGAAGAAATATTTCCTGATATTGGTTCTGAGTCTTCACCCCCTGGAGTTTCATTTTGTGACCCCTAGTTCTTCTGTTTCCTTTCCAACGGAAAAAGTTTGAAGTTTATGCATCATTAAAACCTTTCAGGTATGTGAAGGTCTGTCCCCTGACCTCCTCTCTTCCAGGGTTGTACATATTCAGATCCTTCAGCCTCTCCTCATAAGTCTTCCGGTACAGACCCCACACTATTTTGCTCACTCTTCTCTGGACCGCCTCCATCCTGTCTCTGTCCTTTTTGAGATATGACCTCACAGTATTCCAAGTGAGACCTCACCAAAGATCTGTACACAGCCATTATCACCTCCTTTTCCTTACTAGATATTCCTCTCTCTATGCAGCCCAGCAATCTTCTGGCTTTAGCTATCGCTTTGTCTCATTGCTTTGCTGCCTTCAGATCACCAGACACTATCATCCAAAGGTCCCTCTCCTAGTCCGTGCACGTCAGTCTTTCACCCCCCATCACATGCAGCTCTTTTGATTACCGCTCCCCAGATGCACGGCTCTGCACTTCTTGGCACTGAATCCCAGCTGCCAGATCCTCGACGAGTCTTCAAGCTTTCTTCAATCAATTTTCATTCTCATCCTTCCGGCATATCCACTGGGTTGAAGATCATAGTTTCATCCACAAACAGACATACTTTACCTTCTATCCCTTCTGCAATGTCACTCACAAAGATATTGAACAGAACCGGCCCTAAAACTGATCCCTGTGGCGCTCCACTTAACACCATTCTTTCTTCAGAGTAAGTTCCATTTACCATTACAAGCTGTCTCCTGTCAGTCAATGGATGCCACCACCTTGGCATCCATCCCCAAGCTTCCCATTTTGTTCCCGAGTCTCCTATGCGGGACTGTACCAAAAGCTTTACTGAAATCCAAGTAAATCACAACAAGTGCTGTTCCCTGATCCAATTCTCTAGTTACCCAATCAAAAAAATCAATCAGATTTGTCTGACAGGACCTTTCCCCTGATGAATCCATGCTGCCTCAGGTCCAGCAATGCATCAGATTGCAGATAGTTCCCTCTTTCCTTCAGCAGAGTCACCACCGAGGTGAGGCTAGCCGGCCTGTAGTTCCCAGCCTCCTCTCTGCTCCCACTCTTGTGAAGCGGGACCACCACCACTCTTCTCCAATCACTTGGCACCACTCCCGTTTTTAGGGATCTATTGAACAGGTCATGCAGCGGACCCACCTACACATCTCTGAGCTCTCTCAGTATCCTGGGACGAACCTCATCAGGCCCCATGGCCTTGTCCACTTTCAGTTTCCCCAGCTCTTCCCATACATTCTCTTCTGTAAACAGAGTTTCGTCTACCTCACGCCCATCTACGGTGTCAACTACAACTTGTTTGTTGACCCTTAATTCTACATTTCCAAGTGGACTACACAACAACAATATGTTATTCTTTTATAATAAGATATTTAAAAATGTGCATGTCTGAGCAACAAAATATGGAATAGCAAGCAATTGTAAAATTCCTTTTCTCCAGTAACGGTTTTTTTCTTTTTCGTTTTCTATGCATTTTTTGGCTTTAACCTTGTAGCATTTAAGCCATTATCAAGAAATGGCTTGTCATTAAGATGGTGGGAAGCCCATTCTCTTCTCCTACCTGCTGTCACAATTGCTCTGTCTCCTAAGCTAGGTCAGTGACTTTCAAACTCTGGAGTCCATATCTCCAGCACTTGTAAACGTGTGACCGTAGGAGATAAAGCGTCAGCACGATAAGCAACCAGGAAAATGTCAGAGGAGTAGCAGCACCGTTTACTGATTTGACACTGTGGTGATCCAAGCCTCTGCCCCGTAACGTTCAGCTACATGCAGACGTTATACAGCATGAGTAAATTGCCAAGCATGTGCTGATCTCTTTAAAAAAAAAAAGGTTGGACCTCCATTCTGAGAAATTCGATCTGGTGAATCGGTTGACCAAACTTGTTTTTGCTTTTAAAGCTTTGGTTTTTTCTGAGAACCACCTGTTGGGATGTTAACAGATTTGCCTGACCAAGCGGGATCTTGAAAACCTGTGATTTCCGTTGAATTCGAACTAAGCTAAATCTATACCTGGCTTGCACTTTGACCTCGAATAGCTTCGCTTGTCCCCATAAATCACCGTCACGCAGTCACACGTCTACCCTAGCAGAAGAATAAACAGGGCAGAATGGCAAACAGCTCCAGATATTTGTTCATTTTCATGGCTTAGGAATTCTGTGAACAGTCAGTGTAGCATCCTCTCTCTCATTTACATTTTTAACTTTCTTCTGACTGAGAGACAAATTTAAGGTGCAATAAAATGGACAATTATTGCACAATAATTAATGCACAATAACGGACCATATTAATCTCATGTAAATAAGTTTGAAGGTAAAGAGTGCACATTCAATGTTGCATGATAAATCAACCTTTATCACAGAAATCCTTAATTACACCTCTCTGAGCTGCAGATATTTTTCTCATGACAATGGATATGTGTTGACATTTGCACATTTTAACATGTTGTGTAGCTCTGCAAAGATAGGTAATGAGCTGATTTCCATAATTGTGCAGCTCATTACCAGTTTCTGCACAGATTTTGTTGAGATGTTTGCACGTCTAAATAATGGGTGACAAAATGGCAAATAACATGCACAAAATTTCACAAATGGAATAGTGCGCAGCATTTGGAAACATCGCCATGCTAGTTCATTGGGCTCTCAATTTGATTTTTTTTTTATTTTGCAGGCGAACACTGTTCTCGCTACTTTTTTTAAACAATTGCAAATGAGATGCAAAAAAGCATACAAATGTTCTTGTCACATATGTCAAATATTGTAGCTGTTTCAATTAAGGGTTTTCCCCATAGACACAAAATGGGAGAAAAGCCTTAATGAATCTGGTCCATCGTTAGCATATCTGCCACTGGCCTCTATTGCATGAGCCAGAATGAGTTTTTAACGGGGTTTATTTAACTCTTTTTCCGAAGGCTAGTTTGCAGATTCCCACTTGAAATGATTGATGGAAAGATCCAAGCACAACAAATAATACACGACGTTTTTATTTTCCTGACCCTTGGCTGGAGGTGGTGAGTAATCCTCAAAACATCTCGGCCCTTTAGCATTTCCCTGCCACAGGCTCCGGCAACAAAAGGAAGACTCCAGCTGAATGAAATACCAGAATTGAATCTGCAAAGCACTGAGACGGAATGGGACCATTCCCTGGAGCACTCAAACCCGATGAATGAGGATTTGCAGTTTCCCCCAACTCTGCTGATTAGCAGGAGGGTAAAACAGGACAGGGACTGAGCAACAGAATCAGCCAAAGATGACTTTCACGGAACATCTGGAACAAGCTCATTTCTTTAAAATTCAGGGAAATGTACAAGTAGAAGAAGAATTCTCCTGAATTTCAATTGGTTGTCAGTTAAGCGTTCTGTCTGCCAAGTTTCGGTATAAGTCTGTAAAACAAATGAAATAACCATATGGCTCTCAGCCTGCAATATATGCAAATATCTTGCTTCCTCTGGGCTTATTTTATTTTATATCCTCAATGTATACATTTGAAGCCAGTGCTTCCAAAAGCTGTCCCACAGGCGAAGGGGTTTCCAGGAGATCCATGATGAATATGCATGAAATAAATTTACATTCACTGGAAATCCAGTGTATGCAAATGTATCTCATGCATACTCATTGTGGACATCCTAAAAATCTGATAAGGACCCTGGGACAGATTTGGAAGCCCTATTTTAAGCTACTGTGATTTGAGTCAAAAGGAAAGTGTACGTATTTACATTTATATATTTATATTTACATTTATACCTTCCTCCAGGTCCCCCATGAAAAGCAACAAATTCCATTCTTCTGTAGTCCCTTGATTAGTATTAGGTTTACCGACCGGCTCCAATTTTTCAGGACAAGTTGATAAAGTCCTGGTTTTACCCCATTGCATGCATGGATTCGTAATCCTGATTTCTCTGAGAAAAGCAGGACCACAGGACTATGTCTGATAGCAGGATCATCCTGCCATAAAATAACAGATCTGGACAGTAACTCCCTTGATCTCAGACTTAAGAACATAAGAACATGCCATACTGGGTCAGACCAAGGGTCCATCAAGCCCAGCATCCTGTTTCCAACAGTGGCCGATCCAGGCCATAAGAACCTGGCAAGTACCCAAAAACTAAGTCTATTCCATGTTACTGTTGCTAGTAATAGCGGTGGTTATTATCTAAGTCAACTTAATTAATAGCAGGTAATGGACTTCTCCTCCAAGAACTTATCCAATCCTTTTTTAAACCCAGCTACACTAACTGCACTAACCACATCCTCTGGCAACAAATTCCAGACTTAATTGTGAGTTGAGTGAAAAATAATTTTCTCTGATTTGCTTTAAATGTGCTACTTGTTAACTTCATGGAGTGCCCCTAGTACTTGAATTATCCAAAAGAGTAAATAATCGATTCACATTTACCTGTTCTAGACCTCTCATGATTTTATAGACCTCTATCATATCCCCCCTCAGCCGTCTCTTCTCCAAGCTGAAAAGTCCTAACCTCTTTAGTCTTTCCTCATAGGGGAGTTTTTCCATTCCCCTTATCATTTGGTAGCCTTTCTCTGTACCTTCTCCATCGCAATTATATCTTTTTTGAGATGCGGTGACCAGAATTGTACACAGTATTCAAGGTGCGGTCTCACCATGGAGCGATACAGAGGCATTATGACATTTTCCGTTTTATTCACCATTCCCTTCCTAATAATTCCCAACATTGTTTGCTTTTTTGACTGCCACAGCACACTGAGGCAATGATTTCAATGTGTTATCCACTATGACACCTAGATCTCTTTCTTGGGTTGTAGCACCTAATATGGAACCTAACATTGTGTAATTATAGCATGGGTTATTTTTCCCTAAATGCATCACCTTGCACTTATCCACATTAAATTTCATCTGCCATTTGGATGCCCAATTTTCCAGTCTCACAAGGTCTTCCTGCAATTTATCACAATCTGCTTGTGATTTAACTACTCTGAACAATTTTGTGTCATCTGCAAATTTGATTATCTCACTCATCGTATTTCTTTCCAGATCATTTATAAATATATTGAAAAGTAAGGGTCCCAATACAGATCCCTGAGGCACTCCACTGTCCACTCCCTTCCACTGAGAAAATTGCCCATTTAATCCTACTCTCTGTTTCCTGTCTTTTAGCCAGTTTGCAATCCACGAAAGGACATCGCCACCTATCCCATGACTTTTTACTTTTCCTAGAAGCCTCTCATGAGGAACTTTGTCAAAAGCCTTCTGAAAATCCAAGTATACTATATCTACCGGTTCACCTTTATCCACATGTTTATTAACTCCTTCAAAAAAGTGAAGCAGATTTGTGAGGCAAGACTTGCCCTGGGTAAAGCCATGCTGACTTTGTTCCATTAAACCATGTCTTTCTATATGTTCTGTGATTTTGATGTTTAGAACACTTTCCACTACTTTTCCTGGCACTGAAGTCAGGCTAACTGGTCTGTAGTTTCCCGGATCGCCCCTGGAGCCCTTTTTAAATATTGGGGTTACATTTGCTATCCTCCAGTCTTCAGGTACAATGGATGATTTTAATGATAAGTTACTAATTTTTACTAATAGGTCTGAAATTTCATTTTTTAGTTCCTTCAGAACTCTGGGGTGTATACCATCCAGTCCGGGTGATTTACTACTCTTCAGTTTGTCAATCAGGCCTACCTCATCTTCTAGGTTCACCGTGATTTGATTCAGTCCATCTGAATCATTACCCATGAAAACCTTCTCCATTACGGGTACCTCCCCAACATCCTCTTCAGTAAACACTGAAGCAAAGAAATCATTTAATCTTTCCGCGATGGCCTTATCTTCACTAAGTGCCCCTTTAACCCCTCGATCATCTAACGGTCCAACTGATTCCCTCACAGGCTTTCTGCTTCGGATATATTTAAAAAAGTTTTTACTGTGAGTTTTTGCCTCTACAGCCAACTTCTTTTCAAATTCTCTCTTAGCCTGTCTTATCAATGTCTTACTTTTAACTTGCCAATGTTTATGCTTTATCCTATTTTCTTCTGTTGGATCCTTCTTCCAATTTTTGAATGAAGATCTTTTGGCTAAAATAGCTTCCTTCACCTCCCCTTTTAACCATGCCGGTAATCGTTTTGCCTTCTTTCCACCTTTCTTAATGTGTGGAATACATCTGGACTGTGCTTCTAGAATGGTATTTAACAATGACTACGCCTCTTGGACATTTTTTACTTTTGTAGTTGCTCCTTTCAGTTTTTTTCTAACAATTTTTCTCATTTTATCAGTTTCCCTTTTGAAAGTTTAGCACGAGAACCTTGGATTTGCACACTGTTCCTTTTCCAGTCATTAAATCAAATTTGATCATATTATGATCACTATTGCCAAGCGGCCCCACCACCGTTACCAAGTCCTGTGCTCCACTGAGAATTAGATCTAAAACTGCTCCCTCTCTCGTCGGTTCCTGAACCAATTGCTCCATAAAGCTATCATTTATTCCATCCAGGAACGTTATCTCTCTAGCGTGACCCAATGATACATTTACCCAGTCTATATTGGGGTAATTGAAGTCTCCCATTATTACTGCACTACCAATTTGGTTAGCTTCCCTAATTTCTCTTAGCATTTCACTGTCCGTCTCACCATCTTGACCAGGTGGACGGTAGTATATTTTATTTATTTATTTATTTTTAGTTTTTATATACCGATGTTCCTGTAAAGAATACATATCGCACCGGTTTACAAGGAACTGAACAGTCGCCTCCAGGGCGGAAATACATTAACACAAGTATACAGGAAAACTATTAAAGAGAACTTTCATAAACTCAATACAGTATACCCCTATCACTATAGTCTTCCCCGACACACAAGGGATTTCTACCCATAAAGATTCAATTTTATATTTAGTTTCATGCAGGATGTTTATCAATGTCTTAGATTTAACTTGCCAGTGCTTATGCTTTATCTTATTTTCTTCTGATGCATCCTTCCAATTTTTGAATGAAAATCTTTTTGCTAAAATAGCCTTTTTCACCTCATTTATTAACCATGCCAGCAATCTTTCACACTCACACTCCTTCACAGAGGTTCCCTCTCTCTCACAAATAAACATGCATCCTCACTCCCTTATACACACACATATCAGCAACCAATCTCTTCTCACATTCACAAACACATCCATGGCATGCACCCTCACACATCTGGTCCAGGTGATTTACTACTCAATTTACTACAGTCAGTCTGACCTACTACATGTTTCAGTCTTGCTTCAGTTCATCTGAATCATCACCCTTGAAAACCATCTCTGAAACTGCTATCTCCCCAACATCTTCTTCAGTAAACACAGAAGCAAAGAATTTGTTTAGTCTTTCCACAATGGCCTTATCTTCCCTAAGTGCCCCTTTAACACCTTTATCATCTAACAGTCCAACCGACTCCCTCACAGGCTTTCTCCTTTCAAAAAAGCTCAAAGCAATCCCCATAGGGAGAAGCACATCCACCATCTGCTGGAGACAGAGAATACTAGCAAGCTGAGGTCACTGCAGGGTTATGTATACTGTGATGTCAGCTTGCTCTGTCTCCATCTGCTGGCAGGGGAGCATAAACCCACTGGTCCTGAGTCCATCTGTCTGCATGCTGGGAAATAACCCTTGCTGTAGTCACACAAAGTAAGGTTCCATCTTAGGAAAGATATCTAGGTGTCATAGTGGAATACATTGAAATAGTCAGCTCAGTGTGCTGTGGCAATCAAAAGAGCAAACAAATGTTAGGAATTATTAGGAAGGGAATGGTGAATAAAATGGTGGATGTCATAATGCCTCTGTATCGCTCCATGGTGAGACCGCACCTTGAATACTGTGTGCAATTCTGGTCACTACATTTCAAAAAAGATATAGTTGCGATGGAGAAGGTACAGAGAAGGGCAACCAAAATGATAAAGGGGATGGAGCAGCTTCCCTATGAGGAAAGGCTGAAGAGGTTAGGGCTGTTCAGCTTGGAGAAGAGACGGCTGAGGGGGGGGGGGGGAATATGATAGAGGGCTACAAAATCATGAAAGGACTTGAATGGGTAAATGTGAATCGGTTATTTACCTTTTTGGATAATATAAGGACTAGGGGACACTCCATGAAGTTAGCAAGTAGCACATTTAAAACTAATCAGAAAAAATTATTTTTTCACTCAATGCATAATTAAGCTCTGGAATTCATTGTCAGAGGAAGTGATTATGGCAGTTAGTGTAACTGGATTTAAAATAGGTTTGGATTAGTTCCTAGAGGAGAAATCCATAAACTGCTATTAGTGCTCAGTAATGGAACTTAGTGTGCACTATCCTGAAAATAACTCTGACAGTTCAGTGTTTTTTTCTCATGGTTTCAACGAAATTAACTGAAATAGACAATACCATTTTAAAGGAATGAAAATCCCTAATAATTAGCAAGACAAACAGGCTGATACAGTAAGGAGCGGTAGGAAGAGCTGCATTAGTGCCGGGCGCACCCGCGTTTGCCGCACGCACAGTCCGGCTCACCTACCGCTCGATACTGTATTAAAATCGCATGCAAATTCAAGCCGCGTCCCAAACGCGTCCAACGCGCGTCCATGACGCGCAATCCATTTTACTGTATAGGCGCTTATATACGGCAAAGCGAACAGGCGTGCACTTTGCTGGCTTGGGGGCCCAAATTGACATCACGGCGGAAGAGCAAAGAAGCTTCGGAGGAGAGGCCGCGCTTTAGTAAAGAATTCGCCCGGGAGCGATTGTGGCAGAGGGCCCGTGCAGGCATCCATCTTCACCGGCGGCGGGGGGTCCGCTTTCGCCGCTGGCAGCCCCCAGGAGGCAGGGGAGCCGCGGTCCGTCTCCGGGGGAGGGCTGCAAGAAAAGTAAGTTAAACTTTACATGTCGAGTCGCGAGAGGGATTTCAAATGTCACTTGAGCGCCCAAATTTCGCTTTTTTCGCTTTTTGTTGCTTCGGGAGGAGGGTAGAGGACTGGGGCTGCCCCGGAGACCAGCACCCATGGACGCGGCCAGGGCAGGTGAGCGAGGGCTGGGGGAAAGTTTGCCGCCTACCCTTACCCCTGCCTCTAACGCAGGGGTAAGGGTAGGCAGTAAGTTAGCAGGGTAAACGCGCGGCAAAACTGCAGGTTAAAAAAGCGATAGTTGGGGCGAGCGTTACCGAATGGTAGGGAATAGCTAATCCGATCGTTTACATCTAATAAACATGCCGCGGGCGGAAAGGGTTACCTGTTGATTTAAAGAAGCCGTAAGGATGGGTTAAAGGGGATAGTGAATCGCGGGTTGGGCTAACGCGGCCAAATTGTGAGTAGAAGGCGGGTTAGAAGCAGGGTAACCGCGGCCGCACTTTACTGTATTGACCCGAAAGGCAGTGTCAATACAGATCAATGGTGAGGTGTGCAAGAGAATGAGGGAGGGTGTGTGCGGGGAAGAGAGGGAGCCTGAGTGAGAAGGGAAGGGACAGTGGGAATATGAGAGAGGGGTTACATTCTGGGAGAGGAGGAGTGAAGATGCAGCAGAAGGGGTTGAACCTAGAGGGTCGGGGGAGAGTGGAGGGTGGAAGGGACCCTCTTACAGTGTACTTGCTCAAAATGTAAAACACTGCATCTCTGAGTAATAACTTTTCTGTATTACATTTTAAATTCATTCCCCCAAAACTGTGATTTCTAGTGTGTTATTCTGATGAATATAATGTATGCGGGATTTTGCAGAACCTTAATTTTTTGTGTGCATGCAGAATTCCCCCTTTCTACCTTCACATTTCTAAAGCCGTCACCCGGGCTTTTCACCCCTTCCTTAATCCCTCTCTCTCCCGAACCTGTCTTACTGCCTTCTGCTCTCACACCTTCTCTTCCCCAGCCGCTTAGATATTCTCTCTCTTTGGCAGTTACTCGCACACAGGCTGAATGGCCTTTTCTGGTTTGTTTCCCCAAACTCTTTCTTGTTGTAAGGAACTTTGATAAAAAAAATTCTCCATGAAATAAAAGACATGCTTCTGCTTGTATGAAAAATGCCGCACTTCTTTGTGGAATATTTATACTGCATTTCTAGCAGAGGATTTACATAACCGGCTCTGTGATATGAATAGAATTTCCTTCAAAAGACCGAGTTTCCCCACTTACCGATTTCAACCCTGAAGTAGTAAGCTCTGCCTCCCATGTCAAACCCTCTGAACTCTCAGCTGCTGATTGCATGATCCAAGTTAAATCCATGAAGTGAATGGGCACAGGAGGAATCAAGGAACATCTGGGGGCCCCAAACCTTTAACAGCTTCAGTCTTTGGAGCAGTTTTAATGAGGCAGCAGATGCCCCGAGGGCATTACAATTCCCTCATATGGAAGTGTTCCTCATCCGCCCCCCAAAAGACGAGGTTTGGTAATGAAGCCACAGCCCCCAAAAACCGTGATCATTTGTCTGTGAAGAGCGGGCGCTGCGCTCAGGAAGAGGGACATTATTTCCATGCAAACCCCCATTGGCAAAACCATTTGGATATTGGTGGGAGAAAGTAAAAGAAAATCTCTTTTCCAAAAAAAGGTTCTGATTTCTCTTAATATATATATATTTGTTTTTGTGTGTGCGCGCTGGTGGAATGTGCTGGACTGTCAGCACCAGGAAAGGGAAGTCCAAGCTCATTTCACCCAGGTCCACCAAACGGTTTTCCGTCATGCGCCACCTCAGCTGGATCGGAACCCGTGCCCTAGAGGTCAAATACGAGGTTCTGAGGTGAATTCTCAAGATCCTTTGGGTTTCGGAGAGGCCCTGCATTTCTACGTACCACAAAGCGTCTTAAGATCTTCAAATAAAGGTCTTCTGGAGGTTCCCTTCGGGTCACGGGACCCATGTAACCGAAGCCCAGGAGAGAGAGAGCTGCTTCCACAGCCGGCCCCACACCGAGGAATGCGGTGCCAGAATATTCGAGAACTGAGCCCTGAATTTAAAACTTTCCAGCGAGAACTAGAAACGTGGCCTTTATAAATTAACTGAAGAGCTCCATGTCAGAGTATTTGAGAGCAGGGAGTGAATGCAAAAGTGTTAAGAAAAAACTAAAACAAAATACAGGAAATTTTAGAATAAAAAGAGGTCAGAGAGCAAGCATTTGTTTTTGTGGAGTTTTAGGCTATGTTCATGTACTGTGTGTGTGCTTTTAAATTGTAAACCAGTTCGCTCTGTATTGGAATAACGGTATATAAATGAATTAACGTGCAGAGGTTTGCAGGCCCTGCCTCCATTGTATGCAAATCGATCTCATGCATATTCACTGTGGCTATCCTGGAAACCTGACTGGCTAGGTTTATCAGGGGCACTGGGCTGAGAAGCCCTGCCCTATATTACACAACACAAATTATTTATTGCAACACAAATGCATGCCCATACCTGAGAACCCGCTGGATCTGATCCAGAGACTCTTCTGTTCAGGGGCCCGATTATGGGTGTCTGGGAAACCACCCAGGATCTCTCGGTCCTAGCAGTCACCAAGCTGCCTCGTCCTTCCATCTGTGCTGAGCAGAGGCAGACGAGAGGCTCTCATTACTGTTCTTCTGATATTACAAAGCAGAGCTGTGCTACTTCATGCCCCCCTGCCCAACCCACCCTCTCCTTCTATTACACGTTAAACGCCATCGCTCTTTCAAAGGACATCTCTTTGTTTTGAAAGTCACAGTTACAACGGGCAGTCGGGTCTACATGCAGCTAAAATGCTTTGAAATATCTTCTCCCGCTAAACCAAGCTGAGGCTTCCTGCAGTGCAGTGCAATGGCCTACGAGAGGCCCTCTGGATACTGTGCATACAAAGAAGCCTCTACCAGTGGGCTTGTCTAATCCAGGCACTTTAATTACTGAGTCCATCTGCAATAGGGATATGCTGGGGTTTTGTTTCGTTTCAATTAGTGCACACGAAAAATTAACAAAACGGGGGAAAAAAAGGAAAATTTAAAAACAACACAAAATGACAAAACGAAAATTCTTGGGTTGTACATCCCTTATCTGCATAAACACTGAATAGCTGTTAGATTTAGGCCTTTCTCAGGACCTGGGTTCAGGTTTTATTTGGGTGCCTTACTGAGAAGCAAATTTTAAAAAATTCTCCGAGTCTTTCCTCACATACTTCTTGAATATGGTATCAAAAATCTCACAACACACTAAATTAAATGTGTTTTCCAAGCCCTTAGCTATTGAATTTTCCAGTAGGTAAACTGGCTTTAGATCAGCATGATACAGTATCCTCAGACTGCTCTACAAAGGGCTGGGTTAATTCATCAAATGGATAGTAAGCTCCTAGTGAAACAGAAGACACTTTAGTGTAATTTAAAACCACATCTATTACCCTACAGTCAGATTTATCTTCCCAAGCTTGACTTGCTGCTCTGGCCATGTATACACACACAACCTGCTTTGTTGCGATACTGCACGTTTCCAAGCGTGCAGAAAATCTTTGTCATCCAGAAAAATAAGCATCGACAGATTTACACAGGGTTCCCATTAATTTCCAGCCCATCGGGGACCTGCATTCTCAGTCACTGTTACAAGATTGACTGCACATCTAATAATAACACCCCCCCCCCCGCCTCGCGGTGAGCTGTACCACCCAGCACAGGATTTTGGAGGTCACCAGCCAGAGAAGCAGACTACAACGGCCAGTACCAAGATGCCACTCTTGGTGGATGCCCACGGGGCACAGAAACACGGAGTATGACAGCAGGTAACGACCGCAAGGGCTATCCAATTGACTTGTTTCCTATGCTGCTGTGAAACCGCCCACCCTACAGGATCCATGGCTGTACCTTCAGTTCCCCACAGACAAGGATCCTATGGGGTTGTGTTTATTAATGGGACTGACCTGCAGGCAGTATGATTTGCCAAGAACACCATCAAGAAATTACAAAAACAATTGTAAGAGAGGTGCCGTTCCCTTGTGTATCCAGAAGCACAAAGCAGGTCCTCATTCCTCAGCACGAAGCACAAGGAAAATGCAACTAAATTCTACTCTAGTTCAAAATCTGCTCCAAGGCCAATATTCTAAAGTGTATTTTATTGGGAATCCGTTTCTAAATAAAAAGGACAGAAGTGGGAATTATTCAATCACTGTATGGATAGCAAAGCTGGATAAACTTGTTGCATTTGGTCAGTCGCGGTTCCGTCCTGGTAACCGGTCGTTCTCACTTCCAGCCCCTGGATCAGAAGGGGCCCACCGACGCCATGGCTAGGCCCCCCCTGAACAAAGACGCAGGGGGGCCACTCTAGGGATGCCGCTCACCTGAACAGGACATCCCTAAGCGCGCGCGGCTCAGGCAAATTAAAGGGCCCGTGGCGAGAAATCCACCCTGGGTTGACATCGCAGGTCTTTCCTTATTTAAGGCCTGCTCTGACCTGCCTCATAGGCCTCGGCAATAGGTCAAACTCCTCGGAGTAGCTGTTTGCCTCTGCATTCCTGGGTCCCGTTCCTGACCTTGAGCCTGCATCTGGTCTTCGTGTTCCTGGTTCTGCTCTGTGTCGCCGGAGTTTCAGCGTTTGTTCCTGGTCCTTCTTTGGTCTGGCTTTCTCCTGAGTTCCTTTTTTTTTTTGTGGTCCATCTTCTGTCTTCAGCGTCTCGTCCTCTTGTTCCCGCCTTCCCTTATCCCCTGGGATTGACCTCCTGGTTTGGCTCAGTCTTCGGTTGGATCCCCTGGCTTGACTTTGGACTGCTTCTCGATGCTGCTTGCTTTCCGCCTGCCCCGTGACCACTGCCTGCTCATCGTCTTACTTGAATTCTGCCTGCCCGGACCCTGAACCTGGACCTTGACCCTGCAGTGCACAAACTCTGCCAGCCCCTGACCTCAGCCTGCACCAGCGTCTGCTCTCTGCCCCGACCACTGCCTGGACTGACCCTGTATCACTCCTGCTGGCCCACAACCCCTTCCACGATGGAGTCATCTCTTCACAGAGGCCCGCGCCTAAGTCCAGCCGACCCTGGCACCCGAGCGCTCAAACTAAGGGGAACGAGGGCTGGTATTGGCAAAGTTCCTGTTCAGCCTCTGCTCCAGCCAGCTCTGCCTGCCTCCCTCTGGGTAGCACCAACCTCACATCACTTCAAGGTGTCCTCTTCTGCAACAAAAATCCAGCTAACTTTGGAAGTGTTCAGCAGTGCAGCTAACTTTCGGACAGGTCTTTGGCTCGAACAGGCAGCCGGCTAACTCTCCTCCCAGTTATGCCCCCAGACTGCCCCGAACTTATCTAGCTAAATTCTAGCCATCTAACTTATTATGTGCATCTGAGAATACAGAAAGAGATGAATAAGAATAGGATACAGTGTAAGAAATTATACATAATAAAATATGTCTAAGTATGCTAGGATACCTTTGTTAATAAAAAGTTTTATCTTTTTTCTCAGCCGCACATAGCCTTTTGCCTTTAACCTTTATTGTTTTCTTAGGCTTCCTCCTGACACAGTCATTTCGAAACACGGCCCGCGTCGGGGGGACCGTGAATCCGTTGATACAATTATTTGACTGGATGCTGACGACTGAACTCCTTTGCTTGCCTATTTGTAATAAAACTTTGCTTTTGAACCTTACGGACATTGTTGAACCTCGATGTCCTTCCTCCTCTTATTGACTGTCCATCTCTGATGGTTGGACTATTGCCAATTATTATTTTCTGTTCAAGTTGGCTATCGGCCGACTGCATTAATGTGCCAGCGATTCTGTTTCTCTGACGCTAACTACCAAGAAGACAGAGAAGAAGAAGGAAGAAGTTATCACCAAAGTAACAAAGTCAACCCCTCAAAAACGGAGTGGTGCATCCCAGTGCTCCCCTCTGGAATCACCGTGTGTGAGCCTTTCCAGTAATGGGTGCACGTGGACTAATCTGGGAAGTCTTCATCAGGCCCAGGAAGCGAGAGCAGCAAGGGAGCTCACCTGGTAGCAGCATGCTAGAAGAGGCTGAAGATGCAGACCGCTGAGTGTGGATTAAGCTCATTAAAATCCGAGACCACCAAGACGTGCACTGTGAACAGGTTCCAGTGGTGAATTAGCATTCTGGAGCATGCAATATTATTATTATTATTAGAATGTGTATAGCTGCTCCGCTGAACCAAGGAATGGCCAAGGCAGTGAACAGAAAACAAACAGAAAATATAAAAACACATACAAAATGAAAGTACAATCGTAATATAGTGTATTGCAACATGAAGCGAAAAGTGAATACGCAGCACCTGACTCTCAATAACATACGAGCCCCAGAGAGAACGACATAACAAGGGTAGTGATTCAAATCTCCCAATCCTGCTTCTATGATGTAAACAAATGAGCCCTTACCGATGTCCAGAAGATTAGGTGGTTTACTCCCTGCCTAAGCTCTAAAGTTATAAAGGTATTTGGGAGCTGGCCAGGTACTGACAAACCATTAGGTCTCACCGCTTGGCCTGTACACAGATGGAGACGGTTGTGTCCGACAAACGAGAGCCAGGCTAAGACTGTAATGAGGTTTGCTCCTCTACTGCAGAAGCCCGGGAACGAAGAGGCAGGAAAGTGCTGAGCTAGCAGACTATTCATTATTCTGTCTGCTGCTGAAAACCAAAAGCCCTTGAGAGCAACAAGCACTTGTGCGACTGATTATTTGTGGGGAAACCCAGACTGAAGAGATGCACAGTTTGCTCTCCCCCACACATCCCACCACAGAGCCTCGAGAATTATCCTTCCCCCTTACCTCCATCCTCAAGGAAAAGAGAGCCTGTGCCTGCTGCATCTTGACTGAAATGTACACAGCGCTTAGGTATACTCGCTTTGATTTTGCCTGGGAAAGAGTAAAACACATGTATGTATAATCTGTAGTCTCCCCCGGGGTCTCCAGTAGATGGCCCTAGCTCCCAGCCATGGTTAGACATCTAGAGGGTTTTTCCATTCCTCACAGCACCTCCCCAGAGGCTTGCTAGAATACGTAACCCTGAGTCCATGAGGGGGGGTTAGAAATGAGGTGGTTTGGTTTTCCTTTTGAGAGAGATGGACGTGTGTACAGTGTGAGTACAGTGTGCTCTCCAGGTTTAGGCCCCGCAGCCTAGATAAGGAACGGAGGGACACTGCCCTGCCAGATCTTGGTGATGGACTGGAGGGAAGAGAGGATTAGATGGTGTTTTCTGATATTTTTACTAACTTACAGGCTGATGATGTAAAAAAAAAAAAAAGCGCTGTTTAACCCGCTGTCGGACGCGCCTTTTCGACGCACGTCCCCTGCTACCCCTTATACCGTGAGGGGGTTTAGAGTTTCAAAAACGCATGTCCAACCCCTGCAGAAACTAATAGCGCTCATCACATGCGCCCGGGATACCGGGAAAAAAAAACCGTGCGGCTGATCCGCACGTTTTATACTCAGAATTAGCCCCCTGCCCAAGGGCAGGCATTAATTTCTGAACAGCTGGAAAAAGATTACACAAAAGCAGAAAATACTGCTTTTCTGTACATCCTCCGACTTAATATTGTAGTAATATGGGCGCTCAATATTATGAGCATCCATTTTCCGTGGCTGTCAGCGGGTTCAGAAAACGGACGCCGGGATTCCTGAACTCGCCGACAGCCGACCTCTCCTGGGCTTCCTCCGCTGAGGAGGCACTAGGGGCGCGCAGTTGTCCCCAACGCCTTCCTTGTTAGCGCCCCCTCATTTAAATACCGCATGGCGCGCCCAGGAGAGGGGGCTGGGCGCGCGTCGGGAGAGTGCGCACTTTTACAGAATCGGCCTGCGTGAGATTTTTTTGTGTCTGGGGAGGCAGAAATCCCCTCCCTCCCTCTCCAGGAGCGGAGCAGAGATCTGTATACCCCCTTCGCTCCATCAAGAGGAGGTTGCAGAGACCCAGACCAAGCCAGAGAGGATTGAGCTTGGCTTTTCCATCTGATTGGGAAGGAAGTATTTTTTTTCTGTCTCCTTCATTGTCCAGCCCTGGAGGGTCAGCAGCCACTGAAGGAGGATGGCGGGAGACCCCCTCCAGCCGGAGCGTCCACCCCCGGGGATGCAGGACACAGGCAGGTTGGAGCTCGGGAGTGGACATCAGGTACTGTGGGGAAGGGGGGACATCCGCCCTGGACAGAACACCCCCAGCCCCTGAGGGCACATATTCATCCCACACCATGGATGAAATAGAAGTTCATGTCTCAGTACAAGAGGACACTTATACGCTCCCTTAAGCATAAAGAATCCGGATGCATGGACATTTTATTTTATTTTATTTTGCTCAGATTGATTCTTTTCAAATTAAGCACAGTAAATTTTCATTTGAACACCCATCCAGCGAGTTCTGCCTGTGTTGTCAAGGTGCCTGTCCCAGAGAGCTATGGTCATACATACACATAGATGGTTTCCCGGGCCTGGGTCCAGAAGGTTAGCCTTCCCTTCCACAGACTGAAGAGTTGGGGAAATAGCAGAGGAGCTATCCCAGAGCGAGATAGTCTTTCCTGGCCCTTTGGAATCAGATATATTCCCAGAAAAAGGGTTACACACACACACACATATATATATATATATATATTTATATATAGCAATTTCATTAATACAATCTCATTAGCACAACTCCACAGACCAAGCTGCAGCTCGGTGAAATCAATTCAAAGATATATTCTTATTTCCACCTGGGAAAGCACAGTAAGAGTGCAATGAATCAAACCACAAAACCACTAAATTAAAAAAAAAAAATCTTTTAAAGGCTGGAGCCTTGAGTTTCTCGGAGCAGCCAGGAGCCTGGCTCTGCAGATCTCCCACTCTGATCAATGACTAATTTTAAAAAGTAGTGTGGCCACCTGAATGCACAGAAATACAGGTTAACAAATAAAAACAAGAAAAATATCTTTGCGCATTTGAATTCTGACATGAAGAAGAGAGTATTAGCTCTGGAAAGCTAGTCAAGAAATGCATTAAATGAATCCAAATAAAAAGGTATGAGTTTTTGGGGGGTCTTTTTAACCATCATTTCTGTACTTTTAAAAGAGAAAATCAAGGAACAATTAAAAGCAACCTTCGTGCTGCCACTAGAATTGCACAAAGTACCTGCTACAGCCACTTTTTCTTTAGCGATGCCCTCCGATCATATGAACCTTCTTTTAATCCACCGAAACAATTCTGAAAGCAAATTAAACCAGATCATAATAAATAAATAAATAAGCAACCCATGCCTTCAATTTCAGAGTTGTCCCTAGAACCAGTTTACTTCACATCTGTCAGGCGAATACACGTAAAATAAAACTCTATTGAGTTTACAAAAAAAAAAAAGACTACCTTTTAAAAAAATTTTTTTTTTTTTTAATGAAAGCACACTGATAGCTTATTCTGGTGTTTATCTGCTCTATTTTTGTAACAGTGTTGCTGTAAGATTGTGTCAATGCCAAAGGCAGCAGGTGTGCTTTGAAATTCGCATCTCAAAAAAGATATAGCTGCGATGGAGCAGGTACAGAGAAGGGCGACCAAAATGATAAGGGGAATGGAACAGCTCCCCTATGAGGAAAGACTAAAGAGGTTAGGACTTTTCAGCTTGGAGAAGAGACGGCTGAGGGGGGATATGAGAGAGGTGTTTAAAATCATGAGAGGTCTAGAACGGGTAGATGTGAATCGGTTATTTACTCTTTCGGATAATAGAAGGACTAGGGGGCACTCCATGAAGTTAGCGTGTGGCACATTTAAAACTAATCGGAGAAAGTTCTTTTTTACTCAACGCACAATTAAACTCTGGAATTTGTTGCCAGAGGATGTGGTCAGTGCAGTTAGTATAGCTGGGTTTAAAAAAGAATTGGATAAGTTCTTGGAGGAGAAGTCCATTACCTGCTATTAATTAAGTTGACTTAGATAATAACCACCGCTATGGAATAGACTTAGTGTTTGGGTACTTGCCAGGTTCTTATGGCCTGGATTGGCCACTGTTGGACACAGGATGCTGGGCTTGATGGACCCTTAGTTTCTTATGTTCCTTCTGTTTTAAGAGCGCTCAGTCAGCCTGACGCCATGCACATTAGTACTATAGTGAAATCCTGCTTTTTCCATTTCTGGATCATCCGTTATCGTCACTCCTGCCCGGCGGAACCTTAGCTCAAACACTTCAGAGACAAGCAGGACTGATTGTTGCAACTCTTTTTTTTTTTTTTAAAGGATGGCCAAAAAAATCAACATCCCAGGCTGCTAATGAGCCAAAACACTGCAGCTCGCCTTATTCAGGGCGCCAAGAGGCAGGATCACAGGGAGCCAGGGCACAGGGCCCTGCATTCACAGGAGGTTTTAATTAGGTTGCGCCCTCCCTTACTTAATGGATATCAAGATTAACCCCTACCCGCCCACACCAGCTCTCCGGTTCTCCCAGCAAGCTTTACTTATTTATTACAGATCCTGCTGTCAAATCAGAAGAGACAAACCAAGCTTTTCCCTGCTCAGCCCCCGCTCTGGAACGCGCGATGCTCAGACTTCAGACTTATTTCTCATCTGCGCAAACGACGTAAGGCCGGGCTCTGCTCTAAGGCATTCGCTTCGTTTACTGGGTATTACGCTTGATTGTCGCTCTTTTGTGCTCTTGGTTCTGTTTCTCTTGCACACCCCTCTCTAGATAAGGAAATAAATAAATAAAGCCGGGAGAGGGGGCTGCAACTCACGAAGCACAATCCACAGCCGCTGAGGGTAGAGCGAGAGAGCGTGGGTGCGCAAGTAAGGGAGCCGTGACATAGAGGGGAGGGAGAGTGGGAGTATAAAGGGAGCCGTGACTTATTGAGGGAGGGAGAGTGGGAGTATAAAGGGAGCCGTGACTTATTGAGGGAGGAGAGTGGAAGTATAAAGGGAGCTGAGACTTATTGAGGGGAGGGAGAGTGGGAGTATAAAGGGAGCTGTGACTTATTGAGGGGAGGGAGAGTGGGAGTATAAAGGGAGCTGTGACTTATTGAGGGGAGGGAGAGTGGGGGTATAAAGGGAGAACATAAGAACATAAGAAAATGCCATACTGGGTCAGACCAAGGGTCCATCAAGCCCAGCATCCTGTTTCCAACAGTGGCCAATCCAGGCCATAAGAACCTGGCAAGTACCCAAAAACTAAGTCTATTCCATGTAACCATTGCTAATGGCAGTGGCTATTCTCTAAGTGAACTTAATAGCAGGTAATGGACTTCTCCTCCAAGAACTTATAAAGGGAGCTGAGACTTATTGAGGGGAGGGAGAGTGGGAGTATAAAGGGAGCTGTGACTTATTGAGGGGAGGGAGAGTGGGAGTATAAAGGGAGCTGTGACTTATTGGGAGGGAGAGTGGGAGTATAAAGGGAGCTGAGACTTATTGAGGGGAGGGAGAGTGGGGGTATAAAGGGAGCTGAGACTTATTGAGGGGAGGGAGAGTGGGAGTATAAAGGGAGCTGTGACTTATTGAGGGGAGGGAGAGTGGGAGTATAAAGGGAGCTGTGGCTTATTGAGGGGAGGGAGAGTGGGAGTATAAAGGGAGCTGTGGCTTATTGAGGGGAGGGAGAGTGGGAGTATAAAGGGAGCTGTGACTTATTGAGGGGAGGGAGAGTGGGAGTATAAAGGGAGCTGAGACTTATTGAGGGGAGGGAGAGTGGGAGTATAAAGGGAGCTGTGACTTATTGAGGGGAGGGAGAGTGGGAGTATAAAGGGAGCTGTGACTTATTGAGGGGAGGGAGAGTGGGAGTATAAAGGGAGCTGTGGCTTATTGAGGGGAGGGAGAGTGGGAGTATAAAGGGAGCTGGGGTCAGGGAGAGAGGAAGGGAAGAATGCTGGGATAATCCTGGGGGGGGGGGGGGGGGGGGGAGGAAGAGAAAGAAAACATCAATTAGCAGGAGAGGGTGGTAGTGGAAGGGAGAAAGCTGTGATGCATTAGTCCCCTCCATCCATCACCCATCCTTATCCCCTGCAAATCTCAGCCTGACCACAACTGCAAAGTTCCCAGGTAGGAGGGTTTCCTAATGAATCTGTATGAGGCACATCTGCCTGCCCAACCTCCATACCTCATGCATATGGAGCCTGTACAAGGGTATTAGGTGCACTGGGCCACTGTAACCTTGCAGTACCCCCTCCCCCGACTTACCTACTGCCAGCTGCTCCAGTAAAGCACCCCTGCCTGCCACCAGCGTCTCTGGTACAGCGCCCCCTCCTATCACCAGCATCTCTGGTACAGCGCCCCCTCCTATCTCCAGCGTCTCTGGTACAGCGCCCCCTCCTATCACCTGCGTCTCTGGTACAGCGCCCCCTCCTATCACCTGCGTCTCTGGTACAGCGCCCCCTCCTGCCACCAGCGTCTCTGGTACAGCGCCCCCTCCTATCACCAGCGTCTCTGGTACAGCGCCCCCTCCTATCTCTAGCGTCTCTGGTACAGCGCCCCCTCCTATCACCAGCGTCTCTGGTACAGCGCCCCCTCCTGCCACCAGCATCTCTGGTACAGCGCCCCCTCCTATCTCCAGCGTCTCTGGTACAGCGCCCCCTCCTATCACCTGCGTCTCTGGTACAGCGCCCCCTCCTATCTCCAGCGTCTCTGGTACAGCGCCCCCTCCTATCACCTGTGTCTCTGGTACAGCGCCCCCTCCTATCACCAGCGTCTCTGGTACAGCGCCCCCTCCTTCACCAGCATCACTGGTACAGCGCCCCCTCCTATCTCCTGCGTCTCTGGTACAGCGCCCCCTCCTATCTCCTGCGTCTCTGGTACAGCGCCCCCTCCTGCCACCAGCGTCTCTGGTACAGCGCCCCCTCCTATCACCTGCGTCTCTGGTACAGCGCCCCCTCCTATCTCCAGCATCTCTGGTACAGCGCCCCCTCCTATCACCTGCGTCTCTGGTACAGCGCCCCCTCCTATCTCCAGCGTCTCTGGTACAGCGCCCCCTCCTGCCACCAGCGTCTCTGGTACAGCGCCCCCTCCTGTCACCAGCGTCTCTGGTACAGCGCCCCCTCCTGTCACCTGCGTCTCTGGTACAGCGCCCCCTCCTATCACCAGCGTCTCTGGTACAGCGCCCCCTCCTATCACCTGCGTCTCTGGTACAGCGCCCCCTCCTATCACCTGCGTCTCTGGTACAGCGCCCTCTCCTGCCACCAGCGTCTCTGGTACAGCGCCCCCTCCTATCTCCAGCGTCTCTGGTACAGCGCCCCCTCCTATCACCAGCGTCTCTGGTACAGCGCCCCGTCCTATCTCCAGCGTCTCTGGTACAGCGCCCCCTCCTATCACCAGCGTCTCTGGTACAGCGCCCCCTCCTGCCACCAGCGTGTCTGGTATTGTACCCTCTCAGTTGCTAGTGCTGGTTCCCACAGAGCATCTCCTCTTCCCCCCCGACTTCCCATTATCTGTACTTTTGCCTCCTCCTTCTCTTTCCCCGGTATCTGCTCTCTTTCCCCGGTATCTGCTCCCTTCCCAGCATTTCTCCTTCTCGTGCACTCACTTCTCCGGTATCCATCCTCCCTGCCCCTCTTTCTCCTACCTCAGTATCTGACCCTATCTGTCTCTCCCGAGGATCTGCCTTCATTGCCTTCTTCCCTCAGCGGGAGCCTTTATCACTGCTCGCCAGCACATCTTGCAATGCGTGAGATCAGCGGCGGGAAGTGCCAGCCTGGGGGTTTTCGGCATTCTTACGATGCTGAGTGGTGGGGACCAGTGGCAAAGGCTCCAGGCCCTGGGGGATCGCCTGGCCAGGTTCTTTCTTCAGCACAGTGGATCCTCTGTCTGTTCGGCTGCTGAGGCCCGGAGATCTTCACCATCTAAACCTCTCAGACCAGGCTTTGCTCCTGTGACTCTTCTGCTGGCGGTCCCCATGCCACCCTCCCACACCTTTTGACACTCTAGGTGAATACCCCGCTTGCCTAATGGTAGAGCCTGTCCTGAATGTATATATACTTGGGATATTATATAAACCTGACTGGTTTGTCGCCTTTGAGGGCTGGATTTGGACACCCCTGCCTTGGTGACACAGGCAGAGAAAAAGGCTAATTCTATCACAATTCTGTTAAAGGACTATGACCCTTGTGGCCACAGTCACCATTACAATTGTACAGTAGAGTCATTCATAGATTTGGTCAAGCTGCAATTGCTATGATATATGACTTCTGTGCTCTCTTATGTTCCTGTGATTATCCAGTCTGTCCCTTCTAATTACCTCTCTTCATCGTCTCTTTTGATGAAGTCCTTCGTGCAATGTTTGCAACTGAGCCATGAGGATTGATTAGGGGAATAGAGACCCACCAAAGTCAATTGATTACTGTATGTACAACTTCTGAACATGATGGAAGAGCTGATGTGAGCCTGATAAAAAGCCCTGTGATGTACACTGCTGCTCCATACATTTCACGGCTTCCTTTTCACGCTAATTCAATTTCCTCTGTGGCAACCATATTTTCCCCTTCAATCAACCAAAGGTATATTTTTAGCAAGTGATTATTCTTCATAGAATCTGCATAAAATCAATATGCCCCCTTCAAAATGCTATCACTCTTGATATGAAGGCAAATGGAACAGCGCTTATAAAGAGAACACAAGATTTATCTTCTGAGTACTATCTGTCAACAATGCCGTAAAGTCCAGTGGCTTCCTTTGGCATCCAAAATAATTGGGATTTAGATCTCAAGCAGATACTTTCCTTTGTTGAACAGAAAGAGTCCAGTTGATCTTTATAAATCTTGAGTGGCCCAATGGAACTGTTTCTAACACTATTAACATGTATATTGTTCAAAATGTAAAAATACAAGCGCGATAAAAAAAATTAAACTAGACGTGTTTATCAGCCTGCTCTAGTGGTTCAGAGGCTAATGGCAATCACTAAAAGTAGGGATGTGCATTCGTTTAAAATGAGTGGGTAAGATGCAATAACTGAGACCATTTCATTTAATTTGTAGACCGCCTCCCCTCCCAAATGAATGGAGGGTGCCCACAAATGTTTGTTTATTTATTTAAAAAATTTTCTATACCGTCGTTTAGTAATATACCATCACAACAGTTTTTACATTCCGGCACGAAATAGATTGGTTAGGTTTCTAAGTTATCCATGGTGTGCCAATATTTTATGGTTACATAGTTCAGTAATATACTCTAAATGAGAGATGGGTTGGGGTTACCATTTATATGATTTTGGGATAATCATATATGTGTATACTGTTTCAATTTTAATATTTAATAGTGGGTAACTAATAAAATTGTCAATTTTCTGTTTGTTGGTGACTTTCAGCTGTATGTATTGTTAGTCATTGCTCTCATTGTGAAATGCTTTTTTGAAAAGCCAGGTTTTTAGGCCTTTTTTGAAAAGTTTTAATTCGTTCAAGTGGTAATGTGTTCCATAATAATGGTCCTGCTAAAGATAGAGCTCTCTCTCTCTCACCTGGGTCAACTTTGCCGTTCTGACTGAGGGTATGGTTAGCAGTGCTTTATTGGCCGACCTGAGATTTCTTTGTGGGACATGTAATCGTAAAGCAGTGTTTAGCCAGTCGGCTTTTTCGTCATTGATTAATTTATGAATTGTGCAAAGTGTTTTGAATTGTACTTTCTGTTCTATTGGGAGCCAGTGTAACTCTGCAAGTGTTTGGGTAATATGATCTCTTCTGCCTTTTCCAGTAAGTATTCTGGCAGCTGAGTTTTGTAGTATTTGCAGTGGCCTGATTGTGGTGTATGGTAAACCTAGGAAAAGTGTGTTGCAGTAGTCCGTGCTGGCAAATATTAGTGCTTGTAGTACTGTACGAAAGTGTTCCAGGGTTAATAAGGGTTTTAGTCTTCTAAGGACCATTAGTTTGGCATAGCCTTCTCTTACTTTTGTTGATATGTGTTGTTTAAGGTTGATTTCGGTGTCCATAATAACTCCTAGGTTTCTAACCTTATCGTTTAACTCCACTAATTTATCATTTTTAAGTTTGATGGGATTTTGAATTCTTACAATGTTTTTTCGTTCAAGGTGTATAAATTCCGTTTTTTCTATGTTGATTACTAGTTCCATTTGAGATAATAGTTGTTTTATTATGTCTAGATACATCATTGCAAAGTTCAGTGTTTTCTCAATTGACTCTTCCACTGGTAGAATTAGTTGGATGTCGTCAGAATATATGTAGTGTATGATACCAGCCCTGCTAGTAGGTGGCAGAGTGGGAGCATGTAAATGTTGAATAGGGTCGCTGAGAGTGCTGAGCCCTGGGGGACTCCTGTTTTTAGGCCAATCTTGTCTGATATTGTGTTTTTTATCTTTACCTGATAAGATCTGTTTGTAAGATAGGATGTGAACCAGTCAATTGTTTTTTCTTGTAATCCAATTTCTTCCAGTCTTTTTAATAGTATGTTATGGTTCACTGTGTCAAATGCTGCGGACAGATCTAGTAGTATCAAAATGTAGTGTTTGCCGCTATCAAACCCACGTAGTACACTATCTGTCAGTGAGATTAGTAATGTTTCAGTGCTATAGTGTTTTCTGAAACCATGTTGTGATGGGTAGAGTATGTTATTGTTGTCTAGATGTTCTGCTAATTGCTTTTGTACTGCTTTTTCTATTAATTTAGCGAGTATAGGCAGGTTTGAAACCGGTCTATAGTTACTTAAGACATTAGGGTAATTATTTCTTTTTTTCAGAATTGGTTTGATTATTGCATTCTTCAATGGGTCTGGCATTACTCCTTCATTGAGTGATAGATTAATTATTTTTGCTAATGTGTAGGAGGTTATGTCAGCTAGTTTTTTTATGTCTGTGGTTGGAATGGTGTCAATTATATGTGGAGCAGGGTTTAATTTTTTTTATCAAGGATTCTACTTCGGTTTGTGATACCTCGTCAAATGTGGAGAACTGTGTCACATCTCTTTTTTGCATTTTGATTTCTTGTTTGTTTAGGATCGGAATCTTAGTCCTAAGGTTAGTGATTTTGTCTGAGAAATAGTGTGCTAATTCATTGCATTTGCTTTCTTGTGGTGTTTGGGGTGTTTCTGCTTTATCATTGGTCAGATTTTTTACTATGTTGAATAGTGTTCTTGGGTTATTTGAAAATTTTTTCAATTTTTGAAGTAAAGAATTGTTTTTTTGTGTCAAGAATTACTTTTTTATAATAGGCTAGTTGTTTCCTAAATTTAGTTAGGTTGTCTGTAGATTTGTCTTTTTTCCACTTTTTTTCTTTTATCCTTAGATTCTGTCTGATTTCCTTTATTTTTTCGTTAAACCAAGGGTTTTTTAGTTTGGGCTCATGTATTTGCATCGTTCTTGTAGGATTAATGTCATCTGCCAATTTACTTGTGTTTGTTAGTCATTCTGTTGTTGCTTCTATACAGTTTTTGTGTTCAAAGTTTTTTAGGCTATCCTCTAATTTGCTTTTTAGTATGTCATGGTTAAAGGGGGGACGACATTTAAATTCTAAGGGCTCATTTATCTGTGTTTCTTTTGGTTTTGTGAATTTAATGTCGGACTGGATTAGGAAGTGATCAGACCATCGGATTTGACTATAGCTAGTATTCATGTGTTCAAAGAAGCTATGATTGATGTATGTTAGGTCGAGTGAATGGCCCGCTTTATGTGTGGGTTTATTTGTAATTAAAGAGAATCCCAGTGCCTCCATCATGTCGTTTAGTGTCTGGCATGTATTTGATAATGGAGATACGTCCATGTGAAGGTTGAAGTCTCCTAGTATGATGGATGGTTTTGATGTGTTTAGATTTATTGTTAAATATTCTATTAATGGGGATATATTTAGGTCAAGTAAGCTGGGTGGGCAATAGATAATGCATATTTGGGTGTGTTCAGTGTCAAATAGTACAATTTCATGGTTTAGGGGGGGTGTTGTTGGTATCATTTTACATTTAAATTGTTTTTCAATAATGTAAACACATTTTTTTGTTTCGTGTCTCATTCAAGTCTTTGGTCCATTGAAAAATGCTACAGTGAGAAGGGTAACAATAGCAATCAAGAAATTTCTGAATGAGGTGGAAAAAAGTAGGCCAGTAGACAGGAGAGAGGACCAATCAAGGTGAAGCTGCCCATAATCCTGACACTACACCTTGGGGGTCTTGCTACCACTCTGCCTCGCTGCTATATCCTTTATGCTACACTTTAGGGCTCTCGCTGCCAATCTGACTTCCTACTATATCCCTTCTGCTACACCTTGGTGGTCTTGCTGCCCTGCTCCTCACACTACGTTTTACAGGTCTTGCTGCCACTCTGCCTCGCTGCTCCGTTCCTGATGCTGCACCTTAAGGATCTTGCCACCACTCTGCCTTGCTACCATTTCCCCAGACTCTACGTCTTGGGGATTTAGATGCCACTCTGCCTTGCTGCTATACCCTTATGCTACACCTTGGGAGTCTTTCTGACACTCAGCATTCCTGCCACATCCCCCAGACTGTACACCTTGGGGTATTCTTGCCACTCTGGATGACTGCTTTGCACCTCTCATGGGGTCTTGTGGTCTTCATGCTACTCTTTGTGCTGCTTTGTCCCTCTATCAGTGCCTGGGAGTTTGTATGCCACCTTTGCGGCTTTGTTTCCCCCTTCATCGTTCATTAGGATGTTTGTGCTGGTCTTGGCGTCACTTTGCCCTTCTTGTACTGCCTTTGGGAGTTCATGCCACTGTTACTGGTTTCTCTATATTTGCCACTTTTGGTGCCATTTTGCCACAGTCTTGGTGCCTTGGAGTTCTCTGCCCACAAGTTTCATTATAATTGATTAGAAAACCCCCAATTTTGAAGCTCAAAATAGGCTGCATTGATTCCCCCATTGACTTTAATGGAAAACAAAAGAACGAATAGAGTGAATAAATGAATGTATGTTTGTTTTGGTTTTTTTTTCATTTGAAATGAACCAAACAAATGGAGGTGCCTTACATAATGAATAAATAAAGCAAAACAAACATTTTGCCTTTGTACATCCCTATCTAAAAGGGACAAATCTGTGGTTTCCTTTATTAGGCCAAATTAGAAGAAAATCTAAGTCTAAATCATGAAACAATGGTACATTTGCTCAAAATATCAGCTTGCCTGTTTGTTTTTTGTTTTATGTGAATCTGCTGCGTCTTCATCCAGAAGGAAGTACCGTAAGCCAGGTCAGAGGCGATCCAGACAAGGGCTATGAAACTGAGGCAGGGTCACTCTGCACTGAATGCCCCAAAAGAGAGATGTGACCCAGGAGATGTGCCATTCAGTGGAGGTGCGACAGAGACATTCAAATACCTGAAATGTACTGATGCACAAGCAATAAATCCTGTTTCAGTGGAAATGAAGCTCTAGAGCAAGGTGTAATTATATGAGGATCCAGGAAATGTTTTTCGGTTTCATGGAAAGTGTAATGGATGTGAGGAGTCTCTGCCTGGAGCAGCTGGTGGGACCCTAAAAACAGTGCCAGCCTTCAAGAAGGCACAGGATAAGTACAGAGTTGCAAAAAAAAAAAAACCCAAAAAACTGCGAAAAGAGAGCTGAAGCATGACCTTGCGACCTTTCAGGGTTAGGACCAGCAGGCTTCAACTCACGAGTAAAGATGAAAAGGAAAAAGCCAGTTTGGTCTACCAAGCTACAAATTAGGGAGTCTGCCGGGTCTGTCTGGCAGGCTGTGTAGAACCAGAAATAATCAACTGGACTTCGACTGCCTAAAATCAACAACGATGACCCTTAAGAGTGTGGTCCTGACCACTGGGTACAGAAATTAAATATCTGTGATATGATGATTGTTATTGTTTAATTTATAGTTATGTATTTACAGCTACAATTTCCCAGAAGCTGCGTTAGTGCAGCACAGAAGTGGTGGTGAGGTTACAATCCAGAAAGGGACTTAGAAAGCTAGATTTATTTTATCTACCTTCAATAGTCTGCTAAATGTCAGTGGAAAACAAGAAACATTACACAAATAAAATACAATGACCATAATTCCTTTACTATAATCCATTAAAGCAATATGCACACCCATCTTTTATTGAATGCACAGTAAACATGTTTGAGCAACAGCCACACTAGTGATGGCAGCTAGTTATATTATTACAACTTGTTAGACATGGGAAGAGAAAGCCGTCCGGTATAACCGTTGTGAACAGTCTTGGAGTTCTTTTATAAAGAGTGGCCACTGGC
Source organism: Rhinatrema bivittatum (assembly GCF_901001135.1). NCBI lineage: Eukaryota > Metazoa > Chordata > Amphibia > Gymnophiona > Rhinatrematidae > Rhinatrema > Rhinatrema bivittatum. Next base: position 191,446,891 of record NC_042623.1, read on the forward strand.
CAGTCAGTTTGTAAGGGTCAACAAATCCTCCCTGTAACAACACTGATTTGTAATAGTCAGGAACTAAACTGACTGTGTCATGGTTGTGACATGGTTGTGGACCCTTGGTCGCTGTGTCGATGAATCCTCCCACGGGGAGGGGGCCCCATGGAGAAACATAGCGATAGGCTGACTCTACAGCAAGCAACACAAGGAGGATGGAAGCTTTTATTATACAGCAATAGAGCAATGCCCATAGAGCGAGCAGCTCGCCTCTGCCACTGAGTAGTCTCCGATGACAGTGTTCAGTCCAGGCACTGGTGATATAAGTGCAGAGTAGGTCTCACCCGATGCTGGGAGTGAAGGGTCCGGTAGTGGTCCGCAGAGCGGGGTAGGCCGAGAATCTGGTCTGTGGTGAGACAAGGTAGAGAGAGAGAGACTGAAGAATGAGGTACTCACAAGGCTGTTATTGCTGCCAAGGATACAGCTTCCGCAGTTGTGAAGGTAGCGAGGCAGACCGGCACGCAGGTGCCGTGGTCCTTTGAGGAGCAGGTAACCCAGGAAGTAGTCAGGAGCGGGCAAGGCCCTCGTGGAGAGAGTACCTAGGCATCCTTCAATGCAGGGTAACCTGGAGAGGAGATAGAAGTAAGCAAGACCCCCAAGGAGCGAGTGTCTTGAGAGAACCCCGGAGGGTAGGTAGGAGCGGCAGGGCCCTCGAGGAGCGGGTACCCAGAGCGTCCTGGAATCAGCGTAACCCCGAAGGGTTGTAGGAGTAGGTACTCTGAGCGAGCGTCTCGGAAGCGGTAGAAATTAGCTGGACCGGAATCCTTGCTAACTCTTAGCAGTGTTGGAGATTGGAGGCTTAAGTACCCGGAGGTAGTGACGTCATGCGGTGGGGATGCCCCCCCCCGAGGTTCCCGCCATGACGTATTCAAAAGTGAGGGCGACGCGTGCGTGTCCCAGGAGGCCTCGGTGAGAACATGGCGAACGCAATCGCCCATGCTGGTCCGGGGATGCCGGAGAGGTCGGCGAGGTGAGGCGGAGGCAGCCATCTTTCCCAGAGGAGAGAGAGAGAAAAAAGGAGGTGAGACAGAGAGGGCGCAGCCATCTGCGACCGATGGGCACAATAGACTTGCAAACAACTCCATAAATTGTGGTTCCAAAACTGGTCTGAGTTTTATTCAGAAAGCCGACAGTCAGTCAGCAGTGCATGGTTCGAAGAAATGAATCCTTGAAGGATACTAATGAAACAGGAGAGTTAGGGCATCCCAACAGAGGTTCCATTAAATGCAAACATAGTTCATATACCTATATGTAAAAAATCACCAAAGCTAATGATTTCCGAATTATCCCAAACAACTGAAAAGCAGGTTGTTAAAACAAGCAAAAAACACACTTTGAAATGTCTGTATGCCAATGCCAGAAGTCTAAGTAGTAAGATGGGAGAGTTAGAGTGTATAGCAGCAAATGATGAGATTGACATAATTGGCATCACAGAGACTTGGTGGAAGGAGGATAACCAATGGGACAGTGCTATATCAGGGTACAAATTATATCGCAATGATAGGGAGGATCAACTTGGTGGGGGGGGTGGCACTTTATGTCTGGGAGGGTATAGAATCCAACAGGATAAAGATCATACAAGAGATTAAATGCTCAGTAGAATCTATATGGGTAGAAATCCCATGTGTGTTGGGTAAGAGTATAGTGATAGGAGTATACTACCGTCCACCTGGACAAAATGGTCAGACAGATGATGAAATGCTAAGAGAAATCAGGGAAGCAAACCAATTTGGCAGTGCAATAATAATGGGAGATTTCAATTACCCCAATATTGACTGGGTAAATGTAACATCAGGACTTGCTAGAGACATAAAGTTCCTGGATGTAATAAATGATTGCTTTATGGAGCAATTGGTTCAGGAACCAACAAGAGAGGGATCTATTTTAGATTTAATTCTTAGTAGAACGCAAGATTTGGTGATAGAATTAACGGTGGTGGGGCCACTTGGCAACAGTGATCATAACATGATGAAATTTAAACTAATAACTAGAAGGGGGACAATAAGTAAATCTGCAGCTCTAACACTAAATTTTAAAAAGGGAAACTTTGATAAAATGAGAAAAATAGAAAAAAACTGAAAGGTGCAGCTGCAAAGGTTAAGTGTTCAACAGGCATGGACATTGTTTAAAAATACAATCCTAGAGGCGCAGTCCATATGTATTTCACTCATTAGGAAAGGTGGAAGGAAGGAAAAACGATTACCGTCATGGTTAAAAGGTGAGGTGAAAGAGGCTATTTTAGCCAAAAAAACATCCTTCAAAAACTGGAAGAAGGATCCATCTGAAGAAAATAGGATAAAACATAAGCATTGTCAAGCTAAGTGTAAAACATTGATAAGACAGGCGAAGAGAGAATTTGAAATGAAATTGGCCATAGAGGCAAAAACTCATAATTAAGAACTTTTAAAAATATATCCAAAGCAAGAAACCTGTGAGGGAGTCGGTTGGACCATTAGATGACAGAGGGGTTAAAGGGGCTCTTAGGGAAGATAAGGCCATTGCAGAAAGACTAAATGAATTCTTTGCCTCCGTGTTTACAAATGAGGATGTTGAGGAGATACCAATTCCGGAGATGGTTTTCAGGGGTGATGAGTCAGACGAACTGAACGAAATCACTGTGAACCTGGAAGATGTAGTAGGCCAGATTGACAAACTAAAGAGTAGCAAATCACCTGGAACAGATGGTATGCATCCTAGGTTTCTGAAGGAACTAAAAAATGAAATTTCTGATCTATTAGTTAAAATTTGTAACCTAACATTAAAATCATCCATTGTACCTGAAGATTGGAGGGTGGCCAATGTAACCCCAATATTTAAAAAAGGCTCCAGGGGCGATCCAGGTAACTATAGACCAGTGAGCCTGACTTCAGTGCCAGGAAAAATAATGAAAACTATTCTCAAGAACAAAATTGTAAAGCATATAGAAAGACATGATTTAATGGAACATAAGGGAAGTCTTGCCTAACAAATCTGCTTCATTTTTTGAAGGGGTTAATGAACATGTGGATAAAGGTGAACCAGTAGATGTAGTGTACTTGGATTTTCAGAAGGCGTTTGACAAAGTTCCTCATGAGAGGCTTCTATGAAAAGTAAAAAGTCATGGGATAGGAGGTGATGTCCTTTCGTGGATTACAAACTGGTTAAAAGACAGGAAACAGAGTAGGATTAAATGGTCAATTTTCTCAGTGGAAAAGGGTAAACAGTGGAGTGCCTCAGAGATCTGTACTTGGACCGGTGCTTTTCAATATATATATAAATGATCTGGAAAGGAATACGAGTGAGGTTATCAAATTTGCAGATGATACAAAATTATTTAGTTAAATCACAAGCAGACTGTATCTCCGAAGAGACAGAGACAAGATGGAGGCGGTCCAGAGAAGGGCGACCAAAAAGGTGGAAGGTCTTCATCAAATGACTTATGAGGAGAGATTGAAGAATCTAAATATGTACACCCTGGAGGAAAGGAGGAGCAGAGGTGATATGATACAGACTTTCAGATACTTGAAAGGTTTTAATGATCCAAAGACAACGACAAACCTTTTCCGTAGGAAAAAAATCAGCAGAACCAGGGGTCACGATTTGAAGCTCCAGGGAGGAAGATTCAGAACCAATGTCAGGAAGTATTTCTTCACGGAGAGGGTGGTGGATGCCTGGAATGCCCTTCCGAAGGAAGTGGTGAAGTCCAAAACTGTGAAGGACTTCAAAGGGGCGTGGGATAAACACTGTGGATCCATAAAATCAAGAGGCCGTCAATAAAGAGTGGGTGGCTCGCCAGAATGACGGCTACTGCCTGGAGATAATACCCTTATTCAATAAACATACACATGGTTACTGTGACTCCAACATCGCTCTAAGCTACAACAGCAAGAGGAAATGTGGAAAAAAGGATTCGCACTCACAAAGCGGGGAGTAGCTGGCTTGTTACGGCGGTTACTACCCCAAACCAAATAAGCCTGATACTTCACTTTCAATGCATTTCCAGCATAGCTCTCTGCTTCAACGGCAGGGGAGAAGAAAAACTGATACTTCATGCATATGCAGCATAGCTCTCTGCTTCAACGGCAGGGGAGAAGAAAAACTGATACTTCACGCATATCCAGCATAGCTCTCTGCTTCAACGGCAGGGGAGAAGAAAAACTGATACTTCACGCATATCCAGCATAGCTCCCTGCTTCAACGGCAGGGGAGAAGAAAAACTGATACTTCACGCATATCCAGCATAGCTCTCTGCTTCAACAGCAGGGGAGAAGAAAAACTGATACTTCACGCATATCCAGCATAGCTCCCTGCTTCAACGGCAGGGGAGAAGAAAAACTGATACTTCATGCATATCCAGCATAGCTCTCTGCTTCAACGGCAGGGGAGAAGAAAAACAACCAATAAGGGCTGAATAACATAGTCTGGGTAAAACAAATAAGCATGGGTGTAGCTTGCTTATTGCGGCGGTTACTTCCCCTACTACCCCTAACTAATCAAGCTTGATATATCACTTGAATGCAGCTCCATCACTGCTTTCTACATTAATGGTGGGGGTGGAAGGGAAATAGAACCAGAGCTAAGAGAAACAGATAAGTATGAGAAAAAAATGCGTGAAGCTTGCTGGGCAGACTGGAAGGGCCGTTTGGTCTTCTTCTGCCGTCATTTCTATGTTTCTATACATTGCAGGAGGACCTTGCAAGACTTGAAGATTGGGCATCCAAATGGCAGATGAAATTTAATGTGGACAAATGCAAGGCGTTGCATATAGGGAAAAATAACCGTTGCTGTAGTTACACGATGTTAGGTTCCATATTAGGAGCTACCACCCAGGAAAAAGATCTAGGCATCATAGTGGATAATACTTTAAAATCGTCAGCTCAGTGTGCTGCAGCAGTCAAAAAAGCAAATAGAATGTTAGGAATTATTAGGAAGGGAATGGTTAATAGAACGGAAAATGTCATAATGCCTCTATATCTCTCCATGGTGAGACCACACCTTGAATACTGTGTACAATTCTGGTCACCGCATCTCAAAAAAGATATAGTTGCGATGGAGAAGGTACAGAGAAGGGCAACCAAAATGATAAAGGGATGGAACAGCTTCCCTATGAGGATAGGTTGAAGAGATTAGGGCTGTTCAGCTTGGAGAAGAGACGGCTGAGGGGGGATATGATAGAGGTCTTTAAGATCATGAGAGGTCTTGAACGAGTAGATGTGACTCGGTTATTTTCACTTTCAAATAATAGGACGACTAGGGGGCATTCCATGAAGTTAGCAAGTAGCACATTTAAAACTAATCGGAGAAAATTCTTTTTCACTCAACGCACAATAAAGCTCTGGAATTTGTTGCCAGAGGATTTAATTAGTGCAGTTAGTGTAGCTGGGTTCAAAAAAGGTTTGGATAAGTTCTTGGCGGAGAAGTCCATTAATGGCTATTAATCAAGTTTACTTAGGGAATAGCCACTGCTATTAATTGCATCAGTAGCATGGGATCTTCTTAGTATTTGGGTAATTGCCAGGTTCTTGTGCCCTGGTTTTGGCCTCTGTTGGAAACAGGATGCTGGGCTTGATGGACCCTTGGTCTGACCCAGCATGGCAATTTCTTATGTTCTTATGTTCTTAAAGCAGGATATATTTATTTCTGCATTTATTTTATTAGATTAATCGCCAGTTTCCAATAATCAGCTCAAGGTGATGTGCAGAATAAAATATGTAGCATCATAAAAACAAACCTTATCCTAAAATATAAACATGACAAACAGCGTCCTAAAACATCACATCAACAACAAACCATAAAATAGAAACAAGTCGGTAAAATATCAAATCTAATTAAAAACAGCGTCAATGAAATAGCATAAATGATACCAAAACACAATTCATATTTACAAGCTGCTCCACAGGCACAGCCTGAGTTTATATAGTTCTTGGTTCTCTGCGCCAAGCGAGTGCGTTCTCTTTCGGACTTTCATTATGGAGGCGACTCCGGTTCTGGCATCTCACAAACGGGCCTGGTTTTCAGCGCATGTACATATACCCCATGCCTATTTATTTTAGATTTAGTTCATGCCATTTCCAGGGTGAGCTGCATTCAGGTGCAGTAGGTGTCTTCCCTTTCCCAAGAGGGAATACAATCTAAGAGGCTCATTTACTAAAGCCACGGAATTTTCCTAGGGGTAGAAGTTGAAAAGTGGCCAGCTAGCGCCATTTTTACTCAGACGGTGCCAGGGCCTTGCGGTGGCCAGCCGTGGAGACCCACGACCGGCCATCCTTACCACTTCCTGCCGCCATTGCTGGAGCGTGAGCCGGGTCCTCCGCGGTGTGGGGGGGGGAGCGGCTTCCGTTCTGCTTCCCTCTCGGTGGGTCCTGGCACGCTGGAGGCGCCGCGGTCCATCCCTTCGCGGCCCTGCCTCGAGGCAGACACGCCGCCGCTGGCTACTTCCCCCCCCCCCCCCGGGGCCTCTAGGCGCGTGCCCGTGCTTCCTGTTTGAATTTAAAGGAGCCGCGGCGCGCAAGGGCCGCCGGCCCAACCTAGGGACGTCAGCAACCAGGAACTATTTAAGGCGAGCTCTGGCAGTCAGAGCTTGCCTTTCCAACAAGTTTCCTTTCTCCTTGTTGCCTCCAGGGCTTCCTAAGCTCCAGTGTCTACTCTCGGACTTCACCCGATACCGACCTCTGCCTGCCTGACCATGCCGACCTCTTCTCCAAGCCAGACCTCCGCCTGCCTGACAACTCTTTGATCGCTGCCTGCCCTGACCTCTGCCTGGAACTCTGACTGCTCTTGGCTGCCATTTGGAACTTGACCTTCGGCTTTACCTGACTATGCCCGGATTGACCTCTGTTACTGACCCTGCTTTGGCTGACCATTCTGGACTGACACTCTGGCCTTGATCCTCGCCTTACACTCTGACTCACTCTTCTGGCCCCCTGCGACTTCTGGTCTTGCCTGTCTGGACACCGATCGCGCGCCCTTGTTCGTGGTGGGCACTCCCTTGAACTATCTCTCTAGGAAACCCTGCGAGGCCCACATAAGACCAGGTGGCCCGAGTAACCAAGGGCTCAACCTGAGGGGTTGCTATTGGCGAAGCTCCAGCTAGCCTTGTATGCTCCACCTCCCGGTGGCAGGCGCTCTCTGGGTCCGATCAGAGGGCCGTACCACTCCTGCACCAGGCCAAGGGTCCACCTACAGCGCAACAGGCCTGGAGCCTAGAGGGTGTTCCAGGTCCCACTAGCTCACCAGAGTGTGTGTGTGGGGGGGGGGGGGGGGGTAGGGGAGGGCAGAAGTTAGATTTGGAAGCCAGGAAAGGGGCAGGATTGGGAAGGGAAGGGCCTGTGCACGCGATTGAAAACTTTAAAAAATATTTTATTGGATTGGGGCCACCTCTAGAAGACCCCCTGGGATTTTTCTTATACTTAGGGCCCCTCGGGCCCTTTAACTCACTGCCCCTGGAGTATTGGGATGTGCGTTCGAGTCCCAGTGCTCTCTGGGGAACGTTAACTACAACTCCAGAGCTGTAGCTAACTTTTATGAAAAAAAAAAACACAGCTTGTTTCAAGCAAGCTGTGTTATTACCATGAAATCGGCTAGTAATGAGTTGTTTTGCATGCATTTGCATGCAAAGCAGCTCATTAGCATTTTGGCAGTATTGAGGGTAAAATATTGTGTGATATGGTATTTGCTGCCCAGAAACGACTTCCTGAGATGGCACCTAAGGCAATCAAGCGTGAAGTCGCAAGGATTCGAATGCTGACAATCCTGCTTCATGGTCTGCAGCGCTAACCACTAGGTTTACTCCTCCATGCCACCCACATTTATTGTGGATAACAACCTGAAAGCCAGCCCTGCCTGTGAGTCTCCAGGAGCGGAGCTGCCTACCCCCTGTCATAGGTCATTTCACAAAACCTTCCTTACAAACCAGTACTGAAAGCGGCGCCATTTTGACTCCACGCTATGCAGGTCTCAGGGCCGCCGGTGACATTTATTTTAAAGAACTGTGGTGGGGCAAGGGCAAGTAGTCATCCCTCCTGCCCCTTTCTTGGCCATGGACCCCCCGCCCCCCCTAGTGGGACAGGGCTCTGCCAGTCACTAGCATATTCCCTAAGTAATTTTCTAGATCGGGGCAGTAGGAGGGGGATTTTCGTGTTTGGGATTCCTTCTATTGCTATAACCCCTTCTAGGGGTTATGTAATCCCGTGGGGCATGACCAATGCTTTAGTGTGCTGGAGAGAGAGAGGGAGGCTGGAGAGTGAGATGCATCCAGGGTCTAAACTGAGGAGTGGAGGAGATTTTCGGTGGCCTCTGCTCATCAGATTCATGGAATAATAGAGAAAAGAGATTTAAGAAGATTTTTGGAAGAAAAGTAATTGACCTAAGGCAAGGCAATATCCGTGAAATCCCAAAGGATGGGTCATAGAGCCTTTTGCCCGGATGACCAGGAATAGCTTGGGTGAAGCCAACGTACATTGGTCTCTTGGATTAGAGACAACAAAGGAGAAAAGTTGGACCCTTGCATTAGAGACATCTGAACAGTTTTGAAACTGGATTACAAATTTTGACACATGTTGGGATTTTTCTAATGATTTTGTACTTGGGGATATTTTTCTATCCTTTTGCAAGCTACACGCTGAGTCACCATGAGAACATAAGATATATGTCACACTGGGTCAGACCAAGAGTCCATCAAGCCTAGTATCCTGTTTCCAACAGTGGCCAATCCAAGTCACAAGTACCTGGTAATTACCCAAATATTAGATCACAAGCTACTATAGCTTATTAATTACCGTCATAGCAATTTATGGATTTATCCTCTAGGAACTTATCCAAATCTTTTTTAAACCCAGTTACACTATCTGCTATAACCACATCCTCTGGCAATGAATTCCAGAGCTTAACTATGCGCTGAGTGAAAAAGAATTTTCTTCGATTTGTTTTAAATGAGCTACTTGCTAACTTCATGGAGTGCCCCCTGGTCCTTCTATTACCTGAGAGAGTAAATAACTGATTTACACTAACTTATTAAAAAAGATTTTGTAGACTTCTATCATATCCCCCTTCAGTCGTCTCTTCTCCAAACTGAACAGCCCTAACCTCTGTAGCCTTTCCTCATATGGAAGCCTTTCCATGCCCTTATCATTTTGGTTGCCCTTCCCTGTACCTTCTCCAGTGCAGCTATATCCTTTTTGAGATGCGGTGACCAGAATTGCACACAGTATTCAAGGTGCGGTCTCACCATGGAGCGATATAGAGGCATTATGACATTTTCCATTTTATTTTCCATTCCCTTCCTAATAATTCCTAACATTCTGTTTGCTTTTTTGATCACCACAGCACACTAAGCTGACTATTTCAATGTATTATCCACTATGATGCCTAGATCTCTTTCTTGGGTGTTAACTCCCAAGATAGAACCTAACATTGTGTACCTACAGCAAGGGTTATTTTTCCCTAAATGCATCACCTTGCATTTGTCCCCAATACATTTCATCTGCCATTTGGATGCCCAATCTTCCAGTCTCACAAGGTCCTCCTGCAATTCATCACAATCCACTTGTGATTTAACTACTCTGAATAATTTTGTATCATCCGTAAATTTGATCGCCTCACTTGCCATACCCCTTTCCATATCATTTATAAATATATTAAAAAGCCCCGGTCCAAGTATAGATAGATCCCTGAGGCACTCCACTGTTTACCCATTTCCGCTGTGAAAACTGTCCATTTAATCCTACTCTTTGTTTCCTGTCTTTTAACCAGTTTGCAATCTACAAAAGGACATCGCCTCCTATCCCATGACTTTTTAGATTTCTGAGAAGCCTTTCATCTGGGCGTTGTGTGCCTACCAGGGAGCATGCGATGCCACTATGTTTGGAAAACCCGAGTCGTGTTGTGTTACGTTGCATTGGCCTGGCTTATCTAAAATCCATTCCAGAAATGAAAGCGATATCGCTGACCCCCTCGTGGAAGTTTCTAAATCCACTTCAGCTGTGGAAGTGCTATCCTCGACCCCCCCACCTTCGCTTCATTGTGGGTGAGCTCAGATGCGCGGAACGCCAAATTTAATCAGCCTTCAGAAATGGGTTTTGACAACCACGGCCAGTCCTTGCTTTACAGCGCTGATTTCACTTTGAAAAACCCAGAGAAACGTAGGTGTCAGACGGAGCTTGTATATTCACCACACTCGCACGCTGCTCTGCACCTTAATATCATCTGCAGCCCGCCTCGGCGAGCCCGTGCAAGACGTTTTGCCACGGTAATCCTCCTGCGGCTGTTGCACGCATGACGTCCGACAGCCGCGAAAGCAACATACGCCTTTCACGCCGCGCCAGGTTGATAGATCCACACTGCTGCGTGGCGGCCCCCCCAGGCCGAGCGCTTTTCCTGCAATGGGCGGAGTAAAGTAGATCAGGAGGGGGGAGGGAGGCTACAGAACGGCATAGAAAAAAAATAAATCCCCCCTTGCCTCGACGAGAATGTTGGTTGACGGCGCCGGCTCTCGGGCCTGGTTCCGACCAAGCCAGCAGCCCAAAAGAGGAGGGGAGGGGGAAACATTTCTCCCCAACCCCCTCCCACCCCCCAAATAAAAGGAAGCCGCGCCCAGTGACCGCGTGCCCCCAAGGGTGAACGCGCTAAGAGAATCAAGATTCTGTTTTACTAACGAGCGCAAAGTGCCCATTGTGACAGAGGAGAAGGAAGGAAGAGAGAAATAAAATAGAGCCCCCATGCCATTGCCAGCACGATAGATAGGGCGAGTATTGCGCTCCATGAATAAAATGCTTGGGCGACATTGCCAAAATACGATTTCCCCTTCAAGATGACACCAGTGCTACTCCTTGTGCTGTAAGATATCCAAATGATTGTCAGGAGGTTTGTTTTTTTTCCCCTGATTAAATTCTGCCTTAATTTACGAGTGTGTTCTAATTACCAGTAAGATTATGAATATAATTAATGATAATGAATGGCTCTGATAGTCTTCCATTAGCTGTGAAAACGTCTTTGGCTGACACATCTTTTCTACCTGGCGTGATCCACAAGTGCGCTACAACTTTTCCATTCCAAAGCACCTTGGATCACCTTGAAGTCGAGAGCAGATATGTTCGGGGGGGAAACCATACTTATAAAAGGAGAATGTCCATTCGCTCCTCACAAAACCCTGAGGAAGAGGTCACAAGGTGGGTGGGGGGAGGGAGGGCTACATTTATGGTCAATGAAACTGGTTGGTTAAAAAACAGCATTGGGAAGTGGCTCCTGAGGGAGAGGTAACCTGTTCGTTTAGAACAGTGTGCGTGTGAGAGGGGAATGTGGAAGAGAGAAACTGGTCACATGAAGCACTGGAAAGCACGCGTGATGGTTACTTGATGAGAGATCAGTGGGAAGGAAGGAAAAGGCCTGGCCTGGCGGCCCAATCCTAGCGCTGGGCCCTGCCATACAGAGAACCTGGGTTCAACTGCCAGCTCTGGTCCTTCTGTCCCCCAGGCCAGCCAGGGGTAGGGATGCTACGGAGGTGGTGTTTCATGGTCACTCTGGGAGGGGTTATTGTAACACTTAGTGGTCAGAATTAGGGGTCAATGATTGCAAGGTTCCAATAGGAGCCCTGGTTCTTGGGCCTCAGCCGAGCACTGGGTTATGTGGCTGGGAGAAGATATAAATTATGGGGGAGGGGGGGAGAAACCCCAGGTAGTGGCGAACGAGGCCTCGCGGTTCCAGTTGAGCTGGAATTACAAAGAGGACAGCAGAAAAGAAGGAAGGTCAAGTCCAAAATCCACAAAGAGCAACACGGAAACTTCATGGAATCCTGCAAAATTGAATATCAAGAAGAAAGCGAACCTCAGGAGAGCTGACAGCATGGAGACCTAACCCCCGCTGTGTCCCCCGCTTCTTTGCACACTTCTGAATTTCTTACTATGCGCATTGGAAAAAAAAGGGGAAAAAAAATCATAGCATAATGATAACAAAGAGGAGGAGGAAGGGCCTAATGGCTGAAGCAATGAGCTGAGAACCACAGAAACCGGGGTTCAGATCCCGCTCCCCCCACCAACACTCCTTGTGACCTTGGCCAAGTCATTTTATCTCCCATTATCTCAGACTGTAAGCTCTGCAGGGAAGGGACTTATTCTAAGAAAGCTGCAAGCCACCTCGAGCATCATTTGGCCAGGCGTCTAAAACATAAAATCTGAAGGTCACTGCATGCCACCAGAGCAGGGACGGTTCTAAAATGAGGCAGGGTGAGGCGGCCGCTTCAGGCGGCAAACTTAGGAAGCGCCAAAAAACTGCCCACACCCCCACCCCAAGCTCCTCTAGCGGCCATCTCACCTTGCTGCCAAAACAGCAAAGGACCAGCGCAGAATTCCCTCCCCCCCTCACGCAGCCGGGGTCTCCTTCATCTCATTTTCTGTACAGAATTCTGGCAAAGATGGAGAAGACCCCAGTGTGCCATGAGTGCAGCATGTCCCGCTCGCGGCGAAGATGAAGACCCTGGTGAGAGTGAGTGCGTGTAGAGGTGTGTGTGTGACAGATTGCGAGCCTGGGGGGTGGTGGTGAGAGAGCATGTGTGAGGGTGCTTGGGAGGGGAGAGAGTGCGGGAGGGTGCTTGGGGGTGTGTGAGAGAGAAGAGATGACTGAGGGGGATATGATAGAGGTCTTTAAGATCATGAGAAGTTTTGAACGAGTAGATGTGACTTGGTTATTTACACTTTCGAATAATAGAAGGCTAGGGGGCATTCCATGAAGTTAGCAAGTAGCACATTTAAGACTAATCAGAGAAAATTGTTTTTCACTCAACGCACAATTAAGCTCTGGAATTTGTTGCCAGAGGATATGGTTAGTGCAGTTAGTGTAGCTGGGTTAAAAAAAGGTTTGGATAAATTCTTTAAGTCCATTAACGGCTATTAATCAAATTTACTTATGGTATAGGCAATGCTATTAATTGCATCAGTGGCATGGGATCTTCTTAGTGTTTGGGTAATTGCCAGGTTCTTGCGGCCTGGTTTGGCCTGTGTTGGAAACAGGATGCTGGGCTTGATGGACCCTTGGTCTGACCCAGCATGGCAATTTCTTATGTTCTTATGTTCTAACATGTGTAAGGATACTTGGGGGTGTGTGAGAGAGAGCATGTGTGGGGGGAGAACATGTGTGAGGGTACTGGGGATGTGTGAGGGCAAGCATGTATGAGGGTGCTTGGGGGGTGTATGAGAGAGCATGTGTGAGGGTGCTTGGGGGTGTGTGTGTGTGAGAGAGCATGTGTGAGGGTGCTTAGGGGGGTGTGTGTGTGTGAGAGCATGTGTGAGGGTGTTTAGGAGGGGAGAGAGCATGTGTGAGGGTGCTTGGGAGGGGAGAGAGTGCGGGAGGGTGCTTGGGGGTGTGTGAGAGAACATGTGTGAAGGTACTTGGGGGGGGGGGGTGTGAGAGAAGAGACGGCTGAGGGGGGATATGATAGAGGTCTTTAAGATCATGAGAGGTTTTGAACGAGTAGATGTGACTCGGTTATTTACACTTTCGAATAATAGAAGGACTAGGGGTCATTCCATGAAGTTAGCAAGTAGCACATTTAAGACTAATCGGAGAAAATTGTTTTTCACTCAACGCACAATAAAGCTCTGGAATTTGTTGCCAGAGGATATGGTTAGTGCAGTTAGTGTAGCTGGGTTCAAAAAACATTTGGATAAATTCTTTAAGTCCATTAACGGCTATTAATCAAATTTACTTAGGGTATAGCCAATGCTATTAATTGCATCAGTGGCATGGCATCTTCTTAGTGTTTGGGTAATTGCCAGGTCTTGTGGCCTGGTTTGGCCTGTGTTGAAAACAGGATGCTGGGCTTGATGGACCCTTGGTCTGATCCAGCATGGCAATTTCTTATGTTCTAACATGTGTAAGGATACTTAGGGGTGTGTGAGAGAGAGCATATGTGGGGGGAGAGCATGTGTGAGGGTACTGGGGGTGTGTGAGGGCAAGCATGTATGAGGGTGCTTGGGGGTGTGTGAGAGCATGTGTGAGGGTGCTTGGGGGTGTATGTGTGAGGGTGCTTGGGGGTGTGTGTGTGTGAGAGAGCATGTGTGAGGGTGCTTGGGGGTGTGTGTGTGTGTGAGAGAGCATGTGTGAGGGTGCTTGGGGGTGTGTGTGAGAGAGAGCATGTGTGAGGGGTGCTTGGGGGTGTGTGTGTGTGAGAGAGCATGTGTGGGTGCTTGGGGGGGGTGTGTGTGAGAGCATGTGTGAGGGTGCTTGGGGGTGTGTGTGTGTGTGAGAGCATGTGTGAGGGTGCTTGGGGGGGTGTGTGTGAGAGAGCATGTGTGAGGGTGCTTGGGGGTGTGTGTGTGTGTGTGAGAGCATGTGTGAGGGTGCTCCGGGTGTGTGTGTGTGAGAGCATGTGTGAGGGTGCTTGGGAGGGTGTGTGTGAGAGCATGTGTGAAGGTACTTGGGGGGGGGGTGTAAGAGAGCATGTCGAGGGAGCTTGGGGGGGAGAGAGAGCATGTGTGAGGGTACTGGGGGTGTGTGAGGGCAAGCATGTGTGAGGGTGCTTGGGGGTGTGTGTGAGAGCATGTGTGAGGGTGCTTGGGGGTGTGTGTGTGTGAGAGAGCATGTGTGAGGGTGCTTGGGGGTGTGTGTGTGTGAGAGAGCATGTGTGAGGGTGCTTGGGGGGGTGTGTGTGTGTGAGAGAGCATGTGTGAGGGTGCTTGGGGGGGGTGTGTGTGTGTGAGAGCATGTGTGAGGGTGCTTGGGGGGGGGTGTGTGAGAGCATGTGTGAAGGTACTTGGGGGGTGTAAGAGAGCATGTCGAGGGAGCTTGGGGGGAGAGAGAGAGCATGTGTGAGGGTACTGGGGGTGTGTGAGGGCAAGCATGTATGAGGGTGCTTGGGGGTGTGTGAGAGCATGTGTGAGGGTGCTTGGGGGGGGTGTGTGTGAGAGAGCATGTGTGAAGGTGCTTGGGGGGTGTAAGAGCATGTGTGAAGGTACTTGGGGGGTGTAAGAGAGCATGTCGAGGGAGCTTGGGGGGGGAGAGAGAGAGCATGTGTGAGGGAGCTTGGGGGGGAGAGAGAGAGCATGTGTGAGGGAGCTTGGGGGGGAGAGAGAGAGCATGTGTGAGGGAGCTTGGGGGGGGAGAGAGAGAGAGAGCATGTGTGAGGGAGCTTGGGGGGGGGGGGAGAGAGAGAGAGCATGTGTGAGGGAGCTTGGGGGGGAGAGAGAGAGCATGTGTGAGGGTGCTTGGAGGGGAGAGAGAGAGCATGTGTGAGGGTGCTTGGGGGGGTGAGAGAGAGCATGTGTGAGGGTGCTTGAGTGTGGGTGCCAGAGAGAGCGAGCCTAAGGGGGGCAGTGGGGGTGTGCTATCTCATCCCTCACCTCAGGCAGCAGATTGCCTTGGGGCACACACATCAGCAGACTGGTCGGCCTGTGCACACGTGAGTTTCCTGCCCCGTGCGGCAGGGTGCGCGTGAGGATTTTCGGCTGCTGCTGCTGCTGCAGACAGAATCACAAAAGTTGCAGACTTGAGACGTAATGACTGCGAGAGAAACGTTATCAGCTTCATTTCGTTTTTACCACCTCACCGAGCCTCACGGTGCCGGGGCCCTGTTGCAAGCAGCGGGAGCGTGCGGCTGGTGGCCAGCGCGGCTTACTGGTGTGAGGGAGGCGGGAATTCTGGATGGGCATGCCTCGGCCTGCTGGGAACCCCCCGGAGCCGCAGGAGGGCTTCCACTCCCCCCCCTCTGCGTGTGGTCGGGATGCTTTCGCCTCCTTGGGTTGTCCCTCTACTGCGGCTCCCTTTCAGTACTCTTCAGCGGTCTGAATGCATGATTAATGCCTTTGCTGAGAGGTGACACTTCTATTGCACACCTTCATCCATCATCTTCCGTTCATTTCAGGTGGGCTTCAAGATCTCAAGAAACTGTCACATAGTTCTGAGGAGCTGGAGACGTGGAAACTCCCAGGAGGCTGCTGGCCAAGGTGTTATTTGCTCACTTTTATACTTAAAACAGGCTGAAATACGAGCTTGTGTGAGTCCTTATTTTTCATGACTGTAGTTTAAAATTTAGCCTATTAATTTACACACAGAGTTGCTGTTTTTTTTAGCAAATAAATATGCCTTAAAAAGTCCCCACAATGCCACATAAGGGTGGCACTGTTTTATTTTCACTTTTAAATTTTGAATCAATTGCTCAGCAAGGTTCACAGTCCCTGGGAGGAGGAAGGGAGACCCGGCTGCTGCACAGTGGTGACACCTAGTGGCCACATCCTCAAGATGCATGCGTATCCAGGTCTCTGGCCAGGGACTCCTGCTGCCATGGATGGGCTGGACGGGAGGAGTGGGAGTTGTAAAATCCTGGACAGTTGTGAATGAAGGGTGCTGGTACCGTAGCCCAGTAAAGGCCGGTTCGGATTGAGATGGAATCCCCCAAGAAGCAAGAGGAAACGGGATGAGGCCCTCCGTATGTGACGCACTGATCAGACTCGCGGTCTGTAAGGGGCTCTGGGGTTAGACCTCCCATAGCACCGATTCCCGCAATACTTTGGAGTGAATTCTGCGCCTCCATGGGCACATCTGTCAGCAGCTGGAATAATGCTGAACATTTCTGAGCAAGAGCTTCCGAAACCTGTTCCGATGGGCCCCTGCAGTCAGGTTTCTGGAATATCCTCAATGAATATACCCGAGATGCATTTTGCATCTGCTGGTTCTGCGCTGTTTGTAAAATGATCTCATGTACGCTCCTTGTGGATATCCTGGAAATCTGACAGACCGAGAGGATCACCAGAACAAACATGGGAAGGCCTAATATCCTAACCTCAGTCCCTTCATGTTCCTAAAGTATCGCGATGCCTATTACAGGAGCATTTATCTAATCCAGACAGTTTTCTGTATATCGGTGGAGCTTTTTTTTATAGTAAGAATATGATCGGTCATCCTATTATTAACCTTTGCATGCATTTGAATATTGTGATGCTTGCTGTATACCCGCCCGGAAGGGGCTGGGCCAGGAAACCAGTGAGGGAACCTGGGCAAGAAAGGAAATCTGGGTGGGGCCTTCAGAACCAAAAGAAGCCCCAGGTTAGGAGAAAATCTCTTTCACGAGGGGGAGGGTCGGAGAACAAAGAGGGAGGGTCTTCACAGCCTTCACCTCAGCAAGGGGGCGGAGACTCCCATGTGGACTGGGAGGAGGAGCAGAGGGGGGTGATGGTGGTGACAGGAACAGGAAGGAGGAGGACTACTAGAGGCAGGGGGGAGACCTGGAGGAGACCGAGGTGAATGTGCTGGAGAATCCCAAGGCAGGGCTGCAGCTAATGCCGATGGAGGTGGGAGATAAATGGTGGAGAAACCCCCTCCAGGAGACCTGGATTGCCTACACCATACAGGTTAAGAGTCCGGTAGAAGGAACTGCTGTGGACGGTAGCGGCTGTAGTTGGGCGAGGCAAAGTGTACAAGTCTCTCTACGAGCTACGGTGGGTGGTGGCAGTAAGGGCTTGTTTTGGTTTCCCCCTCAAACCAAGCCCACGAGCACTAGAAGCTGTGCTTGAAAAAAACCCAGACTCTTCTGGTCTTGGCTAGAAACTGTGGCAGAAGCCAGAGACTGTGTTTAAAAAGAGACAGTGTTAAACCCAGGGTCGGAAGCCAGAGACTGATCATGAGACGGTTCTCACCACGAACTGCGATCTGACCTGTGCAGAGAAGGCAGGGCCTATTTTCAGAAGGCCTGCCACGAACTGGAAGGCTACGGTGGATGGAAGTATTTTTACTCCCGGCCTTTAAGCTCCCTGTGGGGTCAAAGCACCTGTTCGAGCGCAGGATGCGTTTTGAGGTTGCCACGCCACGTGGCAGGATCCTGCGGAGAATTGTTTGCTGAAGCATTGGCTGTACTGCGGGAAATATTACAGCCTATTCTCAACCCGTGGAACGTTGGAAAGGACGACAACGTATTTATTGCTCGTACTCCACCTCGAACATGCCTCTGAGTGCGGAGGAAAAGTCCTTTTGAAAGAAAGAAAAGAAAATTAAAGAAACACTGAGCAGGTAAGTGGATGCCTGGAATGCTATGCCAGCGTGACCAATTCCAATTTTCGAGAGTCACAAACGGGTCAGATTTTCAGGATATCCACAATGAATATGCATAAGACAGGTTTGCATGCACTTTTCAAGAGATTAGGGCTCTTCAGTTTGGAGAAGAGACAGCTGAAGGGAGATATGACAGAGGTCTATAAAATAATGAGTGGAATGGAACGAGTAAACATTAATCAGTTGTTTACACTTTCAAAGTGTACAAAAACTGGGGGACCTTCAATTAAGTTACTAGATGATGCATTTAAGTCAAATAGGAGAAAATACATTTTACTCAAGCATAATTAAACTCTGGAATTCATCGCTGGAGGATGTGGTAAAAGATGTTAGTGTAGCTGGGTTTAAAAAAGGTTTGGACAAGTTCCTGGAAGAAAAGTCCATGAACCATTATTAAGGTGGATTTGATGAAATCCACTGTTTGTCTCTGGGATAAGCAGCATGGAATCATTTGAATTTAGGAATCCTGCCAGGTACTCGTGACTTGGATTGGCCACGGTTGGAAACAGGATGCTGGGGCTTGGTCTGACCCTGCATGGCAAAACATGCTCTTATATCCTGAGAAGCCTGGCCGGTTTGTGGCTCTCGAGGACCGCAGTTGGTCCCCCTGTACTATGCCATCAGAAGATGGAGCAACAAAAACAGTGGCAGAGTTCAAGCATTGCTTGGACAGATACAGAGCGCTGGGCCACTGGCAAGTACGACATCAATGTAACTAGAGCACTCGGGAACAGGAACGTCTGATTCGAAGTTAATCCTCCGGTGAAAGCTTTGCTGTGCACTCTTGAAACTCAAATTATGAAGAGTTCATTTAGAAGCACAAGAATGAGGACGGCGGTATTAAACGTGGTCACGTCTAGTAATAAAAAAAACTGGGAAATGGCGGGGAGAAGATTCAGCCCTAATGCTCCAAGCAATCCCCCTTCTCTGCACTGATCATTACGGCTACCCCCCACCAGACCCAGGACATCATTAATGGAATGACCCGTGCAACTGACAGGAAGAGAAATTAGCGGAAGTGGCTAGGAGCACTTTACCAGATTAAAAAGAGAGAGAGAGGTTCCCAGAAGATAAATTTAGCCAGAGAACTAGGAGGGGAGGGTGACCGTAAGTATTCAGCTTTCTTTTACTGGACAGTGTTCAAGCGATGACTCATCGAGCCAACATCCTTACCCGTGAAATGTTTGCACGCCTTCTTCTTAATATCTTTTTCAAAGGAAGATGAATGTTTTGGAATGGCACTTCTGCAGCGCTGCAGAAAAAAAACAAAGCCCTGCTCTCGCGCAAGGTGAGCACCTATTGCAGAGGCTTTGTTGTTGGGTTTAAGGTCCGTTGGCGCCTAGAACATTTAAGATAACGACAGCAATTAACACCTACAATCAGAACTGTGCAAAAATGCAACGTATCAACAACTTTAAAGGAAAAAGTCCAGATGTTTAGGATGCGCAGAGCTGACGGGCCGCCTTTCTGTACATTCCAGCATCTGGAGAATAACGTGCCCTTTTCTTCCAGGAACTTGTCCAAACCTTTTTTAAACCCAGCTACACTAACATCTTTTACCACGTCCTCCAGCAGTGAATTCCAGAGTTTAATTGCGCTTGAGTATCTTGCTATGACAGCACGCAGATGTGCTAGGGCCGGCTCAGTACACTAACGTTCGGGAGGCCTCAGTCTGATTTCCAAGCCCAGCTTTTGCACCTTGGGGCCAACTGGGGCGGGTGATACCGCAAGGGGTACCGTTCAAGGCCTTCTGGGAAGAGAAGCGTACCTGGCCGTGGCACAAGGTGCCTCCTAGTGGCCAAACTCAGGGTTCATGCATACAGGACTCCAGAAGGAGTCATAGTCTGTGGCTGGGTTAGATAGGGGAGAGGGAGCTGTTATGAAATGCGGGGGGGGGGGGGGGGGGGGGGAAACACCCGGGGCGGTTTTTAAATAAAGGTGCCTAATGCCTTAGCCCAACAGATACCAGTTACAGCTGGAAGAAGTGATGGGGACCAAAATAAAGGAAATGGATATATCTGTTGCTGGCCAGCAAACAAAAGCACGAGCAGAGATAACGGAAATAAATGTTAACGTGAAAGATTAGTAGAAACTGAGATGGAAATAGTCCCAGGGTTCGGTTTTGAACGGGATGTAGCTGGTTGGATCTATCAGAGTGATATAGCCCCCCTGCTTTCATTTGACTGCTCAAAACGTGGGTGGTTTCATGAGCATGGTTAGGTCAGGGGGGGGATTCATTTAGCTAGCTGGTGCTAGATTTTACTGCTAGTCGGCTAAGCTGAGCAGCTATCCCTGCGCACAGAAAGAGCAGGGTTACATTTTGTGGTGAGAAGTATGCCTGAACAGAAAACCAACATGGAGAAGGAAATCCCCAGAAGCCTCTGCGTGTCTTTGGCCTGCCTGGGCTGAATGGACTCTGAGTGACTTACAGAATGTCCCTGGATATCTGTGGAGGCAGGCAAGCTGGCACCAGACAGGTGATGTCTATTCATAGAGTCACAAAAGAAGAAACCACAGGGGAGCTTCAGGCACTATCCTCAGGAGTTTGTAATCAACACAGCTACAGACAGTGTTGATTGCCTTGACCAGTAAGAGTTTAACAGAACAAAGAAAGTCATGGGAAATGGGCTACACATCCTGGGAAGCCAATCAGGGATAGTTAGGGATAATCTTATCATGCATTTGACATCACAACTTATGTAAATGATTCTTTGGGCAGTCACGCAAGTCTAGAAGCTTCCACAATATTGTTTGCTATCTATAAAAGAAGGATCACTTCCTGTATACGAGGAGATGCTGGTCAGTTTGTAAGACGAAGGGCACCCAGTACCCAGCATCTCCCGGGAACACTTATATTGACTAATAAAAATACATTATACTTTTACTGAGTCTAAGTGTTCTTGTGTCCCTGGCCATAAGCATAGAGTAAGCTTTACAGTGGGCTAAGATATAACCAGCTGGGTGAAGAAGCCGGCTAGATTGTGGCTGAAAAATGCACTCACAGCGCAGCTGGCTAGCTCAGGGAATACGCCCCTGCTACTCAGATCTATTGTACTTCAGTGAATGGGTGTCAGAGGTCAGAAGCACTTCAGCTAATTCAAAGCTGCATTCTGCAAACGTTCCTTTTATTTTTGGACTGCTAGCCATTGTGAAGCCCTCAGCCCGACTTCAGAAGGAAAGGAGTCTGTCTGGCTCTGAGGGAAGGCCACCGATTGTATCCGGAAACATAAGCCCAATCTGCGGGTTACCTACAGAGACGGAAAGTGTGCACCACAGTACTTGGGTGATGAAGGCATTCAATCATGAAAAGGACTGGGGAAAACACCGCAGGTGCACTTCTGCTTGCTTGCAAATTATCTCTAAATAAGAAAAATCCATCACATGAATTACCCAGTAATCGTATTAATCAAGGTTCTCTGCTGGAAGTTGAAACTTGCTTTATTCTCTTTGATTGTTGCTGTCACATTTCTAATCCCGCTAGTCAACCGAGCAGAAATGGATGGCCTTGTATATTTGCCAGAGGCATTGCACAAGGCTTGAGGAAATAGAGAGAGAGAGAGAGGAGGGGGAAACACTGCAGTCCTCCCCAGAAAATATCGAAGCCAGTGGGACCAATGTGATGGAATTTGGCGCATTGTAAGTAATAATTCCCTTTAATTTAAAGCTAGTTTCCGCCTGTGAGCATCTTGGCCTACTGCCCAAACATAACCCTTGCTTTTCCCTGAGCTCCCTCGTGCATGTTTAGGCAAATGAAGTTTAAATAGAGAAAGGTTTATGCAGCTGTAGGTGGAGAGATTAACCATGCGTTTGCCCTTTTGATTTAAGAGCTTTTATGTTTGACGGTTACGTTTTGACGGTCCACAGGCTGTCCCTGAGGACTGCCGCACTCACCTCCCCGGCTGGGCTATCCCTCGCAGCTCCCGATGTGGCCTAGTGCCCCCGGCTCTCCACTCGCTGGGATGCCATGCTCCGACGCAGCAGGACGCTGCCAGCACCTCATGTGGACCGACGCCGCCAACCCCATCCAGCCGCGCTCCTCCTTAGGTGCGCGCCACCCAACTTCACCCTATTTATAGGGCCCGCAGCGGAAAAGTCCTGATGGCGCCTAATGATGACATCACATGCTGAGGCCTATAAAAGGCCCTTGCTGTCTCTCCTTCACTGCCTCAGCAACGGGTCCAGCTACGATTCGTAGTGCGTGTTGCCTGCCAGCATCCTGTCTTCGTTCCAGCCATACTCAGCTTGTCTTCAGTCCTTGTCCAGCGTGTCTTCACCCATGTTGGTCAACTTGTTCTTGTCCTCGCTTGCCTGCCCTGCCTATCCGTCCCTTTTGTCTTCCCTCAGACTGATACTTGGGTTGGCCCTTGAATTGGATTTCGGATACACTTGACCGCTGCCTGCCCCGACCATTGCCTGGACTTCGGATATGCCTAACTGCTGCCTGCCTATGACCTAGCTAACTTTGGACCTTCTCTTCTCTCATCAGCAGAGACCCCCCATCTAAGTCCTGCCAACCCCGGCACCCAAAGGGAATGAGGGCTGGTATAGGGTGAAGGTCCTGACGGGTCTCTGCCTCACCTGGCTCCACCTGCCGACAGCAGGAACCTCTTGGGCTCCTCCCTGCAGGTATAGTCAATCCCATCTTGGGCCAAGGATTCATAGATGCAACAGATAGAAGCTGAAATGACTTGTTACCACTCTGGGATGTAGATATCTTGAGACGTCCCAGTACATTGGGTCTGTTACATGTCAGCACGCGCTTTTAAAACAATCTCTCAAAATATATTACACGAGACAGACTAAAATACATACATACATACATGATCACTGCTTCCAAAACAAGGGGACCAGCCCAGAGTTTGGATCTGCCCTGCAAAATGTCAGCTTGCTCTGAAGTGAAAGGCTTGACATGGTAGAGGATGTACTAGCATTTGTGGACTGCTTTTTTTGGTTTAGTTGATCAGAATAGGAATATGTGCACTTTGGCGACATGGTTGCCACATCAGCTAGCTCTGAAATGTTGGACGACCTCGCAATTTGCTCCTGTGACCGTGTCCACTGGGTGAGCAGAACAGAAGTCAGGATGGGGACAGAGCAGAGCTTGCACATTGAAAAATAAAAATTTCTAGCTGAGGCTTCATCCAAGAATAGCGGGACAGATGGTATTTAGAGGGAATGGCATGTTCATCTGACACTTATAAAGCTCACTACAGAAATTAAAAAAAACAAACCAACTTACCAGCATAAACTACATGAGAGAGCTTGGCAAGGTACATTTGCTATAAGACAGATCACTAAATATATTTCAGATTTCGGTTTCCATGAAAAACAATGATGGACCTGTGGAGTAGGATTGCCATCTCGCCCTAGTCCTGGCTTTGTCCCATTGCATGCCTGGATTTTTGTAGTTCTGATTTTCTTCGGGAAATCAATGGGAAAATCAGAACTACAAATCCAAGCATGCAGTGGGACAAAAGCCAGGACTAGATGAGCCTGTGGAGATGATGCGGGTGAGGTGGCAACCCTAGTGTAGGAACGTGTTGCTTTGTAGTGCTCTGGTGTTCATGCCATACCCAAGGGTCAGGAGATCAGCAGAGAGGATCGTCGGCCATGACGAAGTAAAGCCAGACATCAACTCAGGTCTACGGCATTGGAACAGGATGTAAACCTGGCAGACTAGCTGGCCCTTATGGCTCTTACCTGTCCTCATGCTCTTGTTTCATCCAGGAATGGCATCTTAATTATTCTCGGCTCCAGTCCTCCTTGGCCTTCAAAACGGGTCATTGACGAAATAAGCACACGTGCCCAGTTCATAAACTGTCTATTCATTGTGCATATCTTGAAATCCAGACCCCTGGGTTTTTTTGGGGGGGAGCACATGGACTGGCACCGAGAATCGCCGTAGTAACTGGCTACACAAATAGAAATTGGCACCTTGAGGGAATAAAGAATCGATCCCGGCATGAATACATAAACAAACAAGGCGCCCTGCCTCTGACAGGCCATCCTGGGGATGGATAGAGGGTGCTTTCACAAGCGTCGGCATTTTGTATTTTTTTTACACTCAAAGCCATTTGTCCAAATCCACTTGGAAGCAGAGAGTGCTCGCGCCACAGTGAGAGAGACGCAGCCTTCGCTTTCAGGCATTATCAATCCATTGACCATAACTCAGCGAGCGTCCCTGCCACTCAGAAAGTCATCATCCAATCAGAATCCTCCATGCTGCTTTTCTGTTTCGCCATCTAAAGGAGAACATGTTTGCGGGGGCAGGAAAGGGGGGTTGGCTATTTTATTTTCTAGCAATTTACAAATGATTAACAACAGTAGCAGCAGCAGTAGTAGTAGTAGATGATTTAACAAACCTATTTTGATTTTATAATCAATGCAATGAAAACTATAGCGCCGAGCCCCCGGTTCTGGAAAAAACAGGAAGATGCTGTCACAAGCCATCTTCTGTCAGTTATGTGATGCAGAAATGCTAGGATACCATTAGCAATGTAACGACGGGAACCGTGACAGCCCTTCGAAGTCCCACACGTGTCGAGAGGTCCTTTGCCTTCTTGTCTGTTGGCACTTATTTTACAAGTGAAAACATGAAAAATGGTAGCCGACTATAAAAAAAAAAAAAAAAAGCAGAGGATTCTCCACCTGGCTGAGCAAATGTGGTGATGGCATTGATGACGTGACATTGAAATGCTGTGGTGTATGGGTTAAGAGGGCTGTGATGCAGGACAAGACCAAGTGGGCCCATGCCGATTGTCAGTTGAGATTCTCCTATCTTGTTCATGTAGGCGGAGAAAAGCCCATGTGCAATCCAACGCCACTTCCCTGCCCCCTGCCTTATCGTGCCTGCCGTGAGTAAAATGTTTATATATATATATATATATATATATATATATTTATTTATTTAATTATGAGGAGGTTGGCCGATAAGGTTCATTTGCCCCCACCATACCCACAGGCTGCTTCACTGTATTCCTGGTGTATGCTCAGTCCGTCCTGGCTCCATGCCAAAAGGGACAAGGAGGTCCACGCCTGGTTTCCATCTCATTGCACTGTTGTGGTTTTGAGGTGTTTTGAGTGGATTCTTGGGTACTGTGGAGATGACCACGCCCACAGGGAGGAGCCCTGTGAGGAGCCACAGTACTAGGCTAGACTCGGGACGCACAAACACAGAGATTTGTCTTTTATTATACAGCTGATGTGTTCCACCAGAGGTGGCAGTAGTGAGGTGATCCAGAGGTAGCAGTCCAGGGACCCTCGGCAGAGGGGACTTGTCTCACAGAGATAGTATAGGGAGATCCGGATGCAGGTTCCCAATGCAGCAGAGCTGTAGATGAGACAGACTGACAAAGGTAGATTACTCACTAAGATGGTAGCTGTATAGGTGGAGATCCCAGCAGGCAGAAGTAGTTGGTTACAGGCACCAAACCAGGGAGAGCAGGCCCTCGAGGAGCGAGTACCTGATCCCAGATAGGCACTTGAAAGAAAACAGAGGGCCCCCGAGGAGTGGGTACCCAGATTAGAGAAATACCCCGAAGGGCAGAGAGAGCTTCCAGGGGCAGCAAGGAAGCAACAGAGTAGCACAGACCAGAGGCTTTCCATCCATTCACGATCCTTGCTAACTCAATGACCTAGCAAACAAGGGCAGGCTAAATACCCGGATGGCGTGACGTCACTCGAGGGGGATGCCCCCGAGGTTCCCGCCATGACGTGGATAAAGACGTGGGTGGTGTGCATGCGTGCACCCTAGGAGGCCCTCAGGAGAAACATGGCGTGAGGCATTGCCATAGCCGTTCCAGCGGCAAGCAGGCACGGCGGAAGCCATCTTCTCAAGGCTAGCGGGGAGAGCAGAGAGTAAGGTGAGGTGCAAGGTCGAAGCCGTCTGAGGCCAACGGATGCAACATGCACTCACGGAGCTATAATCCCGCTTTCAGGTCAACTAGAACTACAGCTCCATGCATATAACTATGTAAATACCGGGACTGGATTAGCCTGCACCTTTTGACATTACCCACCCATAGTTAAATACTTCACGGTACTATCCCCTTAAAAAAAAAAAAATAAATTCCCTACTCTGACTTCATCCCAGTAACAGCTTCCTGTCTGTAAGTGGAAACTCCTCCCCAGCCTTTTTGCATGTATATTTCTTTCCTTTCCTTTGCTTTGCGTTCTAGTTTAATCCCACAGACACTCATATTCTGATATTTATTTTCGTTATACAAAGTTTTTTACATGGATTTGTATTCTTTCAGTTTTTAATGTTATAATGTAAAGCAATATGCTGAATTAATGTTTGAATGTAAACCGAGGTGATGTTACTTACGTGCCCCGGTATATAAAAAACCCGTAAATAAATAAATAAATAAATTTCCTCAAATACTTTAGAAAATTTAAACTCTCCTAAATCCTTTCCCTCCCCCGACTCTGCCCCTCGGAAAGCTTCTCGTGAAGCTGGGCTTTGCACGTCTGTTTTTACCCCGAAGTCGAATTTCTCGGCCGCGCTCTCCGTGTTTTGTGTGCGTAAAAACACGTCGACAGTCAGGCCCTATCTGAATTGCTTCGGCAGCACAGGCCAGTGAAGCTGAATGCAGGCCCAGCTCAGGATATACTGCCTTCCAGTCCCAACACTGCTGCACTGCCCTTGAACCTGAAGGAAGAGGCGCTGATTGTTAAGCCTCCGTGGGAGGAGGTGCAATCACAGAAATGTCCTTCTGCAGCAGGAATGAATGCTGGAACTATATAATTCATCTCACCGTTTTTATTGATGTGAGATTGTGACGCTTTTTGCTGCTTTTAAATTGAATCAAAGGGGGGGGGGGAGAGCGAAAACAAGCAAAAAATGAAAAAAAAAAATCTATTTCTTTACAGCCCGTAGATCAATTTTTTTTTTTTTTTTTTTTTTACTGTTGACAATACCAGAGTTAAAGCAGCTGAAAACTGAAGAAGTTTCTTCTCTGGTCCTGCTAAGCATAAAGCGGTGTCCTTGAGAGAGAGATTAACAAGTTAATTTGGATCTGGTGCAGGCCGACCCACTTCGGGTTTGTTCTGGGTTGCGGGTACCCTTCATCCTAGTTACAGCTGATAACGTGCAAGGCTTTGATCCGGGGCCCTGCGTAGCAATTGCCTTCCGCCGCCAGTCTCACCGGGGCGAAGGCCTCTGCCCACCGCAGAAGGAGGGATTCGGAGAACTCCCCAGGCTCGGTCACCCCGATTCCGGCGTGAATAACGTTACCCCCTTACCTCCCCTCCGGGCCTCACTTTATCCGCCTTTCGCCGGACGGAAATAAGCAAAGGATGCGTCCGGGTCAGGTTCACTGCTTCATTTGCGCATCTCTCTGGCTTTACTGTACCCACAGTCCGTCGGGCGCATATTAAAAGCAGTGACCGCAAGTACAAAGAACGAACGTCGAGAATCCTAGGGAGGCAACGCCACAAATAACTTTTCACATTTACTTTTTCAAAAGCAAGGAATTAAGAAGATAGAATTGAAAGCAGGTGAAGGTTTAGCATGAGGCAGCATCAGAGACTTAAGCTTCCAGTACAAATTCCAGTACAAATGCAACAAAGACAGATGAAGTGGGGTTTTTTTTTTTAAATCTTTTCAGGGGTGAGGGGGAGCTGGTCTTATCCCTTCCTGCTGTGTTAAAACAGAAATATACACCTTGGCACCTATACATGAGGCCATACCATAAGAGATGTGACAGGACTGAAGGAGAAAATTGCTATTCCAGACATATAGAGTACCATGTTGTGCACATTTCATGATGTTAGGCACTTACACGCTGACTAATGTTATTCTCACACTTCTCTGGCCCTGTTTCTACGGGGAAAATTGCTGAGCTTAGCAAACCAGGGCCCAAGTGTGGGCATAAAACTCACGGTGAAGACGCAGGACTCCCATTCCCAGTTCAGGCTGAAGAACCAGGAGGCTCTCGATGACCTGGAGAAGGACTGGGGCAAACTGGTGGACCAATTGGGAAAACTGGTAATTTCACTCACACGCAGACTTATCACGAATTGCTTGGGGGTAAGTGCTAATTCAATTTCATGTGAAAAACCTCCCGTGTATATTTTTAAAATATAAAGTAAAAAAAAAAAGGCACGTACAGCAGTTCGGCGCCACTTATCAGGATGAGTAGCACTATTTCAGACATCCGATCGTGATGGGGGGGTCCAAGCTGTCACTTAATATTTCCCTTGTAATTTTGATATTTAGGATGGGTTGTTACATCTTTTGATTCCACTCTGTGTAGATAACCTCACCTTTTGAGGGGGGTTACGGCACCTGGGGTATGTATTTCCCAGGAGCATGCTCAGAACCTCGGTGGGAAGGAGGAGAGGGCAGATTTTCCCGGAGCCTCGAGGAAGCAGTGGATTGGAGGTAAAACACTGGAAAAGAGAAGAAGCCATCCCTTCAGGATTTCCACTGTCTTGCAGAGCTCTGGATCCCCCTCAGGATCTGTAAGGAGGAGAGCAGAGATTGGGGCTTTTTCTACAGGGTCTCTCACAGGACAGTAGCCCGAGTACCTTTGGGCTGGGCCTTTGCACACCACTCGCGCATGCTGATACTGAAGGACTCTTGGATGGAAGATATTTTGGGCTTTGACTTGACCAGTTTGAAAGGAAGGCCTTAAACCCCTAGTATCCCAGAGGACTGGGGCTAGGATCTGGTTGCCTGAGCCACCTGCAGAAGGAAGGGTAAGAAGATATTGATACCAGAACTCAAAGGGCTATTCCCCATTGAGACAGTGTGACACAGTTTTTTTCAGTCTGAAGAAAAGTTAAAACAGACTTGCTGCAGTTGGATGTTTTTGTGCATGGGAACGGTTGTCCTGCAGTTTTTGCGTTTGGGGATTTTTCTTCTGTTTGGTGGTCGAGTTGATGCTGGAAACCCATTCCAGTTTTCCCACACTGCATGGGGAGCAGTTTTTCTCCATGGGTAATGGTGCAAAAGACGTGAGGTTACACCCAAGATGGACGAACTGACAGTCATCTTCATTGCTGTTACATTTCTGATGCTGTTCTTGGTTTTTGGTATAGCGTCCTGGATTATCCAAGACTATGTGATTTGAACACCATTCTCGGACTCCTGGTTTTCCTACCCCTTTTTCAGTGGTTGACCTGTATGGCTGGTCATCGGTGAGAATCCATTTGTGTACCCTTGCTGCTGATATTGCCTTCATCGCTCCTTCTTGTGTTTGGCACCTGCCGGAGGCACCTCTACCGCCATCCAGTGTGACCCTTGAGAGTGGATAGACACGCCAGGGGCCCTGGAAGATTGCGCTTCATCCTCGGAACCATAGCATCACTTAGTGACGGATAAAGCACCAAACGGGGGACAGACGGGACTGGTTACCCGGCTGTCTTACTTATCTGCGTAAGTAGCTCTATTTGAGACCTATCATGCTATCTTACTTAGCCAGATGTGTAGGGTTTTTAAAACGTATCGGACTAAGCACTTAGCCAGATAAATAGAAACTCATCCGGCTAACTTGAATATCTATTCATGCGTGTTTTGTTACACACACACACACACGCGCGAGTGTTGCAGGGAAGAATTGCACCTATTTTATAACTCGCGTGTATGTGATAGATGTGGATTGCAAAATACTGGGGTCGATCTATGCGTAGCCATATTCGCGTGCGTATGGGTGCGCACGCAGGTCTTTTAAAATGATCCTCCCTGTTTATCAGATTCGATGGCGAGTGCAGCTCCCGAGAGTCAGGTTAGTCCAATAAAAAAGATAACTTCTGATATTATTTATATTGCTAGCCTTATCTGCCCCTAAGACCAGTAATTTAATGAGTGGCTGAGTATTCCTTCCAAAACTCCTGCCAGCGAAGTAATGCAAAGTTGTGCAAGATCTGTGGATGCTAATTTAGGAACCAGCATAAGCCATGGCATATGATTAAGGCATATGATTAAGTCATGAGGAATATTTTCTGAATTTTAGGTGGAATATCACCCGAATTATATGTTTCTATGACAGCGCTATTTTGCTTTATTGGCTCACCCCCTGCAGAGGTTAAAAAAGAATTTTGGAGAACTGAGCGCACATGAACCTGTACAGAGCCTGGGATTAGAAGTATTATGCAAATACCTGCAGAGAATTATATAGTAGTTGCATGTATTTGTAAGTCAAATTTACATGTGGGCTGCAGAGTACAGCTGGACTTGTATTGTATGATTACTGAAATCAGGCATTTCACCTTTGCAGCAAGGATCTTTGGATCCCACAGAGCTAGAAAAATAAAAGGTATAGGAGGGGAGAACTTTAATTAAAAACTGTATTTGTACAAGAAGGTAACTGTTCATTTTAGGCACGTTGCCCAGCAAGCTTGCTTACGAGTGTCTCGGTAATTTCTCGAGCCAGTCCTGGAGCACCCCCTAAGCCAGTCTGATGCTCAGGATGGCCACAGTGAGTCTGCAGGGGGTAGATCCGCAGGGGGATGGAGGCAGTGCGTGCAGATTTACCTCCTGCAGATTCACTGTGGATACCCTGAACACCAGGCCGGCTAAGGGCACTCCAGGACCGGATTGAGAAACAATTTTAAAGTGCTCTTTTTTTTTTTTCCTGCTTTCTCTGAAATAGTGTCAGGTTTCTGGGAGAATGCCTACTGGATTTCAGATGATTTCCCTGGAAATATATAATTGCTAAACATCCAACGAATCCATAGCACAACTATGTGTAGTCCCCCCCCCCCCCTTTCCACTGTAAACGTTATGGGGTGGGGAAGGAGCGCGGGGAAACTACCAGGGCTTCGTCCCAACCCTGGCTTGTATTCTCTGAAAGGGGGGAGGATTAACCTGCAGGGCTCAAGGGGTTTAAATGCTACGACAGCAAAGAGACGCTGGACATCAGTACAGTGTCCCAGAATGAACATCGTTACTGAAAAAAATAGTGCCAGTTGACAAAGATGGCCATAGTCTTTGGTATGAATGAATATGCAAGGACATTCTTTTTTTGGTTTGGTTTGTTTTATTCATTTTTTTTTAATCTTTTTTTTTTTTTTATTATTATTATTTTTGTGGGCTTTTTGCCTTCATTTTTATTCATTTTGGAAAATAGTGCACACACACTTTACGGTGAACAGTATGCACTCTTTTCCAAAATGAATAAACCCCCACATTTTGGGGATTTGTGTGTGGGGGGGGGGGGATCGTGCATTCATTTGGAGTAAAACAAACTGAAACAAAAATGCCCAGTCCCGTTTGGATTACCGTTCATTTTAAAAATGAATGCTCATCCCTAGTCTTTGGCCTTAAAATAGATACTGAAATATCCTTGCTTGTGTACCCTCCTAGGAACCCCTCACGACTCTGGGGATTAAAGGTCCCCTTGGAAAGATGGGGCCCCTGTACGTGAATTGCCAGGGCTGCACACATTTCTCCTTCCCTCAGCCCAGACTCTTTTGGACTCCTGGAGCACTGGAACAGAGCACCCCCATGGCCCGCTCCCTTCCTCCCTCTTCCGGTCCTTCCACACTGAATGGCCACCTCTGGACAGGCACCTGATGCCCACATCTCTCTGTTCCTGTGAACATCTGCATCCATCGCGAACTCAGATCCGGGGGCCTCCTTTCCCCCCGCAGAATGGCAGGCCCAGGGTGAGAGGTTTCCTCCCTCAGAGGGATCTGTCTGGGTGCTCCTCTCTACCCATTACAAACTAATAAGCAAACAGAATCAAAGGTCCATTTTGACCTCTTCCCAAACCGCATGCTCTCATACAGAGATACAGACTTCTATTTTCCCCCTTTGCTTTACCTCTGCCCTCTTACTTCTGAGCTTCTGACCAGAACTGCCTTGGGCTGCATCAACCCAACCCAAGCCTCTACCCCTACGGTTGCTCCTAGAGGGAAGTGCCATTGCAAAACCCTTTAGTCCAACGCAGTACTCTGCCAGTCTCAACGTGTCCCTCGCTAGCAGGAGCACAGGCCCTCTGAAGGGACCATAGGCCCTTCACTCATGTTTAAGGCTCTTTTGTCAAAGCATTCGTTTTTGGCTTTATGTCAATGGAGAAAGCTGGGTTTTTTTTCCCCATTATTTATTTATTTGTTCATTTTTCTATACAGACGTTCGTGGCAGCTTCACACTGGTGTACAATACAAAATAGCAAGCGCATAAAATACAATGCATACATGATTCATGTCTTAAAACAACTAAATAGACTAAGAATCATGATAAATATACTAAAATAAAATAAAACAATAAAACTAGTTCAAGAAATTCATTAATTCAATAAAAAAGGGTACATGCTATGATACATGGGACTGACGAAGCCCTCCCTTCAGGACCCTCCCCCCCTTTCACTACTCACTGTATGGCCTCCAGCATAGTAAGGAGTTATCAAGGGGTTTCTCCATAGACATTGAACAACGAATCTCGTAATCACCATTTTGTTCAATATGACAGCTGGGAAAACCCACATTAAGCCAAACACCTTATTTTGAATTGGATGTCAAAGGCGCAGAGAGATAAAGTGACTTAGTCAAGGTCAGCGGAAGGAATCTTGAACTCATGGCTGAGACATTCAACCTCGCAGGTGAAGGGGTAGCGACTCTGGGTGGCAGCCAGGTCTATTGCAGCTAAGCAAGCACTCATCTGTCCACTGCTGTACCGTGTCAGAACTGCGTCAGTCTGTCTGTGGAAAGAAGATGTCCAGATCCTGTTCCCTGAATAAACAGAAGTTATCTGCCTCCCCTCAGTCTGAGCACTGACACAGCAGTTACAGAACCAAGTCCAAGAAGATCCGTATGTTTTCAGGGGAGAAAAAGCAATATAACAGTGTTGCTGAACCTACAGGATGACTGTGAGCATGCGTCTAGAGGCCAAGCATGTATCACACGTGAGCAGCTTCACAGAGCAAGGACATAATGACACTTTCCCCATTTTGCAGTGACAGTCATAACGGAGAACTGAAAGTATACACACACTGCTGTTTAAAGTGTTTGCATAATTCCTCTTCAATATTTTATTTTATAATTGCATCGGTAGCTAGTGACTCAGAGAGGATTTACAATTGAAACAAATATTGTTTTGTAATTGTATTACTATAACTGTTTTAGTTACCCTATTTTCAAGAGGGTATTTAGTAAAAAATAGCTCCCTTTCAGTGATGTAGGGCAAGAGCTGGTACCAACCTTATGTGTCAGTCTTAGAGCTTATGATTTACTCAAGATTTCCACAGTGCAACAATATTAAACCATATCAAGATGATGTTCAATCATTTTACTAGGATAAGGAAGCTCTGTGCTAACAGACTGAAGGACGCAATATAAAGTGGAGGAAAACAGACTGGTCTGTAAAGCAGTGGTACTAACAAAATAATTAGTAGATAATTACTGTGAAATAAATAAAATCATTAAGGTGTTCTTTTTATAATCTCTTATTGAAAGGCCTATTTTGTAATGAGAGAATGGAGCAAATTAGTGGAGAGATGGCACTATATGCTAAAGAGGGCATTGAGTCAAACAAGATAAAAGTTCTGCAGGAAACAAAATGTAACATTGAATCTTTATGGATGGAAATTCCGTGTGAGAAGGGGAATAGAATAGCAGTGGGGGTGTATTACCATCCTCCTGGCCAGAATGTACAGACGGATGATGAAATGCCAACAGAAGTAAGGGAAACTAGCAACACAGTAATGGGTGATTTCAATGACCCCCAGTACTGTCTGGGTAAATGTCACATCAGAACATGCTAATGAGGTAAGGTTCCTAGATGAAATCAGTGACTGCTTCATGGAGCAGCTGGTACAGGAACTGACAAGAGGGGGAGCGATTTTATTTATTTATTTAAATTCTTTTAATATACCGATGCTCAAGACCAGGTCTTATCGTACCGGTTTACAGTAAACTAGGGGGAACCAGTTAACAGAGCAAACAAAAACAAAAGTTACATTATAACAGGGAATGTGGAACTAGGCTGTTAGAGAAAAAGATAGGTTATACAAATTCTAACTGGAGAGAAGGGCAAAAGGAGGAGAGGGTGCTTACAGGATAAAATTATGTACAAATTTACATAGTGTATATGAAATTAAGCAAATTATAAGATAGTGCAATTAGTCGGACAACAGTTCCTTTGAGTTGCGGAAATGGACGCATCCGTGGGGTAAGAGACTGTGTGGGTGACCCTGAGGCTTTTTTTAGGGGTAAGCTTGGGCGAACAGCCAAGTTTTTAATTTTTTTCTGAACGTGATATGGCAATGTTCCTGGCGGAGATCTGGCGGGAGGGAGTTCCAGTGATGCGGACCAGCAATTGATAGTGCCCGTTTTTCAATAGAGTTGTGAAAAACAGATTTTTTGGGGGGAACTTGGAGGGAATCTCTATATGCAGATCTGGTGGGTCTAGCAGAGGAGTGTGGTTTGAAGGGTATGGTAAGTATGGTAAGTTTTACAGCTAGCTCTTAGTGGAACACAGGATTTGGTGCGAGTGTTGGAAAAACTTGGCAATAATGATCACAACTTAATCAAATTTGACTTGATAACTAGAGGGAGGACACTAAGGAAATTCACCTCGATAGCATTTAACCTTCAAAAGGGAGACTATGATATAATGGGGAAAATGGTTAGGAAAAACCAGAAAGGAGCAACAGCTGCAGATTGGCGAAACGCTGGCCAATATCGGAGTTTTTCAAAAGGATGATTTCTTATGTGGAGTTTGATGGAAAACAAAGAAGGAATCTGTAAATCATCAGGTTAAGTTCGTTCAGTTTAAAAATGGCGGTTTTTAAGACTCATGATTAAGCACCCCAACCGCTTTAAGCAAATCTGTTTGCCATGGTTTATGAAGTCTTTTTTCCTCCTATAAAAATTATTTAAAAATTATTTTAAAAAATTATTCATAAATGATATGCCTGTTGGGGTCATCTCAATATGTTTGTTTTTATGTTCAGGGTATCCATTGGCTTTATTGGTTTTTCTTTTATTTAACCACCATAAATAGTATAACATTAAGACTACATTAAAAAAAAAACAAACAACAACCCAGCATCAATGCAGTGCAATCACATACATGGTTCAGGGTTTTTGAAAAAAAAAAACAACCCCTCCCATGCCTTCCCCTCTCCCCTACTCCTACCCTCTTCCATATACAACACCTTGTTACATATAGGTGGATCAGCAGATAATCTCCCAAACCTAAAATTAGGAATTTCTTTGACACAATTTAGCATTCGCTTCCCACGTGTTCAGATAAGAAAAGAGTGAGTCCTTCTGTAAAGCAGTTCATTTCCCCAGATACGTGTAGTTAAAGATGCCAATGAGGGGGGCAGAGACTTTTCCTCCAATAAGCTGCAATTTCACATTTGGCTGCAAAAATAATAACTTGTCGTACAGGTAAATCATTAGGGAACATAGGAGAAATATCTTGAGATCAATAATGTCAGATCTAGCACCTCCTCAACCAATCGCACGATTCCCCCCCCCCCCCCCCAGATCGACTGCACACGTACACAGCTCCACCAGACTTGAATGATCCACTTTCACCACGTTGGTATCAGCATTCGCCAGATATGGTGGGAAGGATTCCTATGCGGCTTAGGCGGCATCAGATACCACGGTGAAAGGACCTTATAGCTGCTTCCAACCATCAAAGTGGAAAGAGATCTCCTTGCAGGTCCACCAGAAACACATCCCACAAAACTGCATAAGGTTCTCATCCCAGATCCTGCTCACAGGAAAGCATGCGCTTGGCTTTACTCTCCACTTTTAAGGAAGAGACGGGCTTGTATCTTGGAAATCAGTAGGGATGTGCAATCGCTTTTTGACGATTAGGAAATTCATACGATATTTCCTAAATCGTCACGGATCGGGAAGCCGATAAAACGATTGCATTTCCCCCGAATTTCTGTTAAAAAATCGTTTTTCGGCTTAGTATGCACTAACAAAAATAACAAAAAGTAACAAAACCTAATGGTTTTTTCTTAGTGCGCACTAACAGGTATTAGTGCACACTAACTCCCGTTTGCACGCACTAAGCCGAAAAATGATTTTTCACGAAAAACAAATGCCGATCCACAGGAATACGAGATTTTCTCACAGCCACACGAACCCGAAAGCGGGCACCCGATGCACATCTCTAGAAATCAGGCCTTTATCCTTGACAATGTTAGAGCATAAGCCCTGGACACCTAACAACTAATTTGGTTGCTTGACAGAAAATATTGCATTTGTATGTATTCAAATCTTGTCTTTATCTGTCAGCCCAGATTATGCTGGTGGCTCCTCAAAGCTGCTTTGGCAGGCAGCCGGCGTTGAATGCAGGAGGGGGGAAGAGTAAAGGCAACAGTAGCAGGTGGAGTCCCTGGCTGGGCCACCGCTTGTGACCTAAGACATCCTTAACGCATTCCTGCAGGTAGCAGTGGTGCAGGGCTAGACGCAGGCCGTGCAATATGCCAGGCTTTCATATCCAGTGGGGGGAAAAGTTAATTGAAATTTTAGCTCATTAAGAGCGATTTGTTTGAGCGCGTGCTCTCGCCTAACACATTCTTGTTGGTGACTTCTGATCGATGGGCGCCACAGTGGCTTGCTTTCAACCGCAGCACAATTCATTAGCACGGGAGACAATCGCTCGCTGGATTGTTTGCTTTTCATACCAAACAGTCCTTTGTTTTCTTCCAGTTGTCCTCTTAAATTTGTGTTCCATGCTGCCAGTGCAGACCACGGTAATTTTGCTTTCTAATGTGCCCCGGTTCAGTGTGGTAGGGGGGGGTGGGTGGGGATGGGGGCTCCTGGTTAGAGTGTTGCCTTGTCCTGTTCCACTTCCGAAGTGCCGGCTGCATACCAGCCGAACGTGCACCTCTGGAAGCACCTCTGGACCGGAGGTATCAGTCCCTCTGAACCGATCCGTCCACGATCCTGCTCTGTGGCTCCCCTGAGCTTCAGGATAGCTCGATGGCTTTCCCCGTTGTGCATTGTTCCTTCTCTGGCTCTTTCAAGTCACCTTGTACCCCGAGCAGTCAATCACAGCCGCGGGAGCAGCTGGAGCTCATTCCATTTGCTTTTCTATGATGTCTTTTTTTTTTACTTCTAGCAAGTCCAGCATTCATGTGCCTAACTGGAGGTGGCGGAGATTAATCCTAGAATTTTATAAACTGTGTGGTGGGAGCTGCACCATCTGTAAAATGCCACGCAGTTCTGCTCCGAAGGCATGCGTGCATATTTCAGTGCGTGCAAACATTTCCAATGCGGGAAAGCGCATACGTTTTCTACCTATTTTATAAACATACGCGCGTATAATTGACACATGCAATAATCATGACACTGCACAAACACCCAGAAATCACAAACGGAGGCAGGTATTTTGTATAGTATGTGCGGATACCGTTTTAAAAAATACTTGTGTGTGTATATGTGTGTGTGTACTTGGGATCACCAGTTTGTTCATATCTCTGCCAATTCATCTAGTCCTTGTCCAGGTCACCCTTTTTATTTTATTTTTATTTATTTAAAATATTTATATTCCACCCACAGCAGAAGCCATCAGTGCTAGATCCTGTAGTACTTCACTGTACGGCCACACCTTCCACCCAAAAAGTGCAGAAAAGAGTCGTCTGATTTCACTTGTGTGAGAGACTAAAGTGTATGAATAAGTTTGGTAAAGTATGCGCATATATCACTTACAAAACAGCAGCTACCATGCATAGTTCTGAACCCCTCGCCGGTACACCCCTATATCCACCCCTTTCTTTCCCTGATAAAATGTACGTATGAGACCGAAAATACGTACAGAGAGAGTAATGCACGGAGATCTACTATAGTATTTTATAGCCTGCGCGTATCTGGTCCATGCAGATTATAACACGCGCGTATGTTTCAGCACTTGGGAATATTTGCAAGGCATCAACAGCACATTTTACGTCCGGAAAAAATATAACTTGTTTGCATAAAACCCTGATTTCTCTGCGGAAGTCAGCGTACTTTCAAACATGAGGGTGCATTTGACATCACCAGTTTGCCAATACTTTCACCAGTTCATTTCCACTTCTTTGAGGCTCTGCTAGCACTTCACTCTGCGCTCCCCCCGGATTCACCCGGATCTCCCACCCAGTAATAGCAGACGAGTCTGATATCGATTGTGCTAGATGAGAGCTTCCCAGCCAGCGTGCCTTCAGATCTGACCAGGTGTGCCACCGGGAAGTCTCCACTGCCTGATGCTTAGATCGAGGCCAGCACCATGAAGCAGCAAGAGATACCAGCAGTGGCTTTTAAATGTGTAGGAACTCCTATCTGAGAACCTGTGCAATAATCATGCGCACCTCTTCTTCCTGGCTGCGGCATGAACCCTGGAGTTTGGCGATTAACGGGCCGCATGTAGAGCACAGATAGTTGGGGAGCTGCTTGGTGCAGCACACGCAGGGGCAGACAGCCACATCTCCTCTGTGAGCTCTTCGAGCCTCTGTCTTTTCCCCGGGCTGAGTGAGACGGGGAGAACATGCACCGGATGTGACTCAGTCTGTGAGTTGTGCGCGGCAGTAGCGGTGAAGGAGCTCTCACAGCCACGGGCGGCAGCCAAGGTAAGTCACCGAGCCAGCTACTCGCGCCGTACCAGCTTCTCCCTTCTCCTGCGGGAGCTGGTGCATCCTGACAGGTTCGTATGTTCTTCACCCCCTGTCTCCGTTTTAAAATTTGAAAGCGATGCTATTGGTGCCTTCCTGTGCTTCCCTAGCTTTTTTTCTTGGCCATATGAATCCTTTCTACGTCCGCACCGCCTGCTCCATGGAGTCTGGGGTACCACACAATATTTTTGTGAATGTAGCTGCGCCTTGCGCTTGGAAAGGTTGGGAAGCCCTGTAAAATTAGCCAATAAGTTGTCTAATCTCTTCTAAACCAGCATAAACGCCTGCACGTGCTAGCTTTACGAGTGGAGCCCCCTTTGGAAATCTGCTCCTGAGGGAGGTGACGCAACCTCTGCACAAACCTTTGATGGGACGCCTTCTGGAGTATCCTGTCCAGTTTTGGAAGTCGTTATCCCCCAAAAGGATAAGATTCAGAGCGAAAGCAGTGAGAAGGGGGCACCAAAAAAGCACGCGAGCTCGATGAGGAGGCGAGACCCAGGGACCTAAATATGTCCTACCCTAGCTGAAGGGAGGTAAATGTGACGGGGGACATCCAGAGGGACCGCCGGAAATAAATAGCACTCGAGAAGCGAGCTCTGATCGAGGAACTGTGGCGTGGGACTGGACAGGAGCGCATTCGGGAGGAGCACCAGAAAATATATTTCTTCCCGGAACGGGCCATGGATGCATGGGTCGGATCCCAGGGGAGGTGATGGAGGCAAATAATTAGTAAAGCAGTTCAAGAAAGCCCGGAATAAACAGAGAGGACCTTTTAGTCGCAGCGAAGTTAAAAGGTAAAGTCAAAGATCGGAAAGGTTCTGCAGTACTGCAGTGGGAAGGCAGATAAAAATGTAATTAGTCTTTAAAATCAATTAAAGTAGTACAGCTCTCTCGTTAGTTCACTTAGATACTTAGAAATAAAGATCATCGGACAAAGCTGTCGATAAGACCATTCTGGTCTCCCCTAGCACCCACTACTCACGCTCACTACCTCCTTACTCCTCAGCTCCCCCCCCCAGTGCTTATTTACCTCCTCCCTACCCTCCAGCCCCCCTCCCCTCTTCCGACTCCCGGTCCCACCATTCACTCTCTAATGTTCCTGCTCCTCCTGGCTCGGTCACTCTAAGCCGCACGGCGCCTGCCGTCTCGCGCTTCTCAGCCCTCACCGCGGGAAGAGCACCCAAAGCACAGGTACCGTGTGGCTCTGGGGGGGTGGGGGTGAGTCTGAGTCACGTGCTTGCCCACGCTCGCAGCGCTGTTCTGGTGGTGAGAGAACCAAGAAGTGACTGAGCCGTGCTGAGCGGGAGTGTCGGGAATGGGGCCCGTGACCCAGTCGCCGGTGTGACCCAGTATGAGTAGCCACCTCAAATCTGATAACCCTTGGCATTTTTCTTACTTGGAAATAATCTATTATTATTATTCGCACTGTTATCATCAGCGTATTGCACATTT
Source organism: Rhinatrema bivittatum (assembly GCF_901001135.1). Taxonomy (NCBI): domain Eukaryota; kingdom Metazoa; phylum Chordata; class Amphibia; order Gymnophiona; family Rhinatrematidae; genus Rhinatrema; species Rhinatrema bivittatum. The sequence goes on from NC_042623.1 coordinate 191,486,958, forward strand.
CAGAGCTACACCGTGTATGCAATATTATGTTTTGCTGGCAGGCAAAGTGTCCACAGATATATTCACTGTGTTACTCACAAGATATGTCAAAAGCAATAAGGCATGACTGGCTGAGCAATAAACCCCGTCTCACCTCACACACACTGGGCACATTATAAGAATGAATTATAGTGGTGGGAATCATTTGGGAGGATGCATCATACTGTGTTGACATCTTGGAGAAAATAATTGACTTTTGTTGGGTACAGTTGGGGGCCCTATTTGCCTTAAGATCGCAGATAATATCTCATTTTAACTTGATCTCTTTAGCCATGATTCTATGTTTGAACTTAGAAAAAAAGAATGTCCCCAGTTTGTAATGGTCTCATTAGTGTTTCTGGTAGGAAGGAAAAATAGCTCCCTCATACAGTGCATTTTGCTATGATCATGGGCATCACCCAGTCACGTTTACATTGGCTCCTCCATGGCCGATGCCCACGAGCCTTAAGCATTCATTCAGAACAACCATTCTCTACAGATTTGGGTAAAAGCCACAGAAGGCCTTATACCGCAGCAGATCTCGCTGTGGAACCGCGTGGTTCCGATCGTTCAAATGTAGCCTCCATCCCGTTCTGACCCTGGGCACAAGGGGAGGGCCACGAGCCACACAAGGCCCCATGACCTCCCATGAAATCTCTAAATACAAGTTTGTAAGAGGCAATGTGGCACTGCATGGGGTCAGAATGGCTAGAGAATAGGCACAGGCTAGGCTCTGGCTGGTTTTCCCATGCACTTTTATTAATATATAAAAACAAGAATCAGTTCTGCGGACCTTCGCAGCTTAGAACATTTACAGGCCCGTCTCTCGATCTGGGCCTTCTCTTGGTTCCTTCATTCCTTGGGGCCTCCTATTCCTTGCAGGGCACAGCTAGGTATCCACCTTCCCAGCAGGCTCCACCCCCAGCCATCATTCCCTGCTGTCTGAGGCTTAAGGTGGACCGGACCAGATCTCTGGATGCGATCCTTTAAGGTATTCTGGGATTTTCTTGTGTATACTCTTTCACATATCCTCCCCCTCATGTCCGTTCCCCACACAAATGGCACAGAAGGAGAAAATATTACTGGATTGAATGAGACTCCCTTTTTTTTTCCCAGCTTGAGAATTGTCCTTGCTTTGACGATTTTCCTTTGTCCAAATGGACTTCACTTTCTAGTGCTGGCTGTGCCACCATATTGATGTCCTGCTTGTAAATAAGAAATGTCCCACAGAGAGTGATCAAGTATCTTGAAGCTGTTGAAATGGATCTGACTCAGACATCAAAACATAGTCAATTTGAGATTCGACATGATGTACTTGTGAAAAAAAGAATATTCCATATCATTTGGATATAGCACTCTACAAGAACCCACAAGACATAGTTCCTTGCACAAAACCCCCACTCCAATCTCAGCTTGGTCTTTTCTGGGTATTTTGAAAGGCTTGCAGTCCACTAATGGATTATCAGACAAGTTTCTGCCTAAAATAATTGAATAGTCTTCCCATCTACTCACCAAGTCAAGTATATCCATAAAGAATGCATGGGAGTAGCGGCTTGGGGTATAAATATTGAGCAAAATCACCTTGTGATCATACAAGGAGCCAAATACCAGAATACCAAATACCAGAGGCGATATGATACAGACTTTCAGATACTTGAAAGGTTTTAATGATCCAAAGACAACGACAAACCTTTTCCGTAGGAAAAAAATCAGCAGAACCAGGGGTCACGATTTGAAGCTCTAGGGAGGAAGATTCAGAACCAATGTTAGGAAGTATTTCTTCACGGAGAGGGTGGTGGATGCCTGGAATGCCCTTCCGGAGGATGTGGTGAAGACCAGAACTGTGAAGGACTTCAAAGGGGCGTGGGATAAACACTGTGGATCCATAAAGTCAAGAGGCCGCCAATGAAGAGTGGGTGACTCACCAGAATGATGGCTACTGCCTGGAGACAATACCCTTATTCAATAAACATACACATGCTTACTGTGACTCCAATATCGTTCTAGCTTCAACAGCAAGAGGAAATGTGGAATAAAGGATCTGCACTCACAAAGGGGGGAGTAGCTGGCTTGTTACGGCGGTTACTACGCCAAACCAAATAAGCCTGTTACTTCTATTTCTATGCATATACAGCATAGTTCTCTGCTTCAAAGGCAGGGGAGAAGAAAAAACTGATACTTCACACATATCCAGCATAGCTCCCTGCTTCAACGGCAGGGGAGAAGAAAAAAGGGTTCACACTCACAAAGCGGGGAGTAGCTGGCTTGTTATGGCGGTTACTACCCCAAACCAAATGTGCCTGATACTTCACTTTCGATGCATATCCAGCATGGCTCCCTGCTTCAACAGCATGGGAGAAGATAAACAACCAATAAGGGCTGTATAACATAGTCTGAGTAGAACAAATAAGCATGGGTGTAGCTTGCTTATTGCGGCGTTTACTACCCCTACTACCCCTAACTTATCAGCTAGATATTCACTTGGATGCAGCTCCATCACTGCTTTCTACATTAATGGTGGGGGTGGAAAGGAAATAGAACCAAGAGCTAAGAGAAACAGATAAGTATGAGAGAAAAAAGTGTGTGAAGCTTGCTGGGCAGACTGGATGGGCCATTTGGTCTTCTTCTGCCGTCATTTCTATGTTTCTATGTTTCTATATCTCCCATTTGGATCCATTATATGCCATTCTTCAACCAAAGGTTTTGGTTTTGTTAACCAAAATAGCCATCCCATGTTGTCTCGAATTGAACAAGGCATAATAACACTGGCCCACCCATTCATGGAATAACTTTTTGTGCTCCTTGTTATCTAAATATGTTTCTTGTAGAAAGGCAATTTAAGGGGCGGAACCAAGATGGCCGCGGGAGAGGACCTTACTCCCGCTGCTCTGCAATGTCCTCGAGATTTTCCTCGTTACTTTTTTTTTCTGGTACTTTATTGCTATGCTGCACAAAGGGAAGGTAAGGGTTTATCCATCTGAACCTAACCTCCCCGTGGACCAGCGATGTATCACAGAGTTTGCGACCCCCCCACTATGGAGCTGAGGGCCTCTATGCCCACTAGTGAAGCAGAGAGAGGAGCTCTGTTTTCACCTGGGGAGATATCTTTGAGCCCTCCTGACCCACGACAACAGCTGATAGCTTCTTCCCGAGGTGACGTCATCGGTGCTGAGGCTCCGAGAGGAGACTCAGTCGGAAAGCCTTTGTCGGATGGAGCCGCCGGCATTTCCCCAGAATGGGTACTGACCTTTATTCCTGCCCAGAGGTTGGAGGACCCTGCGGGGAGTGTTGGAGAGAGCGGGGATGTCCACCCGGTTATATCTAATGGGAGTGTTTGTGCTATGGGAAGTGGAATAGTAGATCAATCACCCCAGGAGATTTTGAGACCGGCTGTTGTCACTCTGGAATCTCTTTGGGATTTAATAGCAGGTATGTCCTCTACTTTTAAACTGAAATTGGATACGGTTGCCCAAGACCATCAACGAATCTTGCAAGATCATTTGTCTTTTATTCAGAAATTGGAAGAAGATGCTAAAAATGTACAGGGTACTAATGCTGCAATTATTCGGCAGTGTTTGGCCTCTGTTAGGAGGCTGGAATTTCTGGAAAACTCTCTTTGACATTTGAACTTGTGGCAACTTAATTTCCCAAATTAATTTCTTTAATTTCTTTAAAAAATTTCCCAAATTAATTTCTTTAAAAAATATCTAGTTGAGATATTAAACTCCCAGCTACCAAGAAGGCACATTTAAAACTAATCGGAGAAAGGTCTTTTTTACTCAACGCACAATAAAGCTCTGGAATTTGTTGCCAGAGGATGTGGTTAGTGCAGTTAGTGTAGCTGGGTTTAAAAAAGGATTGGATAAGTTCTTGGAGGAGAAGTCCATTACCTGCTATTAATTAAGTTGACTTAGAAAATAGCCACTGCTATTACTAGCAACGGTAACATGGAATAGACTTAATTTTTTGGGTACTTGCCAGGTTCTTATGGCCTGGATTGGCCACTGTTGGTAACAGGATGCTGGGCTTGATGGACCCTTGGTCTGACCCAGTATGGCATGTTCTTATGTTCTTAAGATTGCGTTTTTATCTCAGAAGTTTTGCCACAGTCCAATAATGAAGGTAACTTCTCCAATTTGTCTGAATACCTAGAAAATTCTTCTATAGAAATGATTGCTAGATCAATGTTGTTAGTTTCCTTTTTTTCTGAACAAGATATAAGCCTTGTTATGCGTTATTACTTTAAAAATATAAATATTTCCTTTCTGAGTGGTATAGTTCGTGTCTAGCTAGGCATACCCAGATGCGCCAGAAGACTTTTTTGAATATGAGATCTGAATTGCTTCTCTTGGAGCAAGTTTTCTTTTGCGGTATCCATGTAAATGCATGGTTAAATTACAGGATAATACTTATATTTTCTTCAGTCCTGAACAGTTGCAGGAGTTCTTAAATGCTGGGGTACTTAATGTGGGGATGTTTTCACGCTGCAATTTTCCTTTTATTATACGGATTCATTGATCTCCTCCTTTATCTTTTTTTTTTTTCCTATCCTTCCCCCAGTTTGAATTACCTCTGTGATGGAGAGAGTTTGTAATATGTTTCTGTAATGGTCAATTACCTGATTTATATTGCCTTAAATTGTACTCTCTGGAAAATGTCTTTAACAAAGTATTACTTTGTGGTTGTAATCAATACGTTTAATAAAGAAAATTATTTTTAAAAAAATGGCGATTTCAGTATTCTTTCTTTTAAGTTCCATTAGCCATTTTTTCCTCTTTATAGGGGAGTGCAAGCCATCAGTATTCAGTGAATACAATACCAAACTAGCCATTCATCTTAATCACAACTATAAATGCAAACCGTAGTATCGTGGCATCAGATGGAACCCCCCAGCCTAGATACCCTCTCCCGTTCAAAAAAGGCCCACAGATGTGTTTCAGTCGCCAATTATGTGAATCCTCTCACACACAATACATACTCATACTCACACATCACCATTGCACACACTCTCTTCCTACCCCATTTACCCCAACACCCCTGTCATATTCGCTCAGGTCCTCACCACACTGGTTAGAAGCGTCTTGATCTTAATTTTGACCTTTTCCTATGAAGTGCTGATCGGCCATTTCTTCCTTTGTACAGTGCCATTACCGGGTTTACTTCCCAGAACTTCAGTAAGAGAAAAGACAAATGGAGAGGTGCTCCAGCGACCTGCTCAAAACAGAAAACGAATATCTGAACCATTGCACCGGTCATTAGGTCAGGTTAACTCCGCAATCGTAAAGATATCAAAAACAGAAAATTGACCCACATCAGCTCAGGCTATAGAGGCCATGAAGTCCTGAATTTCTGCCTTGGAGTCAAACAACCTCATCTCCCCCTTACAAAAGACTTTTAGACAGGCAGGAAAATGGAGTGAAAACGTGATTCGTTTTCTGTGCAGTCAAGAGCAAAATTATGTCAGCTTGCGCTGTGACGCAGTAACATGGGCCGAATCTGGGAACCATAACAGCTTGGCGTTTTCATACAGCACTTCTTCTTTTATTGTGAAACGCATTTAAATGTGCATTTTATCAAGGAGGTTGAGCAATTTCACAATAACTTGAAGTGGGCGTTGAGCAGTACTTGAGAATGGCCCAATACGATGTGTGTGCTCAATTATCATTTGCTGTGAATATGTGTTTACTCCCAGTAGCTCAGGTAAGTGTGATTCACACCACATCAATAGATCCTCCTCTTGTATCGATTCTGGCAAACCAAGGATGTGCATGTTATTCCGCCTACTCCGATTTTCCAAGTCATCGTTTCTTCTGTTTGTAATTGCAACACATCATCATCCAACCCAGTTAACCTTTCCTCATGTCGGCCTAATTTTTGATCAGTGGTCAAGAGCATCATATTTTGATTAGGACATTTCTCATTTAACTTGTCTAAAGATGTCTGCAGTTTTTTAAACTGTGCATTCACAGTGGCAGACACAACCTTCATAATAGCACTTAATAGCTGCTCAGAGATACCTTCTGGCGTTGCTCTGGCCTCAGCTGCCATCTTATCCTCCTGCACTGTCTGATTCTCCGCCCCAGTTCTTTTTAGTCTAGTGGACATGTTACACTTGCAGCACACCATAAAATTGTCCAATACTTCTAAATCAGTGGTCGATCCAAGATATTTGCAGGTTTAATATACAGATGATTAGCGATTCCCTAGGAGCTCAGGCTCGTTACCTATGCCTAGTCCTGCATCATCATCAGAGGTCCTGTCACCTTATTAATGCCCATTGCTTCGCTTTGATCATATTGATGGACTCTGGCCAAGTGACTTCTCCTCTCATAGTTGAAACAAATGGGAAAGGCTATGGCCTGCAGGCTGGGCCCAGGCCATGAGCTGTCCACTTCTTTGGTTCATTGCTGGGGTCCTCCACGCTCATTACTGCACCAGGGGGCTTGTGCGGGCTGCCTTTGCAGCCTCCAGATTAAATCAGGCATTACTTGGGCCTGGTGGAAGGCATCTGCCACTTCTAGTGCTTTTTCTCCAAAGTGAGTCCTGGGTGCCTACAGATCCAGTTCCGCATGGGCCAGTCAAATCTGTCTAGGAACTGTTCAAGAAGCTTCTGGTTGACTACCTCAAGGCCAGTCTTTGTCTCTGGCTGTAGCGACTTCCATCTAGCATATTTCAGTTGAGGGAACAGGTTTCAGGGACTTCCCTGGGCTGTAAGATGCCCCTTTGGAACTGTTGCCTATAGGTTTCTGAAATATATCCTGCTCTTTTCAGGATAGCAATCTTGACTTGTGCATAGGTGGCCCTTCCATCTGGATTAGCTGCTTGAAAAGCAGCTAATCCAGATGGTTTAAATGTGCATTTTATCAAGGAGGTTGAGCAATTTCACAATAACTTGAAGTGGGCGTTGAGCAGTACTTGAGAATGGCCCAATACGATGTGTGTGCTCAATTATCATTTGCTGTGAATATGTGTTTACTCCCAGTAGCTCAGGTAAGTGTGATTCACACCACATCAATAGATCCTCCTCTTGTATCGATTCTGGCAAACCAAGGATGTGCATATTATTCCGCCTACTCCGATTTTCCAAGTCATCGTTTCTTCTGTTTGTAATTGCAACACATCATCATCCAACCCAGTTAACCTTTCCTCATGTCGGCCTAATTTTTGATCAGTTCCAGCCAGCCCATCAGGCGGGCAATTCTTTCAAAGTTATTCAGGAAGATGTCCAGGTCCTCCCCTGTCTTTAACTTAAAGAGAACTGGAGGTGGAGGCCATGCCTACATCATTGTAGTTTGCAGTGTTTGTGCCAACTGATTCACAATCATTTGCTTGTTGCTGGCCAATATGTTCCGTCAGGGTGTGCAGTGTGCACTGATCCCCAGGTTTTCTGCTGCCCCTTGGTGAGAGCCTGTAAGGCTCACTCCATGCTAGCCTACTGACTCTGGTACCACAAACCTTTTTTGCAGGGCTTGGCGCTGTTCTGGAAATGCCAGATAGCAGATGGTGTGTAGGTCAGCCACACCTTTCAGCTCCTTTGGTTAGAATGCTCAGGAGTGAAATATCTTCCACCACGCCGTCGGATTCTTTGAACCGAAATCTTCCTTATTTTAGCATCTTATGCTGTGTTTTGGTATGATGAACTGCAGACAATGTAGCTGTTAAAGGAACCCCATTTTCGGCATGAAAGCCAAGTTCCCTTAGGGTCCTGAAAATCAGTTTGGCCTCTGTTAAGCATTTCCCGCAAAGGGTAAGAAAATTATGCGCGCATGGCATTGCACATAGACGCTACTGCTGCGGCCGACTGCTCACAAGTGTTGCACTGCGGATGGAAGAGAGCACCAAGGGAGCACTCTCCAGCGTGGGATGAGATGTGTGCCCTTGCGGTGAAACGTCCTTACCCTGAGCCTCGACCGGAACTGCATGCTTCCTTGAGACCACCAACACAATGGTGGTCTCTGAATGGTCCTCCGACCGTTCTAAGCCCTTTCGGACTGCCGCTAGGGAGCGGCGGGGTGCAGCAGGCCGGACAGAGGACAAGGCAAACGAAGACATCGGGCATGCAAGGCAGACGAAGACTCAGGTATGGCAGGGCAAACAAAGACTCTAGGGCCAATGCAGAAGGGCGTCCACCACAGCTAACCAATGCCAGGCTTGGACCACACCTAGGACTGACAAGACAGAGTTCATTCGAGAACAAAGGCAAACTCGGCTTGGAGATGGGCGACTAAGGCTCAGACGTTGGAGGGCGACAATCCGAAAATGGGACTTGGATAGGATGGGAAGACTCCTCAGCACCATATGATGGAAGGACCCACCAGTGCCCTACACACCCCAACAGGGATGGTCACAGACCACTGGATCACTACGCACCCTACTCAGCCCAGCCGGGTTGGTCGCAGACCACGAGGGACGGGTCAAAATGAAGCTGAAGACATCTGGAATAACTTGGAGACAGGAACATCAGGAAAGCAGAAGACATCAGGAGAACATCTGGAACAAAGATGAAGGCAAGAGTACCAAGGAACAAAGAACATCTAGACAAAGACTCAGGATCCCACATGGAACAGCGTGCCTAGGAGGAAAACAGATTATGGAGTCCTAGGGAGGACTTACTCCTTGCAAAGGCAAAGCTGGAATGATGGTGGAAGCCTTTTGTAGGCTGCAGCAGGAAACAGGGAGGAGCTTGCAGGTGGGGCCAGAGGGACCACTCCCTCCTGGCCCTTTAACTCTGGAGGAGAGAGATGCTCCCCCCCCCCCCCCCAGAGGGCAGGAACAGGAAGTTGCAGGATCCTGGACAGCAGCCCTGCAGACGCTGACATCGAGAAGAAAGGAGGAGCTGAAGCAGGAGCTGGGCCTTGCAGGCCCTGACACTGAAGCGGCGGCGTCCTACTGCTTAGGAGAAGGTCCAGGGGCGGCTCCTGCCGCAAGAAGACCCCAGGGGCTGCGGCCTCCGGGCTGCATCAAAGAAGACGATGTTAGCGGCCTCTGCCGAGGTGAAGAAAACAGGCACAGCCTCGGGCAGCCGCAGGGGCGGCAAGATGGTGGCCACAGGACCGCGGAGGCAGGACCGGAGCAGCTCCATGCCGCGAGGAAGATCCCCGGCGCAGCTCCTGCTGCTGCAGGAATTCGCGTCATGGCTCCTGCCGTGCCGGCAAAATGATGTCGGGGGACGGGCCGGGCTGGCCGAAGAGAAGGTGAGAGGCTGCTCGGTAACAAGTTTCAGACACGTGCTAATTCATCCCCTTTCTGTGTCTGCAAAGGCAGGGAGACCAGGTCTGTAGAATATTGCACAGGAAGCTTCAGAGGAAACGTATTTTAATGCTTTCTTCAAACTCTGCTAAGAAAGAATTTAAAGTAATAAAATAAATCCCCAAGTCAAAATGACTACACTTAGCTCCGCATGACTCAATATCAAGAGAAATCTTTCTTGTTATGACTGTTGCTTTAATTATAATTTAAAGTTTTAGAATGAAAAATTAATTGGATGTTTTATCCTTTCCTCGGCAATGCTAAAAATGTAGAACTGATAGAGGATGCTCTGGAGAGCACCTCTCAGTCTTCAATTAAAATTTGCTATTTCTATTCTTTTGTTTCTAATTAGATCGCTAGAATTCTACTCAACTCTAAGATCCTCTTGGTATCAAGGTGCAGAATAATTTTCATGTCACAAAAGGTGCAGGCCTTGCATGATCAAGACAGTAATTTTTTTTTTTTTTTTACTCAAACTCTGTTTAAAAAAAAAAAAAGTTTTCAGTCTTGCCTGAGTCTGCACTTTTTTTTCCTGCAAAACACCTGGATATTTTAACTTGCACAACGCCGATCCATTCCCACCGCTCCCGCAGCTTGAATGACGTCCTGTGGGTCATTTCTTCCATGATCATCACACCCCCTTAGTCTGTATATCCCCGAGACTTTGCTTATGTTGTCTGCCAGATCTTTACGATGAACGAACACTTAATAATGTCTCATGCAGCCAAAGTCAAGGGCATATTTGCCGTCTAATGAAACAGTTATGAATCAAATTACAGGCTTTTGTTTAAATCATATGTCATGTGCTATATAACATTTGTAAATAGACATTATATTTATTGCTTTTTATCAGTGAAATGGAGTATACAGCAGTTGTGGGGCATATAATATCCATCAACTAGCTAAATGTGTCAAAGAATTGTAACTAACTTTAGTGAATTCCATGAGTCATAAATTAGCGCTTATCTCCATCTCCTTCTGAAAATGATTTTTAGGTGGTATTGATGGTGCAGGCCAGGACAGTATCATAAGAGTACAATTATGATAGGTGGTGAAGATGAAAACATTGAAGGAATTCAAAGGGGCATGGGATAAACACTGTGGATCCCTAAAGGCTAGAGGACGGGAATGAAGAAACGAGTGTATGGGGGTAACTTGCTGGTGTGGTGGTTACTACCCTTAACCAATAAGGCTGATAACTTCTGATGCAACTCCAATTTCAACAGCAAGAAGTAACGGAAAATTAGACTCAGACAGCATCCAACCAGGGCTCTGACTTTGACGGTTTGGGAAACTAAGTGTGGGGGTGACCTGCACGGCCTGGCAGATGTTACTATAAGCTTGCTGGGCAGACTGTGGACCATTTGGGCCTTTCTGCCGTCATTTTCTGTGTTTCTATATTTCTTGGAAGAGTTAGGGATTTTGGATTTTAAAGCAGTATGAAAGGGGGGACTTGAATACGGCCAGAGAGGGAGCAAGAAGCACCAACTCAGGAATTGATTGTAGTTGCCATGTCTGTGACTATTTTCCAGCCCGGACCTCTGCTTCGCCTGACCACGCCATTGACTCTCTCCAAGCCTGGACCTCTGCATTGCCTGACCACGCCATTGACTCTCTCCAAGCCCGGATCTCTGCTTTGCCTGACCACGCCATTGACTCTAAGCCCGGACCTCTGCTTCACCTGACCACGCCATTGACTCTCTCCAAGCCTGGACCTCTGCATTGCCTGACCACGCCATTGACTTTAAGCCCGGACCTCTGCTTCACCTGACCACGCCATTGACTCTCTCCAAGCCTGGACCTCTGCATTGCCTGACCACGCCATTGACTCTAAGCCCAGACCTCTGCTTCACCTGACCACACCATTGACTCTCTCCAAGCCCGGACCTCTTTTTTGCCTGACCACGCCATTTACTATCTAGCCCTTTGGTATGTCTACTGTGTTGCAAATTTTCAAGTCATCTGCAAGCAGGCAAAGTTTCCCTTCTGCCTCTTCTGCCTCTTCTGCCCCTTCTCTGTTTTCTTTTTTTTGTTTTGTTTTGGGTGTGTGTGTGATGGAACCAAACAGTCTTCTCCCAGTCCTTTTGGATTCCAGCGCAATTAGTACTGGTGCTGGGATACGGTTTAGTGAGACCTTTGTTCACAGCGACCCGCGGATTTCCCCCACTCTTTTATAACCTCATCTAGCCCGCTTACCACAGCAGTAGCCCCTGACTGAGGGGACCATAAGCTTCCGAAACCCTGCAGTCGTGAGCCTTCAATCCGGCCATGGCTGTGCCCCGACTATGACTCCCTCCCTCCAGGAGCCATCAGCCCTGTCTCTGCAGCATCTCCAGCTCCAGCTGGCCCTTGGGTCCAAACGTTTGCCCATCTCTGTATTAGCCACTAAACTAATTTAGCGATAACATTAGGACCTTAACCACATACAAGCGTCTGTTCTGATAATTCTGAACTTGCACACCCTGTACATCAATATTCCGTCACTGCTGCCTCCGGCATGTGAAAATCCAGATTGTGCAAGAGAACTGCAAATCCAAAGGAATCAAACAAATGTTTGCAGCAGATGGTATAACTCTTCTTATAATATAGATAGATGTGTCTCATGCAATGCTAAGCTGATGAGAAACTATTAAATAGAAAAAAGGAGATGGTGACATTACCGGTTCACGGGCCCTGCCCTATTTCTTTCTTCCACTAACATTATCAGGGAGGAAGTGATCTTGACGGCCCGGTGCTGTCTCTGTGTCCTTCCCATCTGCCTTACTGGTCAAACCCGGCACTCCTACACCAATTTTGTTAGGAAATGCTTCTGCTGCCTCTGGGATTGTTACGCATGCCATCCGCGGCAGACCCGCGGCACGGCCCATTCCCCTTTCTACTGTGACTCCAGCTGCTGGTTCCTCCTCGCTGGTAGCAGTGGGCCATCAGCTCCACCCTCGGCCTCCCCCAGTGCCTCCGGCCCAGCTGCAGTCCCTGGCGCTCCCGGTCCAGCCATCACGTCCATTGCTTCTTGTCGGGCCTCTCCGCATGACCCGCGGAGAGACGCTCCTTCTTGGCGCCGCAACCCTCCCTAGGCGCGCATCACAGATGTTTTAAGTAGGGACCGCAACGGGAACCTAGCCGCGGCCCCGGGTGATGATGTCAACGGAGCTTCAGTATTTAAGTGCAGGCTCCGCTCCCTAGCTTTGCCTTTGCAACAGGTCTCCTCGCTGGTCGAGTACTCATTGCCTCCTAGAGATTCGTCTCACTCCTCCGTTCCTGTTCTTCGTTTGTTCCTTGTTTCTGTCTCCTTTTTCCTGTCTTGCTCCATACCTCGGATTGCCTACATGGACTTTGACTTGGCTTTGCCTGACCACGCCATTGACTCTCTCCAAGCCCAGATCTCTGCTTCGCCTGACCACGCCATTGACTCTCTCCAAGCCCGGACCTCTGCTTCGCTTGACCACGCCATTGACTCTCTCCAAGCCGGATCTCTTTTTTGCCTGACCATGCCATTGACTCTCTTTCCAAGCCCGGACCTCTGCTTCGCCTGACCACGCCATTGACTCTCTCCAAGCCCGGACCTCTGCTTCGCTTGACCACGCCATTGACTCTCTCCAAGCCGGATCTCTTTTTTGCCTGACCATGCCATTGACTCTCTTTCCAAGCCCGGACCTCTGCTTCGCCTGACCACGCCATTGACTCTCTCCAAGCCCGGATCTCTGCTTCGCCTGACTACGCTATTGCCTATCTCCAGACCCAGACCTCTGCTTCATCTGACTACGTTTGACTATCTCCGAGATCAGACCTCATCCTTTCTTGCCACTGCCTCTGGATTGCCTCCAGCCCTCACTCAGCCTGTTCCTCGACGATTCTCCAGCTTACCTCCTGGACTTGGTCTATAGAGGCTTTGGCCTGCTGTTGCTCAGGTGCCCCCTGTCTGCCTCTGTTCCTTTGGCGCCTGAGTCTCCAGTGTAAGACTGCACCATCTCTCACCTGCTGTCTCTGGGCTGAACTGATCTCTACATCAACTACATACAGAGGCCCACCTAAGTCCAGCCGACCCTGGCACCCAAAGGCTCAACTCGCAGGGAACGAGGGCTGGTATTGGTGAAGCTCCAGTTGGCCTTTGTTCATCAGCACACTCTGCCTGCCAACGGTGGGAACTCATAGGTCCTTGCCTACGGGTTGCGTCAACCCCACCTTGGCCCAAGGGTCCACCTCCGACGCAACAGGGATGGCAAATGTAGCACATTACCTTTGAGAGAGATGTCTATGATAGCTGGGTAACTCAGGATTGCTGTCTTACCAGGCAAAATGACCAGCTTGAAAAACGTTTCATCAACAGATTATAGAAGCAGTCATGAAAAAGTTTCACTAGAGTATGTTCTACTACAATCTGCTTCTTGGTGCAATATGCTGCTGTGGTACTTTCCTTATCCTGGAAACTGAGCAATTCTAAGCGCAGCTGACATCATTGAGTTTTCTTGCCGATATGTGTTGTACCCATTCATTCGGGATGTTATCTCCTTGGCTGGCCTGGTGGCTCAGTGGAAGATCCCCAGTTCAATCCCCAAGTCGGGTCTTCCACTCCCTCAGTTGGCTGGGGCTGAGGAATGCTGTAGAGGCGGCATTCACTGCTCCCCAGGAGGATGGAGATCAAGGTCGTTATTTAAAAGTGACACCTAGTGGCCGGATTCAGGCCTCATGATTACAGGGTTTTGGAAAAAACCCTGGTGCTCTGCTCCTGACCCAGGACTAATCCTGCAATGACTGGAAATACAAAGGAGTTGGCTCAAAAAAACAGAAGAATGTTGTCCCTGTCTGCAGGTTCCAAGGCGTCCCTAAATAATACATTAACATAATGAGCCATGTCTTTCCCTGCTATAATTCATGGGTTAGGTTATTACGCCAGGATCTGTTTCCAAGGTCGTTGGCTTTTTCTGGCACCTTAAGCATTTTAGAATTAATTTTAGCATTCTCTGCCTTCAGGTATGAAGCCCCACAATGCGATTCTCTAATATTTCCGAGTGCCCTTTGTGACCAGTAATTTTGTCTTCAATGGGGGCAATTTTCAAACTGTCCATACTGGGACAAAGACCACTTTTTGCCTTCTGACTTTGCACCCATTTTTAAAGCAAAACCACACATGCATGCTTTAATTATGAACCTTGCAGCCAGTACAGAAGATGCACTGTTGCTTGCAACTGACTTTTCTCTGGATGGATTTTTTTCTCCAAGATTATGAAATACCATTTACGTGTGTACCTCTCCTCCCGCCCCCCCCCCCCCCCCCCAGTTTAAACCCACACCTCCTCTCGATGCAATTAAAAAATGCATGCACTGCAAAACACCATAGGCACTGGTAGCTCCATTTTCAGACATCTGATTAACACGAGTAATACACTTTTTACCCACTTTAATCGCTTCAAAAATTGTCCTCAGTATCTTTAAGTGCTCTGCTAGTGGAGTCTCCCAACTTAATGGCATTTGTGTCCCCCTTAATCTCTCTCTTTACTATTACTGCCCTCTATGGGGCTGATGCAATACCATGCGTGAAAAAACGTGCGTCCAAAGTGGGCGCCTGTTTTTTTTCAACCCGCGTACATCCACCTCTCCTGGGCGCCCGATGCAGTTTTCAAATGAAACTGAAATGAAAAAGGCTGCCAAAAGAGTGTGCGTTGTTTGAAAAAGAGCCTCCAAAGCGCTACCCAGTTTATTTCATGGGACATTCATATTGCATCACGCATGTACCATGTGGACATGCATACATTCTGTCAAATGGAATATGGGGAATGTTTATTAGAAAATTACTACTTTGAACTGGAATGGTGCACCCCCAGCGTGGCATCATGATGTGAGGTCATAAGCCTGCAGGGTATATAAATCGCTGCTGGGAGTCCAGCTGCTAAAATATTGGCAGAGATATGGGAACTGTCTGCCAAGTGAGTGTACAGCAAAGCCCACCTGCATTCTGTTGCTCCGGCCCCTGTGGAGCTGCTGCCTGCCCCTACCTTGGCCAGATCCCACCAGTATGCCAATAGAGAGAAGGAGTGTGAGGCATTTGTGGATGTCAATATGTCATTTGTGAAATGGACACCGTCTCCTGTGCTTTCACACCAGCATCTGCACACGGCTACGACAATGTTTGTACAAATTGGGGATGACCTAGAGGGCACTTTATAGTTTGGTGCTAGATGCTGCCATAAATGCCTGAGACCCATGTTCTCAATGACGTGCAGGGGCTGATCATCTAAAGCCATCATCTCACCGATAGTCCATGTCACCACTTTGGATGCTGCCTGTCTCTTTCCCCCATGACAGTGCCACCGAATACCACCTCATTTCCTCCATTGTGGGCTGTCGCTTCTTAGATATAGCTGGGGATTGCTGCTGCTGGCCTGCCACCCGACTCGTAGAAGGAGCCAAAGTCATGGAAGGAGCTTGAGGAACACTCATTCCTCTTTTCAAATACTAGCATCCTCTGTCTTGCAGAAAGGGCCCTCTGACTATTACTACTATTATCCCTAGGTGCAGATGGAAGGTGATGTTCCATTCCAGAATTGCTTAAATGGCCCAGTTGCTTCCCTCGGCTGAGGTCCTTTGCGCAATAGTTGCATTGTGCAAAGCGTGGGTCTTCCCTCATTTGAAAATGGCTCCAAATCACAGATTTCTTTTGTGATCCCTTGCCTCTGTCTTCATCCATTGGGGTGGATGGCGCTGCTGGCAGTGAAGTGTGTGTGGTCACAGATGGAGCCTGAGGAACTGCCGCAGAGCATTCACTCATCCTCTGATCCTGCACTCTCAGTGTGGCTTGCTCTCCCTCACTAAAATGTCCGCCCTGCCACTCTCTCTCCTCTCAGTGAAGTGGAAGCTAGCACAGTACTAACTAAACCTCGTAATGCAGGGTCTTCAGCTAATACCTCTCCCATCTCTGCTTCAGGAAATCCTTTCAAGGGAGATTCATCAAGCTGAATCAGAAGAGGATGACAAAACTGATTTTATAGTCTCTGCCGCACTAAATGTTTGCACTAATGGTTTAGGTTTCACCACTTGTACTTGTACTTCTAAAGGTACTGGTGGTTGTACTCTGCTGCTACTAGTAGTGTCTTCCCTTTCCTTCTCTGAGATAGCAGGATCTGGCTGAATCACTGATGGAACAACTGGCATATCTTCCCCAAATTTCAACGTCTTGCAACTTGACATGCCTGTCTCTCCTGCTGACATATGGGATTTGAAAATATCCTTCTTTATCTTAGTTGGGAGACTTACTGTTGTCTGTCTAGCAAGTCTCCTGCCAACAATTGGGGGCTTCCCATGTTCTTTGCCTGACATGATAGATTTTTTTGTTCTACTGCAGAGCTGGAAAAAAAGGTGTCAATCTTTATTTCTGAAAATTTGGTGGTTAGTCACACTGACGACACTAGCGTGCAAAACATTACAGTGATTCTTCTGTGTGTAAGGCTTAACAACACTACATAGAACAACAATTTTAGTATTTTGCTCTGGTAGTGACTACAGTGCACGCTGATGCACCCAACACACACAGAAAAAGTAAAGAATGGTATAATGCTATACTATGTGTGTGAGCTCAATACTGGTAAAACAGAAGTAAAGGTGAGTACACTAGTAATTTAAATGCAGTAGCAAAATAAAATAATCCCCAAAGTGGCTGGCTGTAGCTATGGTGGTAACTGTCATAGACCTACTGTGTGGATGCACTGACATATCTAACAGATACAGACCCAGACAAAGAGAGTTAAAGCAGCCTCTCTATGTGGCAGAGTTCAGTTAGCTATAGGTTTAAAATTTCATAAATAGCTGCAAAAATATCCAGTGCCAACCAGGCAGGCCAGGCAGCCTGGAGTGACTTCCCCCTAAAGGGAAGGGAATGTTGGAGAAAACTAACTTCCTCTAAATCAGTAGCACTGAGTAGTGAGACGTTAAAAAAAATTATAAACTTGTGCAAAATAACACAATGTGACATCAGCTAACAGGATTAGAAGAGATGAAATGTTTCTAATCTTGAACCAAAGCACTGTTGATACAGAAGACTGTAGTAATACAGAATTCTAAGACAACAGCAACGCAGGATGTATCCTTCACAAGTGAGAGATAAAATCCAATTGCAAGCTGAAACAGTCAGGGATTGCAAGATAAAGGATGGAAAGTTCAGTGATTTAGAAAAATACTTCCCTCTATGTTCCCTTACTTTGTCAATTGGGATTCCTTGACAATAGATCCCAGTTCTCCTCTGACTTCACACATGAGTCATAAGCATGAGGGCTGGTTGCTATGGAAACTCCCACATGACCTGCCCAGCCTCAGAGGGCTTATCATCTAAGTTTGTACCTGAGGCAATGGAGGGTAAAGTGACTTGCCCAAGGTCACAAGGAGTAACAGTGGGACTTGAACTCCTGGTCTCCTACTTCATAGCCCACTGCTCTAACCACCAGGCTACTCCTCCACTCCTAATAACACCAGGGACATGGATAGTACAAAATTTCAAGCATAAAAAAACTCATGGACGCACAGGTTTTGGATACACGTTCATGCATTGGGGGGTAATAGCTAATCAAGTAATTTCAATGGAATTTAAATATGATTGTCCTGTCCCCAGCAGTGGGTTCATGTTTGTATCTGTATATACTGTAGTTTAACTGTGTTTAGTGCAGTCCCTCCCTTCTGAGGATTCTTGATACTGAAACACTTTTTGTAACCCATGACAAAAGTCTGTGAGCCTTGCCTGTAAGAGGAGCCTTTGCCCTTAAGAGAAGCTCCCTCCTCCCTCCACTTTCTCTCACTATCCGAAGAGCTCGAATGCCCCTCAATCTAACTTGAGTCTTCCTAGGTGCCTTTTCGGCTCAAGGGACTGTCCTTCATGTTCCCCCTGTGTCACATGGTTCTTAGGCTCACTGCCATTGGGCCTTGCCCCCCTGCCCCCAGCTTGAGGAGGCATTTCTTTTAGCAGCTCCCAAGGAAAGCTCAGTCTTGCCCATGCGGGCTTCAGCGAAGCTCCCTGAAACGATCGAGTTTTTACCTTCTTTTTTACTGCCTTCTTCTAAAGACTAAATCAGCCTCATATCCCTCAAGCTCCCTACCTCTATCACAAACTGACTCCTGCAACACAAGAAACTTCCTTTTCCCTCCTGCTACCCTGTCTCCAGTTACCAAAGATCTTTGCCTTGGGGCTTACGTTTGAGATGCAACAATTGTAAGTAGAATCTACCTGTACAATAAATAATTTCAAACTTAAAGAATCTTTGTCTTGAGGATTGTTTGGAAAGAAAGTTTATCTGCCTGGATAGCAAACTCGGATGTCTGTCTGATCCAGATCAATGATCAGCACTATTTGGTACACGCTGGTTTACATGCTCGTTATGGATGCGCTAATACCTTTATTGTATTGGATGCTCATTTCGCATGTCCAAAATGTGTCCAACCATGGGTAAAGCTGTGTGCTAGCCTGAGTGCACGATTTTGCATCAGCCCCCATGTGTTGGTAATTCAGCAATCCCTGAGAATAAGATCTTGAGTACCTTTCTGTCACTGGAGAATTCACTGCCATCAGCTTATTTGTACTCAATTTTAAACAGTTTTAAGGAAATTGGGGTTTCTTGCACAATACTATTGATGTGTTACCCCAGTTTGGGGCACATAAGATATAATCTGTTACTGGTAATGAGGTGTCCATATCTTTCACTGGTTACTGGGTTCTTTAGAAAGTGGTCAAACAGTTGTTATAGTGGACCGGGTTCAAGTTTATATCCTTCACTGGACAAGGATATTTTCCCCAGCTGTGGCTGGAAGGTTAACCACCTAAGTGATTGGTTTCTTCTCATAAGCACCAACTGGCTGGCAACCTACCCCTCACTCTAATAAAAACCCTGGAATTAAATTCAGTCCAAACATGGCATGGTGGTTGAGTATTTAATATTCAAAAAGTAGGGTTACCCCAACCAAATTCAAGCCACAAGCTCGACAACAAAAGTTCATTATAAGACAGCAGCACATTACTGTTGAATTAGTGGACGCTTGGGCCAAGGCTGGATTGGTGCAACCTGAAGGGAGAAGCCCTGCAGGTTCCCACTGTCGGCAGGTGGACCCAGATGAAGTAGAGTCCCAGCTGAAGCTTTGCCTATACCAGCCCTCGTTTCCCTTGGGTTGAGTGCTTGGGTGCTGGGGCTGGCAGATGGGGGCCTCTGCTGATGGCAGTGTGCTCATTCTAGAGTAGCTAGGTCGAAGCAGTCAGAGGTCAGATGAATCCAAGGTCCGGGCGATGGTCAGGGGTAGGCAGTGGTCAGACGTATCCAGTGGCAGGCAGTGGTCAGTGGCAGACAGTGTCCAAGATCAGGCTGAGGTCAAACCGAATATCTGTCCGAAAGGAAAGAATGGATGGATAGGCAGGATAGGTCAGGCAAGGAGTAGCACAGGCAGACAAGGAAAACTGAAGACAAGGCTGGGACTGAAGATAAGATCCTAGACCGAAGGACAAGGCTAATACTGAAGACAAGACACTGGAACTGAGGACAAGATGCTGGAACTGAAGACAAGACACTGGAGCAACACGCTCTACCACACGCTCTACCACAGAAGCAGAGGGACCTGTTGCTGAAGCGATAAGGACACAAGTGAGTGAGCCCTTTACAGGGCTTTAGTAGTGACTTCATCATCCAGCACCGTGGGATCTTTCCCGCCACTGGCCCTTTAAATCAAGAGAGGTTGAGTGTATGTGCACGCCTAGGGAAAGGTATGTCAGCTGGGGCCTGCGGCGTCAAGCCATGTGAGCAGTCAGCGGCGTCTTGCCACATCAGAGCACGGCGGGCTGCCTTGTGGAGCCCGGGCAACATGTTGGGAGCAGGCAGAAGCAGCCTGGCCAGGGAAGTGAGTGAGGCAGTCCGCGGGAGTAGCCTGCGGACTGCCAAAGATAACAATTTCAGCAGCAAATAAAGCTCATTCCCTTTTAGAATTCTTTCTTTGGCAGTTCAGTAAAGACACTTATTCAGTCTTATAGAAGTTGAGACTTCTGTATGCCACCCTCTGCTGGGGCAGGGGTCCACTAATACCCATTATGGTGACCGGGGTAGAATGTAGAGGTTTATTTTGGGACCCACGATGATACCTAAAAGGGTCTCTCCACCAAGGCCCTGTTTTCCAGTGGGTTCTAAAATATTTGGAGTCTAAACTCATCCAGTCTGGTCTCCCAGAGCAAGGATGAAGTTTAGTGGATCTATAAGATGAGACAAAAACACACAAAATAAATGTATTTCAATTTTATTTTTTTTTCCTGCAAGAATTACTGGTGGCAGTAGTGATAGTAAATACAATTAAGAATTAGATTGTCTTCAGAAAGAGTAATCATTACCATTTAAACAGGTAAGGTGCATTTTTTTTAACTCTTTTCTATCTTCTCATATATAGTACCACCAGTTTAAAGTATTATTTGCTTTTCATTTCCACAGGGCAGATTATAGATGCCAGATCCATTGCAAAGGGCATCTTGCAACCCAGGTAAAATTTATTATTTAATCATTTAGAGGTACATTTAAAGAGCAGGCGTGCATTTGCCAGTAGAGATGTGCATTTGTTTCAAACGAATTTTAAAAACGCGATGAATGAGGCATTTCATTCGGGGAGCCCTGAAACGAATCGCAAAATTGTCTCATCTCAAGGATCTTCTGGGGGGCTCTTCAGGATAGAGGTCTTTAGCCTATGAGTAGATTATTTGATTTAGTCCACGAGAAATCTTTAGTCTAATTTTTGTTCCTGCAGTTGCTGCAAGCAACAACAATAACAGTAACAGTAAAGCCATAGCCCTGCACCCACTGCACGTCTCAAAATCAAAATCTTCCCACCAGAACTCTTTGGTGTCCATTGTACCTGCTGCTCTAGTTTTAATGTCAATCGGGCCGATTTCAGTAAAATGTGCAGCTTGGCTGCACATTTTACTTTCTGTATCGTGCGGGACTAACTAATAACCTCATCAACCTGCATTTGCATGTTGAGGGCGCTATTAGTTTCGGGGGGGTTGGACGCGCGTTTTCCACGTGCTATTACTACCCCTTAATGTATAAGGGGTAATAATAGCGCGTAGAAAACGTACATCCAAACGGGGGCTAACGGTGCGCTCGGCCTGAGCACACCGTACTGAATCGGCCTGAGTGTCATTTATATTTTGCAATGCTCAATTGGTTAGAAAGAAAATTCCAGTGACTTGTTACATGCTAATAGCCCTGATTTTTTCTTGCTTACTGAATCTTGGCTAACTGACTCAGATTCAGTTACCATAAATAACCTATGTCCTACAGGCTACACTATCATCTCGGAACCTAGGCCAAATCGTAGAGGGGGTGGCTTACTAGCCATTATAAAATCTTCCTTATGTCCTATAAAAAAAAATTCATTTTGACAGCTCCCTATGAAATTTTACTCGTAACCACTAGTGTTTTAAATATTTGTATTATATACTGCCCCCCGGATATTTCCACTCTGATTTATCTAGTTTTTTGTAGAGATAATCTCATCTATACCGGTAGACTTATCCAAAACAATCCTAGTTGGAGATTTCAACTTGCATATTAATGCCGCTCCACCTTCTCCAGTGGCAACCTCTTTTTTAGATGCTATGATAGGTTTGGGTTGGGAACAGCTGATCCAAGTACCCACCCACATCCGGGGACATACCCTAGATCTTGCCTTCGTCAATCCATCCTTTGCATTCCCTATTCCAGAAAAAAAAATCATTAACCCTATACCTTGGTTGGACCATTATCTTATTCATTTTACTTTAAATATAGAAAATGTCAGTTCTAACACCAGAAGTAATTATATAGCAGTAAAACAGAAGTTTATTACTGCAGATTCCTTTATTGAGGCGTTTGCGCCAAACTTGCCTTTAGCTCCAGCTTCCAATATTGATGACACTGTTACTAAGTGGAACTCAGCAATTACTGCAACTTTAGATGCAATAGCCCCATTAAAAAAGATTATGCATAATAAAGCGAAACCAAATGCTCCTTGGTATATACTAAGTCTCTTCACTCCTTTAAGACCTTGCTAAGAAGGATAGAACGCAGCTAGCGACGTAAAAAAACTTCTGATGCAAAAAATGCATACTATCTTACTTTACGTCGATATAATAAAGAATTAAACATAGCAAAGAAAACCTATTTCGCCAAGAAAATTTCAATGGCAAACGGAAATCCAAATGTCCTTTTTAATATTGTAAGATCCTTAACTACAATTAATAATAATAACCCTACTATCTACGACACTCCTACATGTAATAAAACCAAAGTTAATAATATATCCAGAGAATTTAAACGTTTACCTTATCCTACCCTCGGCAATACTGTATATAATTGTAATTGGTCAGAATTTACACCACTATCTGAAACCTCAATTCTAACTATAATACAGAAGCAGAATACTTCCAATTCACCACTAAATCCGTGCTCTGGCTCCTTCATCAAAGCCCTTGGGCCCCATGTTAGCAATTTTCTTTGCACGTTGGTGAATGAATCTCTCGAGTCAGGGCAGTTTCCTGACAGTCTGAAGCAAACCTCTATTCTTCCGATAATCAAAAATAAATCTAAAGACCCTTCTGATCTTAATCATCTTAGACCCATTGCATGTTTACCTTCTTTAGGCAAGCTTCTTGAATCACTGGTGCTACACCAGCTTTCGGGTTTTCTATCGGAACACGATATCCTACATGCGGATCAACATGGTTTCCGTAAAGGACACTCTACAGAAAATTCCAGTGAAAGCAGACCACTGAGGAAAGACTTAAGCAGCCACTAAGAGAAGATTGTTTCTGCAAGATATGATGATTTCTTTGAAGAAGACGTACATTTGGTGTTTCCCCTGAAGCAGAACCTTTGGTTCGAAACGCGATCGCGTCGGGATCTTACCTCGAGTTAAGTACTATGACTTGTGTTCTTTTGAATGGATATTTTATTAGGGTTGTTTTGACGTCTGGATTATTTGACCAAAATCGCCACCCCCTGCTCCCTTGTACAGTTCCAACCCCACCCCCGCCTCCCATGTGCGCTTCATCCCCTTCCCCCCGCCCTTTCCCCCACACTGTCACCCCTTGTATATAATTAATTATGTCTAACTCCCTTGTACAGTTCCAACCCCACCCCGCCTCCCATGTGCGCTTCATCCCCTTCCCCCCACCCTATCCCCCACACTGTCACCTCTTGTATATAATTAATTATGTCTAACTTGGTTAACCATATGTAATCTCATTTAATAACTGTGGCGCCCGTTGGCTCTACAGTAAAGTTAATTTACCTTTTAACTATCTATCCTTCCTCCACCTATCATTGTAATTTCTTTTCTCAGTTGTCTGTAAACCGACATGATGTTTTTTACGAATGCTGGTATATAAAAGTTATAAATAAATAAATAAATAAAATGGCTTATTAGTCTGTTTTGCACTGAGTCTCCTGTGGCAGTATGGAACATTTTAAGACATAATATACAAAAAAATTCTAAAAATTGTTTAAAAATAAAATAAAGTAATGTGACCGTTCCATGGTGGGTCTGATTGGCATACAGACTCTTTGCGTATTGGTCCTACAAAATGTATTACATTTAATTAATATTGGTGTGGCCAATTGTATTGATATAAAGAGTTACCAGCAAACCATTTTTGATATTTTGTATAAGAAGATAAGTGCCTTGCTGGTTCAGACCAGAGGTCCATCAAAAGTGGCCAGGCAGGCCCTAAAAGATTCAGTGTCTTGCTGCTACCTCCCTGTGACAAATGGTGGGTCTCCCTGAGTCACCTGGTTAATAATTATGGACTTGTCTTCCATGAACTTGCCCAGACTCTTTTTAAATTCAGTTATGCCAGTTGTCATGATCCCATCCTCGGGCAGTGAATTCCATAACTTGATTGTGCATCGAGTGAAAAAAAGAGACAACAGGCAGGATAAGATTGAGGACTAAAAAATTGTGAATGGAGTAGAACAGGTAAAAAAGGAACAGCTATTTACCCTTTCAAATAACACTAGGACTAGGGGATGCGCGCTGAAACTAACAATGGTGGTTACTCGTCGTGCAGAATCCATCATTCTGTGTGTAAAATTAGGGTTATTTTTCCCTATGTGCATTGTTTTGCTTTTGTCCATATTAAATTTCATCTGCCGTTTAGATGCCCAGTTCTCCAGTCGTGCAAAGTCCTTCTGCAGTTCCTTACAATCTGCCCGTGTTTTAATTATCCTGAATATCTGTGTTAATCTGCAAACTTGTTCACTTCATTGTTTCTCCCCTTTCCAGATCACTAACGAAAGGTTGAACAGCGCTGGTCCCAGGACAGATCTTTGGGGTGCACAACAATTCACCTTTTCTCCACTGAAAACAACTGACCAATTAGTCCTACTCTGTTTCCTGTCTTTTAACCAGTTACCAGTCCACATCAAGACATTAACACAACACCTCCTATCCCATGGCTTTTTAGTTTATTGAGGAGAAATACAGGTTCCATGTCTTTTTTTTTTTTTTGGCAGTGTTTTCTAGTTGGCAGTAAGCGACACATGTAAATACAGTATTCATGTTGTGATATTTTTTACCTCTAAAGGCTGTACTTTGGCCGTCCTCCTTCATGTAAAATTATTTATAAATGCATAAATATAAATTGCGTATGGGGTGGGTGGGGCTGGAGGCTGTAAAAGTTCATCTGTGGTGTCAAATACTCTTACGCCAACCCTGACTGCACTGGCTCCACGTGGGAAAGCAGGAGTCCATCTGGAGCTGTGCAGCTTTGGGTCAGTGGCTCTCTCCCCATCCACACTCAACCTTTGTGCCGTAAAGTGTGGGTGTGAATCTTTCTGATACAGACACATACCCTCTCTTTGTGGCTCAGACACAGACACACCCACATACTGAGAGCTACAGAACGTGTAGTATATGATATGTGTCTTTGTTTCAGAGCGAGACAGGGAGAGAGGGAGTGTGTGTGTGCGTGCGCGCCTGACACTGGTTGGCAGTGTGGTTGTCTCATTATTTGGCAACTGATTCAAGAGCTGATTGGTTGGCAAGCAGCTAACACCAGACCAGGAATCCAGGATAAATACTATATATATATATATGAGAGATATAACTGTGGAAGCCAAATAAATTACGTGGATGGAAGGGAGATTGCACCTCTGTTCTCTCCTGGTCTAGGATGCACTCCTACTATTTAATTATTTAAAAAAAGTATTTTTAGAACCATTGGAACTCAAAAAATTTATAGACTCAAGAGTTAAAAAATGAACTTTCACCAGGTTGGTCATTGGTTTATATATTTGTAATTGCATTTAAACGCACCTATTCCTTAAGTAATTTTGCGTAATTATGCTCCAGACTAATTGAATTGGGGCCTTCCTTTTCCTTATAACTGGCAATGTATAAAGAATTTTCCTTTAATTTGTTTGTCTTGCGTACTGATCAATTTGATCAATTATATACATAAATTGCCTTGTAATTGACATGTTTATTTGCTGTCAAAATCTTTTTAAACTGCATAAATAAATTAAAAAAAAAATTATTTAAAAAAAACAAACAAACTGTGAAATCTTTAAGAGATTTTTTTTTGGCTCAATTTTGCCACGTTCTGGGTTGCACGATGTTCCTCTCAAGGGGTGAGCTTTTGGGAGCTGTTGAAACGCGTGCTACCAGACCCTATTTCGTGGTGAAGTCATGGGGAAGCCAGATATCCCATAGGCTGGTTCTGAAAAAAATTCCCCGGAGCTAATTCCCTGCTTATAAATTTACACCTCAGGTAGTTTTGCTCATTATATTCCAGAAATTGCAAATGAACTGGCCATTTCCTAGGTTGCCCTAGAGGGCCGTCTGCACGCCTGTTTCTCAGTGCTGATGTAACTGTTACTCGGTACACTTACTTTGCAAAATTGTCATGTGTTGGGCTTCCCCACTCTTCAGGGGCAGTTCGATCATTAGGTAGAGTGAAGCGTCAACCGAGGCAGCAAAGTTTAGCAAAAATTCAGTTCTGGCTTCGCCACTGCTCCCAAATCCAGTGATGCCACACACTGGCGAATGTTTGTGTTCACTCTGTTGATATAATAACTACTGGGAGCCTGCAGTGGGATAAATCACCCATCTCATGGTCCCTACTTGCTACCTTGAGAGAAAAGAGGCAGCTATTATCTGAAACACACAGCGCCTTTATGAAATCCTAACATGAGTTCTTCTGGCCGAGATAGGGAAACTTCAGAGGAACGGCCCCATTTACAGAGCCGAAGTGGGTTGGCATATCGTGGTTCGCTCATTCAGATAACAAATAACGCCAGATTGTGTGAAAAAGGCTAAAAGCCGCAGCTCCACTGCTGGATGAAATCCTTGCGCGAGAGGCCTGTTTACATATTCCTTGCGGCAGCCTTTCAAAACTACAGTAATTTGGGAGCTATAACGTGCGCTGGTCTCTTGGCGCACTATAATGGCACGTGAAGGATGATCAGCCCGTTGAGAGACCGGAGCTGAGGCCAGACGATGGCGTGCAATAAGCTCGTGCTGAGATTTGTCCCTGCAGGCCGCAAGAGAGACAGGCTGATACAGCTAGCTCTGCCTCAAAAAGTTATGAATCATTCGTATGGTTTTTAAATACAAAAGCTTTAATAACAATAGTGAAAAATGCACCATTCTACAACCTGCTCTCTAATGCGCACGGGTCTGAGCTTGTGCTTCTGTCAGGACGCGCCGGCAGCTTCCCTTCCCTCAAGGACCGCTTAATTCGCTGTCCCGTTAACTAAGGATACAGTGATACTCTGCAAATAAAATGAACTTCCCAGACAATCCTAGCATCGGCTTTTATGAAAACAGTAGGTCTGTTATCAAAATAAACCGCAATACCTGCCAAAAGATATGCCTTGATGTCTGCGGCAAGGTGCAACAGCGCAGGAGCTGCAACACCCGTGTCCCATTTCATCTGCTCTTCCACCTACTGACGTTCCTTCTCCCCCATACTGCAGAGGGAGAAGCACAGATTTCCCTGGGGGCTTTTTTTTTTGCTCTCGGTCGATTTATATATATTTTTTTTTCATCCTATTACTTCCTTTGCTGTTTTGTCATTTCACCTGCTTTTTTTTTTTTTGTTTGCATCCATTTTCTCTTCAATCCCTCCCCCCTGGGATGACTGACCAAGCAGCAAACTGGGAGGCCCCCCTTTGGAGGAGACGTTTCCTCTGAGACTGAATGCTTGGCTGCTATTTTGGTACTTAAGTTCAGCAGAAGCTGCAAAAGCCCCTCCCTGTTCTTTAGATGCCGAGTGAATTGCCTGGGATGTTTCCCCCTCACTCCACTGCGCAGGAGACTCGAGCATAGGCCGGAGTCGCGCTGCACCAAGCAGAACTCTCTGCAGTCTGCGTGATTTTCTGCAGTGGAGGGTTGGAGGAGAAAATGTTGCCAGTTTGTGGCTGTGTGCCTGCCAGCCCTTCAGTGAGTAGTTCGACTGAGTGATGCTCTTCTAAAAGCTTGTCCATATACGAGCAGAGAATAGCACCCGGACAGTGTGCTGCAAATATATTCTTTGCTATAAATGTTTTCGGCAAGACTAATTTTTATTTGGGAAGCGCACAATCTAGTGCGCCGCATATTATCTGGAGAGGAAGACAGCCGGACTAGCGTATGCCTGTGTCCCAAGTTATCAGAGGGACTAACCGAGATTCACTCTGTCCCCCTGTAAAAAGAATCCAGTATTATATGCAGTGCCTTTTTTTTTTTGTGTGTGTGTGTCATTTTCGTTTTGGGTCATTATCTGTCTGATTTCATTTTTTAAATGGTTTGGGGGGACTTTTATTTCGGGTTTCACTAATTTCAGAGTTAGTGTGCACTAACAGAAAATGTTGCCGATATGCCAAAAAGTGTCAACTGGGGGAGCAGTTTGTTAGCTGGAGGCATATTTCTGCATTCCCATTGGCTGTCTCCTTAGTTATTTGTTTGTATTGCCAAGGTTGCAAGGTGGTGTTTGTGGGAGGATGGCCAGTGCTTGGTAACACGTGTAAACAAACAAGCGATGTTATAATAATACCATTAAGTTCTAGTCAGCAAAAGCATGTAAAAGGTATATTTTGAATTTTCCAATCTCTTTGATTTTAGGAAAGAGGCCCTGGCATGTTGGGATATGCATCCTTTTAATTCCCCTGGTGTGTGTCTGTGTTTGGGGGAGGGGTGGCCGGTGGGACGGGTAACCTGTATGGGGCAGAATGCCATGGTGCATGTACTTTTTGGGGGACACTGTCATGTTTCTGTTCTTTTTTTTTTAAACATGTTCACGGACGATGCACCCGTTTTTCTGGAAACTTCAATAAACATATTTAAGCATAATATTTGTAGCCTGAGGGGAGTGTCCCCCCACCCTTTACAAGCACGAGGAAACTGGCTTCAGCTGATCCTGAGTGCCCTCAGAATGACAGAGGCGATGCTGGAGGAGCAGCACTCCCCAATGGGAGGGGTAAAGTAGTGACAGGGGGAGTAGGAGAAGAGTATCTTTTTGTTTTAGGATGGATTGAATAAGGAGAGGATCCCGAGCTCTGGAGTGTCCTAAGAGTATTTTCCAGCCACCTCACCCCCATCGAGGCTCCATAGGACCCTGCTTCCCCCTGAGAGGTGCCAGGAGTGAGTGAGCGGAGGAGGGCACAGTCCAGAAGAGAGGGGGAGCTCGGAAAGATTTGATGGGCCGGCGCTGTCAGACAAGAGAGTGACCTGCCTGGGAGGGTTCACCAGAGTCAGAGACCTTATTTTGAACAATAAGCTGCAAGGGATTTTTTGGTGTGACTGACCGGTGTGCAGAGGAGCTTCCCCCCTACAGGCCTTGAAAAGTGGCACCCCGGGTGGGGTCAAGGGGCCTTGTGTGGTATGTGGCCCTCCCCTTGGGCCCCTGTGCTGCCTGGGACGAAGGCTACATAAGCCTTTCTTTTTGTGTGTGTGTGTGTGTGTGTGCGCGCGACCGATAATCCACAAGCTTACATGTAAAATTGTCCCTTTATTTGATGTCTGAAACCTGCGTGATCATTTGTTCGGGGGGGGGGTCATTTCCTGACAGTCTATGGATTCTTTAAAATGTGCTCGATCACTCAAAAGCAAGGGTGAAGAAATCCACTTGATGACGGCAGCTCTGATGTGCCTTAAGTTAAAGATCTGAAATGACTTCAGGTAGCCCCAGTAGCCGTGGGAGGCTCCGACTGGTCTGACTTTTCTTTGCAGACGGGTATTTAAAAGCTGCTCCACAAGTACAAACTGAACTGCTGCACGGGCTTTAATCATCTGTGATGAGCATCGTGGGGGGTCCACGTCCTCTTGCCATTTCACAGCTCACAGACTTCATGAAGCCTCCCCTTGGAAACCTTTTCTTCTGGTATGTTTAACTTGGTTACTCAGTCCAGCTGAAGGTTTTGTGACCCCATTTAGAGACCCAGTCCACAGTTTGGGAATCCTTGATCTACTGAACACTTCCCTTTCTTATAGGATACAAGTTTGTGACTCCTGCGGTAGGGTTTCATTCCTAGAGCGTACATGTGTGCTCAGAAGATCCCTTTTTGCTCGCTGTTCCAGTTGTCCTCCCTGACCGGAAAATCCCATGTGTAGGGTTCCCTAAGATTGCTTTTCTCTCTCTCTCCAGTCATTCCTCTAGTGCAGCGGTTCCGAACCGGTTTGTCGCCACACTTCCCGGTCTCCCGCTGGCCCAGCTGCACCCCCCCCGGGCGGAGACCGCAGCAGGAGAGCTGGAGTCAGCAGCAGCAGCAGCAGGGTGTCTTCTTCCCACCCACCCCTTCGCGGCCCGGAAGAGGAAGTGGTGCGCAGCGGCCGCGCACGTGGGAAGAAGAGACCATCGTAGGTACAAGTGCGTGCATTCTGTGTATGTGTGTGAGAGCATGTATGTGTGTGATTGAGAACCTGTTTGAAAGAGTTTGTGTGTGAGCTTGAGAGCCTGTGGTGTGATTGAGATCTTTTGTGTGTGATAAAGATAGCATGAATATAAGTGTATGATTGAGAACCTGTATGTCTGTGAGAGAGATCTTGTGTATGTATGATTAAGAGCCTGTGTGTATAAGAGAGAGCATGTATGACTGTGTGTGTGACTGAGAGTGGTGTAGATGAGGGAGCCTGTGTGTAAGTGAGAAAAAGAAAAAGAGCATGTGTGCAAGTGTGTAAATGAGAGCCTACGTATGTGAGAGAAAGAGACAGCATGTATGTGTGTGATTGAAAGCCTATGTGTGTGTATGTGTGAAAAGACAGCATGTTGTGTAAATGTGTAATTAAGAGCCTATATGAGAGAGATAAAGCATGTGTATATGTTCATGATTGAGAGCCTATATAAGTGAGGGCATGTGTGTGTGTGTGTGTGTGAGAGAGATTGAGAGCCAGTGTGAGAGAGAGAGCTTGTGTGTGACAGAGAGAGGAGAAAGTTGCAAGCAAACCATCCCTCCTCCTGCAAATTCAAAACAATCTCAGGGCACCTGGATATCAAACGTTCCCAGGTTAGCAGAGCAAAGCATTTTTTTAATACTTATTTTTCATTATTGGGTCTTTGTGTCTGCTATTTTGAAATATTTTATTGGTATCTGGAAATTTTTGATGAGTTTTTAATTATTGGATATTCCATTCATCAACCGTTCTTTTTGTTAGTATGGTTTTACTGCTATTGATTTTACATTTCTTGATTTGTTTTGAGGACTGGGGATGTTTCTCTTTTTCCTTTGTTAAACTGTATACAGAGACTCTGGCTTGTTGCGGTATCCAGTTCAGTTTTTGTCTGCATGCTTATAGTTATGCTTTATGGTTTCTCTATTCTTTGTTAGGTGACTGAGGTGAGGTTTCCTGCTGGCGTGTAGTTTCTACGTAGGGCTCTGTAGCAGCCTGGCTTGGTCCGTTTTCCTAATAGGAGGTGTATTGGTGTCTTAAGGCCTAGTGTAATATTTTCAGTGTTGCCTTACTGTTTGAGTGCTGGAAAATTGGTGCTGTTCAGGTATGGGAAGTTTACTATTTATGCAATTTCTGTTCAGACAGAGTACTTGTCTTTCCCTTGTGTCATTCTTAACAATAAAAATAATCCTGGGCCTTTATTTTCTATTTCCGCTGTGAATTGTAATGAGCAGTTTTTCACACACATGAGCATGGTCTGTCAGGTGTGTCACGATGGGAAAAAGGTTGACAGCCACAGGTCTAGTGGCTTCTCTTTCAGCTCCACTCACTGCCTCACAAACTGAACTGCGGCTCAAGGCTCACAAAACTGCACACACACAACCCTTGTACAGCAGTGATTTTGCTATGGCACACCCAGGCTGGCACTGGGTTCACTTTGTTGTGGCACACCATCACCTTCCCTCTCTCTCCCTCCTACCTCCACATCCGGCAGTTTCTTTTCCCTCCTCCCCACTCCCCTAACATAACCATCATTCCTCTCACCGCACCTGACATCACTACTTCCCTTCCCTCTCACGGCCCCTGGCATTGGTACCCTCTTCCCTTCCCTCCCCTCTCACCCCCCCTGGCTTTAGCATTTTCCTGTCCTTTCAACACTCCCTGGGATCACCACCATCTTCTCTCCCTCCTTCCTATCCCCCTGGCATCAGCATCCTCTTTCCTTCCTTCGCAATGCACCTGGCACCACTTTCCCTCTCCTCCCCTTAATGGTCTCCAAGTAAAAAGGCGAATCCGGTGAGTGCTGCTTCTTACCTGCTGCCACCACTGCCTCCTCTCTAAAGTCAGAACAGTGAGCTGCCAGTGGATCTCACAAAATTACGGGTTCACAGAGCCACATGGTTCTGACTTTAGAAGGAAGCCAGCAGAAAAGGCTGCAGCAACAGTAGATAGGATGCTCTGTTCTCTGTCTCCCCCTACTGGCAGGAGGCCATAATGTAGAGGAAAAGGTTAGGGGGGAAGAAAGAAAGTAATACTATGCAGGGCCAATTCCCGGCGCGCGCACATGGACATGCTGATTTTATAATCTGCGCGTGTCACCGCGTATTTGGGCCCGGCACTTCAGTGCATAACGAGGGTTACGCGCATGGCCGGGCCCTTTGTAAAATGCACGCGGCACTTATCTAGGGCAGTGTTATTGCACACTTGAGAAAAGCTGCATACGCAAACTTCACTCCAACTTCTTTGCTCTACAGATTGTCATCAGGGGGTCCTCCTTCTGTGCAAGACACTGCAACTTAACTGGTGGCAATCAGTGTAGCTGGGTTTAAAAAAAGGTTTAGATACGTTCCTGGAGCAGAAGCCCAGGAACTTCTATTAACCAGGCTGACTTGGGGAAAGCCATGACTTATCCCTGGGCGTTAGAAGGCATGGGATCTCTCTACTGTTTTGGGGATCTTGCCAGGTATTTATGACTTGGGTTGGCCACTGTGTTGGAAACAGGATGCTGGGCTTGATGGACCCTCTGTCTGACCCAGCATGGCCATTTCTTATGTTCTCAGGCATTTACAACTTCCAGTTGAATGGGATTTGTGCTCCAGAAAACTTCATGTAGTCCTCTGTAGGGTGCAGGGTCTGGACCCCAGTTTTGCTGTGTGATCTAGATGATGAGTTTCCAAGGGAAGGGAGGAGAAATTATTACTATTAAGGATTGCCCATTTAAAGTTGGGGGGAAACCCAAGTCACAGGCAGGGAAAAGCTTACTCAAAGTCACCCCAGAGTTAGCGGCGAAGGTACAATTCTTGCAATTAGCCAAAGCATGCCAGATTTCTTTCTTGTTTTTTAACTTTTTATTTGATTATCTCAGATATGACCAAGCATGGTCAGATTTGTACCTATTACAAAATGAATTTGCTATAATAACGAAAAGTCTTTCGCACCTTCCTGGACCAAACAAACGCTACTATTTTTTTTTTTAAATGTTCCCATGCAAATGGCTCTCTGTGGCATTAGCCCAAAATACTTTTATTTAACGGCTATTTGTAGTGATGCATCTGGAACTACACACAGATTCCCCCTGATCCAAATCCACGTTTCATTGCTTAATAACACAGTGATGGGAAATCAGCAGTGATTTCTAACAGCATGAATACCGAATTAGCTGGAACAGGTTCTTTGGGGATCCACAACTGTCTTTGATGGATTACGTTGGAAATTTCTGAAGCAAGGTAGGCCTGCTGGGATGCTGCTCGATATTTAGCACGGCCTCACTACGGCCTGAATAACGAGGAGATGAGGCGACCCCCCCCTCCGGGGGCTGAGGTAGGGGGAAGTGGGCCGTTCAGAGTGGGGGAGAAAAGGATTGGCAAGATGGCAAGTGAAATTAGATGTCACGGCTTTGTGGCTTGAAATCCGCAGTGAAGTTAATTGGAATCAGATTATTTTGAAGAAGCTCTCGGGGGCTCATTCTGTGATCCTGCGTCCTTAAACGGCGACACCTCATGCGCACGGCAGCGGCATCGTGATGGTTAATCGCCGTCTTGCTTCCGGAGGAAGAAAATCTATCATCGTTTTGCAGTAAGAGACTACTCAGGGGGAGGGGGAAGGGGCGTGGGAGATAGAAGTGGAAGTTATTCCTATGATATTGCTTTATAGCCTCTGGCTTTGGAAGAATTGATCCTCATTTTGCAGTAACAGACTAAGTAGTGATTCAGTGGAGGGGGGGGGGAGGGGAGGAGAGAGAGATGGATCTGCATGAGGAAGCCAGGCTGAAAATGATCTCCGTGGCATAGGAAGACTCTGACTCTGAGGAACACGGGTCTTGTGATACCCCGCTGCAGTGGGGGGAGAGGGAGATTGTAAAGTCATCACTTAACATAAGACCAGGCCATACTGGGTCAGACCCAGGGTCCTTCAAGCCCAGAATCCTGTTTCCAACAGTGGCCAAGCCAAGTCACAAGTACCTGGCAGGTACCCAAACAGATCCCATGCTGCTTAGGCCCGGGGATAAGCAGTAACTTTCCCCAAGTCTATCTGGTTAATAACGTTTTATGGACTTCTCCTCCAGGAGCTTTTATAAACCCAGCTATGCAAATTGCCTTTAACACATCTTAGCCTCTTTTTGGCTAACATACCATGTGAGCCAGACTGTACATATTTTATCTCTGAATTTTGGCTAAGATCCAAGTGCTTGGTTGGCGCTATTAGCTGAGAAGGGCCCGTCGTAGATTCTTAGATTGAGAGCCTGGACGATGTCAGGATAATGTCCTGCCACCTGACTTCACTGGGCACAAAACGGCGGTGGATCTTGGCCAGACCTGAAGGATTATCATTCCTGTTTGAAAAAAAGATGAAAGTTCAGCACTAGGAAGCATCATTATAAGAGCAGTACACAAGTAAACAGGGTAAGTTCAGTATAACGCTGGACAAGATTGGAGAGTAGCATGCTGTGAAAGTTTCCATGAATGTTTATAAATGATTGGGCCCGGTATTCAAAGAGATCTGGTTAGCTAAGTTAGCCGGATATAACTTTGGGCGCTCAAGCCAATGGAAGGGCGGGCGTGACGTCATGGCGTGCGTCACGCCCGCCCGTCCCTGTGCTGTCATTGGCTTGAGCGCCCGTCAATTTGGGTGCTCAAGCCAATGAAAGCACATGGAAGGGTGGGCGTGACGTCACAGCGTGCGTCACGCCCACCCGTCCCTGTGCTTTCATTGGCTTGAGCGCCCGTCAATTTGGGCACTCAAGCCCATGAAAGTACGCTTTGCTTCGCTTCCAAGGCCGTAACTCAGCAGTCTTGGGGGGGGTTAGCTGTCAGCCAGAAGTAGAGCTGGCTCCCAGGAGAACCTGGACTTGCGGGGGGGGACACCGCTGCAAGCTGCTTTCGCCGCTGGCTGCCCCCTCTGGAGGACGGCAGAGAAGGCTGAAAGGGCTGAAAAACAACAAAAGGTTAGTTGGTACATGTCGAGCCACTTCAGGAGGAGGGGGTTTTCGGTTTTCATGGGTTAAAGTTGGGATCCACTTCCTGGTGCCTGTCATTTGATATGACATTTGAAATGACAGGTACCAGCACACCCAGGATACTGTATAGGCACTGTATTAAGCGCCTATATAGTAAAATGGGTTGCGCGGGCCTAACGCTTCACGGATGCTTCTTGGACGCGGCTTGCATTTGCAAGCTATTTAAATACAGTATTGAGCGGTAGGTGAGCAGGACTGTGCGTGCGGCAAACGCGGGTGCGCCCGGCACTAACGCAGCTCTTCCTACCGCTCCTTACTGTATCGGCCCGTTAGAGGGGTTATTCAGTGGCACGGCCATACCACTGAGTATATCAGACTAAG
The DNA here is from genome assembly GCF_901001135.1 of Rhinatrema bivittatum. Taxonomy (NCBI): domain Eukaryota; kingdom Metazoa; phylum Chordata; class Amphibia; order Gymnophiona; family Rhinatrematidae; genus Rhinatrema; species Rhinatrema bivittatum. Next base: position 191,522,413 of record NC_042623.1, read on the forward strand.
TTCTGGTTAGCTGGATAAGTTAGATTTGGTCAACTTTAGACTTGCTGTTGAGCAAGTCTAACTTATTTGGTTAACTTAATCAGATAAATCCAAATATCGTCATATATCCGGTCGCCTGTTATGCAGCCTTATCCTACCTTCATGAAGTGTCCCACCAGCAGAGGTCCTCAGTAAGCCTCACCTCTAGTTTTGTCAGGTTCCTTCTCACTGCCCTTGCCATGCCCCAAGTCCCAGCCCTGTGTAACCCTGCCTTGCCAGAAGCTCCTCATCTTCTCATGGTGTCACTTCTGGCTCCGTGACCTGACCTTTATTCTTGCCTTGCCTTGAGGCCTCTGGCCTATTCTCTCTTGTATCTTGCCTTGAGGCCTTTTCTGCCTGTTCTAAGCCTTGCTGCCTTCTGTGTTCTTGTTTGGTGTTTCCCTGGTCTGCCTCTTCTAAGCCCTGCTCTAGTCTGCCTTGTTGGTCTTGTCCTGTCTGTCCCAATATCCTTGTCCAGTCTCGCCTGTACCAGAGTCTTGCCCTTGCTTTGGCCTAACTGTGTCTAGTTCCAGGTCCTGCTTAGCAGCCTGCCTGCCTTGTCCAAGCCTTGTCTGTGCAGCCTTACTGTGCCTATTCATGTTCTGCCGCTGCAGAGACCCACTGACTGTCACAACCCAAGGGCTCGACCTGGGGGGGGGGGGGGGGCTGGCTAGGCGGAAGACCAGCCCTTGTCTTGCCCCAAACCCATGCAGTTCCCCAGGTGGGTTTCCCGCACTCCGGGGCCTGTAACGTAGTCCCGCCCTGATATTCCCATTCCCTGCCCCCAAGGTAGCTGACTAAGTGGCAGCTGCTGAACATAGCTGGATATTCAGCAGCTGTCACTTGGCTGGATAAGTCCCTATTTATCCAGCTGCTAAACATCGGCGGCCTTGATTATATTTAATGTCAACTATTAACCAATCTTAACCTCAAATACTTTCTATACGCAGATGACATCCAGATTGTCATCCCTATCAAAGAATCCCTTACAAAAACTATCAAAATCTGGGAAAACTGTCTTCAAAATATTGACAACCTCCTCTCCAGCCTAAATCTAATCTTAAATTCCGCTAAAACCGAAGTCCTCATAATTTCCCCTGAAAACAGTAACCTCACCTCAAATCCTCCAACCGGCTTTCAAACTTCACATTTAAGAGACCTAGGAGCCATTATCGACAATCGGCTAAATCTAAAATCTTTTATTAATCAAACCACGAAGGACTGCTTTTATAAATTACACGTCTTAAAAAGAATCAAACCACTTTTCCATTTCCACGATTACAGAACAGTTTTGCAATCAATAATCTTCTCTAAGTTAGATTATTGCAATTCTATTCTATTAGGTCTCCCGTCTTCTCATACTAAACCTCTTCAGATGGTTCAGAACACGGCGGCCAGAATTTTGACAAACACAAGAAGAAGAGACCACATATCTCCGATTCTCAAAGACTTACATTGGCTGCCAGTGCACTATAGAATCTTTTATATAAATCCATTACTACCATCTACAAAGCATTCCATCAACTCTCTCCGCTTAACCTCCAAATCCCATTTAAAAAACATACCTCCATCAGACCTATCAGAGAGTCCTACAGAGACTCATTACAGGTGCCTCCTGCAAAAACCTTTAACCATAGGACTCTCAGAGACAGGGCTTTCTCTACAGCAGGACCTACCTTGTGGAATTCTATCCCACCAGAACTGAGACAGGAACCTTGCCTCCCCACTTTCAGAAAAAGACTTAAAACCTGGCTATTCTTGAAAGCCTTTCCAGACACCAACTGAACCCACTCTCAACTCAAGCAACTAAGAACTCCCGTCAGGGTAATCAACAACCTTTGACAACTCAATAATGTTTTTTTAATGAGGCAGGTTTTATTTACCTTGGTTTTATTTACCTTGGTCATTCTTTTGTTATCTCAGTGTTAATCTCTCTTTTGCCTTCTCTTCATTCCAAGTTGCATTTTATCCCTGTTTTATTGTAACTGCTACCTTATTCTTCTATCACATGTTAATGTTTTTAAGTTATTAAGTATTTATTCTGTTGTCACACCTTGTTATTTGTAAACCGGCATGATGCGACTCCCATCGCGAATGCCGGTATATAAGAAATTTAAATAAATAAAATAAATAAATAAATGAAGAGGAAAAATAAAAATGTTTTGAAACACAATCGCTGTTGGTTCCCCTCCCCCTCCCCCTTGAGGAACGCGCCGCCAGGAAGGAGGACCCAGCGCTCTGTTCGCCACCGCGCAGAGGAGGTGCCCTGTTTTATGGGCCTCGCGTGGCAGTTTCACCCGTCCCCTGCATCCTTGGAGGAAAAAGCGCGGGGGGGGGGGGGGGCCGGCCCACCCCCCCTCCTCTCACCTCTGCTTCCAGGCCCTCGGGTACCTTTAGGGCCTGATTTTCAAAACAACTAATGCACATAAAGCCCAGTTTTCTGTGTCACGCGCCGTTTCGGAAATCAGTCAAGGCTCAGTATGTGTTAAAAGCATGCGTGTAAGTCAGCGGAGGGGGCGCGTCTTGCATGCATAAAGATATTAATAGGTACGGGCCTGATTTTCAAAAGTATTTACACACTTGAAGATGGGCTTTACATGTGTACGTGTTAGTGGGTTTTTGAAAATGGCTACAATATATGCTATTAAATTATCCATAGGATTTACCTGTGCTGGGTGCACTTACATGGGTGAATGGCTTTTGAAAATTGCTATGATGATATGTTACATTTACAGGTGCAAATCCTTTGAAAATTCACCTGTATGCCCATACGTTGGCTCACACAAGTTACGCCCGGGACAGAGCGGCTGTGATTTTGTGCTGGTACTCGGGGTGGGGGGGGGGGGGGGGGGGCCATGCGTGCGAATATTCGGAGCAAAAGTCACGCACGCACGTCGTTTAGAAAATTTGGGGGTGAAGTCTACACAATAAAGGTAGACGCCAACTTTCCCCCCCTACCGCTCACATTTAATAAAATTATCCCGCCTGCGGTATAGGTGGGCCCTGGCAGGCGCTCCCTCGCTTTTCCCTCTCGCAATGCGTCCGCCCATCATAATATTCCCAGTGCCTGGGCTACTGCTGTTCTCGGATCGTGCTGAGAGCGGATCGCGGCCAGCGCCCGTCGTGGCGGGCACATCGGGTACAGCTGTGGGGGGGGGGGGGGGGGGGGGTAAGCCGCACAGTTTGTCCAGGGGAAGGAGATGGGAGAATGGGAATGCATTGCAGTAGCCTTTTCTGCGGCCACTGTGCCTTTGTTTGCTACCGAGGCTGCCACTAAAAGGTTAATTCAAACGGAGAAAGGCCCCATCAATAATGCCGGGCTCAGAATCCAGGCAAAGAGAAGGCTGGAGATTTTTTTTTTTTACTGCTCTCGTCCCGGAGGCTTTAGCTGATCACACACATGGATTTGCAAGTCCTGCTTCTCATGGGGAAATCGGAACACTACAGGCCTGACCGTAAGCCGGGATCAGCCCTGTCCTGAAAAAAAAAGGCCGAGTTCCTTGGCAACCTCGCGTCCACCTGTATGAGCAGATAAACTGTCAGCCCTGTTACAGGCGGGATTTCATTTTACAGGGAGAATTTTTAAGTCAGAGCTCATTTTTAAGTTAATCGGAGGGCTGCTTGGGTAAGGCTAGTGGGGACGGAGATCATATGCAGAGCTGTTTTGAAAGAACGGGCAAGGCCAGGGCCTGCCTGGGGGGGAGCCAGGGGGCTAACGCCACTACGATGCCAGAAGTAAATTATTGCGCAGGCATATATGTGCAGCCACGTCTTTAGAGAGCGTGACGGTGGGTCAATTTACAAGGTGATAGCCACTGCTATTAATTGCATCAGTAGCATGGGATCTTCTTGGTGTTTGGGTAATTGCCAGGTTCTTATGGCCTGGATTGGCCTCTGTTGGAAACAGGATGCTGGGCTTGATGGACCCTTGGTCTGACCTAGTGTGGCATGAAGAGGATATGGGAGAGGAAAATAGGAAAAGCTACTTGTAACATTCCTCGTCTAGCACCGGGGTGGAAGAGGACACTCTTCCACCCCGGTTGCAGTGATTGAATCGTGGTTCACTGATAATCAGGACTGGGAGAATGCCAGGATATCGTTCTGGTCAGAAAGGTCAAAATAAAAGCCACTGAAATAAAAATGAGCACGGGGCAGCTGGGCTGCCGTGGAGAAGCCTTCAAATGGGGTCTACTACCTATGCAGGGGGGAATCTGCAGGGCCCCATCACAAGGTAAGACGCAGACAATTTTGTGGGTCTCCTGAAAGGTATCAGAACTTACAGAGACTCCCAACGCTTGCCAGCCCTGTCCTGCTTTACTGCCGATTTATTCTCGGGTTCCTCCCTATTCACCTGCTGGAGCTCGGCATCTCACCCCCTGCGGTGGAGGATTCACGCCCCAAATAACGGAGCTGTACCCGCTGCCGTCTGGGAATGCTCCCTGCTTTTCTTTTCCCGCGAAAGCAGGGCGCACAGCAGAAACAGACAACCCCCCCCCAAGTCTTCTGGAAGGCAGCCGTGCGGTTTTCAATGCGGTCGCATCTTTATTGGCCCAGAAAAGCGGCTCGCCCATTCTCTTGTCATTTTTTTTTAAAACACTTCTGCCATATTCCCTCCCCTCACTCCCCCCTGAACATCATATTAAAGGCAGGAAGTATGAGATCTGAACCGAGACAAACTCTCATCGGGCGGTAAAACGTTTAATGACGTATACTTGCGTATTTTCCGCCCTTCACGTCTTCTATTTAAGACGCAGTTCGTAGGCGAACTTGGAAAACGTCTTGGGTACTTGCACACGGAGAAACAGCGATGCGTAGGACTCCCCCCAAACCATCACCTTCGTTCCAGAGCTTCACCTGCGACAAGAGATAGCCTCTGGTAGGCCAGGGGGGGGGGGGGGGGGAATATTTGGGGCAAACGCTGCTTGCCAGCCTCTCCTTGACACAGGTGATTCCCCTCTGTGCTTAGGGGAGTTTTTTAAACTGCCTGGAGGATCCTGCTCAGCTTTGAATTGCTAATGCTTCTTTTACATTTTGCTAGTAGCATTGGCCGGGAATGTTGAGACCCCTGTGGTTACCAGAGGTACAAGCGCCACATGCCAATTAGGAAACAGCAAAGACTAATCAGAAAATATAGTAAAATCAAGTGAATTTGTGCAACACAGTATGTGGTTATACATAGGACTTTATAAGTAGTATTAGGAACTTATTAGTTAGATATAGATATCTGTATACACATAAGTATTTACTATAATTACTGTAATTGGGGCTTTTGATTGATCTCTAGCATAGCATATGTGCTTCATATCCATACATCTACAGCCATCTCTGAGGTGCAAGAGAGGCACAACAACTTTTAAAGGGGGACAGGCAGTCAAATGCTATCAATTTCTTATCAAGCGGCTTGTGTTGCCCGCACGTCACACAGGGAAACATTATTTGATTTCATAAAATGACTCAAGGGGTTTTTGGGGGCTCGCCCCTTCGCGCCCTCCCCCGGCCATTACTGCCAAAAATAACTTGCCGGGCAGACTAGATGGATCATTTAATCTATAGCTGCTGCCATTCACTATGTTAGGTGCAGGCGAACGAAACATTTCTGATCTGGCTGTTGTCCAATTACAATTGGAAAAGGGAGATAAAAGCGTTGTACAGGCCTCTGCATCGAAATCAGAGGCCTGGGAGGCTGAAATGGCCTAGCCAAGTGTAAAGGGAGAATCGGTGGCCCGAGCAGGGATTCAGACTCTTTTGTAAGGATCTTGCTCCCTTTTGTAACCATCAGGCCACACCTCTCTCCTCTTATGTAGGAAAAGGTTTCTTTTACTTTTTTTTGGACCCAGCCATCTGCGCTTGCTCCTTTGTACTTCCAGGGCTTATGTTTGACACCATGAGCTCTCATTTGTAACTACCTGGGAATTCTTCCCTGTTTTATTTCCCCTCCTATCTTTGGTCTGGTCACTGCAGCGGCAGTCCTGAACCGGGGGGGCATGCATCAGGGCTTCTTCCAAAAAGCTGCAATCATGAGCCCTGAAACCAGCCACTGGATGTCACCCTTAGGCAATCAGCACAATTCCCTCCTGCTCCAGGGACTGTGAACACTGCCCCCATATCACACCCGGGTCCTGGCGAACTCAGGGTGCGGAAGATCCGATCTAATGATCAAACCAGGCACCTTGCACATGGCAGTGCACAGCACTTACCAACTGAGTCATTGGATAGACCCCAGGAAAGGGTTTTGTTGCCTGCTTTTGAGCAGACACACTTTTGGACTTGTCCACAATAAATCCAAGGCAAGGTGACATGCTGGTCACAAAGTGTCCAACCCAGTGCTTCATAAGATCCTGTGCTACTCCACCCACTGTAAATACAGACATGTATGGACTGTATACCGAACCCAGTGTAAGATGTGTGACAGGATGGGGAAATGGACAGAGTAGATGGGCTTCGTAGCCTCTTTCTGCTATCATATTACTATGTTTCTTTAAGGACCTCCATTTGTCTGTCCATCCATCTGTTCTTTAACAAACAAAAACTACATTAAAACCATACCAAGAGCCAGATGCAAGCCAACAAAAAAGCGGCAAAACTTGAAGGTTAAGGCACCAAGCCACAGCGACGCAGGCTTGGCTGCCTAGAATCTGTTTCTTCCAACGTGAGGCTCAACACATAGCCACCTGGCAACCACCGCGCTTTCAGCAATGTGATGATTGGTAAATCCATGGCTGACATGGAAATAAATGTGCTCACTATGAGGTAGATTTTAAAAAGCATTTACTCGAGCAAAACTGGTTTTTGCTCGAGTAAATACACTTTACTCAAGTAAGTGGGCTTTTCAAAATTGCTACAATATATGCCATTGAATTGTCCATAGGATTTACTCAAGTAAGTGCACTTTACTCGATTAAATAGCTTTTGAAAATTGCTACGATAGTATGTCACATTTACATGCGTAATTCCTTTGAAAATGACCCCCTATGGAGTTAAGTTTGTCACAACCCATACACACATTTTAAATCAAGCACATGTGTAAGCTACACCCATTTTCAAAGGGGAAGTCCGTGCGTACGCTCCCTTTGAAAAATATCCCATCACGACTACCTGCACACAATTTGTTCACAGAGTTTTTATTTTTGAGTGTGTCTGTGGGGTGGGGAAACAGGTGCAACATTTTGAAGTTGCGAAATTATGAGCAAAGGGCAACTCCACCCCTGTGAACCCCCTCTACTCTCCGTGGGTAAACGCACACGTTTACCCTCCCTATTGGGAGCGTAATCTTACAGCAGGCCATTTCCATGGAAATGGCTTTGAAAATGACCCGGCCCGAGTTCTGACCGGTGCGCTACACTTTCAGCATGCTTTTTTTTTATATTTAAGGCTTTGCCAGGAGCAGAGTCAGGTGGACTATCACACGGGCTGCATGAATGCCCAACAGATTCCCGCGCTGACGGGATAACGCGCGCTTCTTTTCAAAATGCGCACGGGGCCCGATTCGCTCACGTTCTGTCTGGTCTTCAGGGTCGACGAAATATTCTGGAATTGCAGAACGGCAACTCACACGAAAGGAGAACATCAAATATTTGGCAATAAGAGAGAAAGAAAACAGTTTTCATCTCTGGGGAAAAAAAAAAAGACATTTGAGTCTGCAAGAGGAAAAGCCGGCCCAGATACTGCCCATATAGACTCCCTTCACAAAAGCCCCTTTTTATTTCCTCCTGACTGAGGCTGCTTCAGAGCGCAGTCCCGGCCAGGCAGCTTCCACGTCTAGGTCAGCAATTTGGGCACATTTTCGTTTTTCGAGAAACCCAGAAAGGATGGCGTAAAAGGACAGCTATTGTGAAACACCAAAACTGAATACAAGTAACAACCTTCCCCCGGTATTAAACACGGTCTTGTTTCCCGTGCAAACGCTAACGCCACCGCTTCCTGTTGGGGATCACAGAGCTCGCATTTAAGGACCACGTTGGTCCATGCGACATCTCTCTCGCCCTATTCTGTTTGCTTTCATTAGTAACTTTTCATTCTTATTCTACTATTCCTCGTGCACTCACTCTTGGGCTCCAAAGACACTTTCTTTTCTTTTTTTTTTTTTCACATGAGCTTTCCTGACTCCGGTATAACTTCCTTGCAATTATGGCGTGAGATTTTTTTTTCCCCGCCCGGCATGCAGTAGTTCCAGTTTTCATTACTCTCCCCCCACCTGATTTCTGGGCCCTGAGCGGCGTGCCCTTGAGCATATTTAAATCATTCTCAGGAGGCTTCCTCTGCCCAGTTCTGGGATCCAGTGACACCAGCAAGGTGACTGTACATCGGGAAAGGGATAACAAACATTGTGCATAACAAAATTAGGCTGAGAGTGAATTGTATGAACAAGTGGAGGCCAGGAAAAAAAAAAAACCCCAAAGAAGGTAAAAGTGGTTTATTCATTTTTTTACAGGATGTACAGGGCATCTAAGCCACATTTTCCTTTAACAGAGGGTGTGATGAGTTTTATTCACTGACACCACCTCTATCTTTCTGACAAGCATTTTTCTTAATTCCAAGTCTGGGTGAATTGAGCCCCAAGTGATTAGAGTTTATTAAGAACCAATCAGACAGAAAATCTGCAATGCAAAACAAAAGCATTTTTTAAATTATAGCAAAAATTGATCTTAAAATGGTGCTTCATGCTGAAGAACTTTGTTGAAAAAGTTAATGGTTGTCAGCCTTTTTAGAAATTGTTATTGTGCAGTCAAATGCTGCCCAATAGCACTTCTAAACTAAGCTGTAAATACCTATTTTAAAAGGATGACACTGGGAAATGATATACAAGCAATGCAGGAGGCCATGGCCAGATAACCGTAAGGCCATTCACCAGCCAGTAGCACTCTGGGATGTTGGCTAGGACACTAGTGATTTGCATATTCAGGATATTCTGCTTTCCAAATCTTTGAAAACACCAATAAAATCCCACAAAAACACTTTGCAAATCTACACTAAAGCCCATTAAAATCTATGTAAATACCATGCACACCTTCTGAAGCCCCTTTCAATCGTACCTCAAAGCCAAGCAAACCTGTGCAAATATCATGCAAATCTCAGCAAGACTTAAAAGCGATGCAAGCTTGTGCAATTATAGTACCGTCGGAATGTATTCAATCTCCATTCAAGACTGTATAAATACCTCGCTACACCATACAAATCCCAGGCAAACCTGTGCAAATAACTTGCAAACATATATAACATATAATCAGGCTTTTTAACCTCCCCAGAAACTTAAGCAAATACACTACAAACCAAGCCACTATATTATACCTATAAATCTACGTGAGTACAATGTAGACCCGGCAAGAAACACACAAACTTGTGCAAATATGCAAACCTGTGCGTCTGCCCTGCAAACTGGGACAAATGCAGTAAAAAGCACCAAATATTCAGACTTAATTCTATTCCCTCAAAATTGCCCTTATCAAATCAAATTCTTGACAAAGGTGGAAAGCCGGAGATGATGATGACTGTGGTATTGCTGTAGTTTGGGAATGTGGACAAACTTGTAGGAGTAGGAAACTCTGCTTCTTGAGGGCCACGAATGGATTTGGTTGTCAGGATGTCAGGAATGAATCAGATCTATCTGCCTAGCGATTACTCTGCAAACTAGGATACTTTGCCTATTTTGTGTTCTCCTTCCTTGTGGCCCATCAAGTTGCTATCTCAGAGTCCAGAAGGTCATTAACTTCTGTCAGCTTTTCTTCATTTGTCTCACTACACTTGTTTTTTCCTGGACTTGCTTGGTGTCACACCTACCCTGCACTGTATTTTAGTTACTTCATCTATTTATTTTGGGGGTCATGGGTTTTAGTTTGCAGTATTTATGCCGAGAGACATTTCTGATAAGCACTTACATTATTATCCACACTTGAAAAACATTTATGATCGGTGCCGATAAAATCACAGGACCTAACATGCAAATATCCCGAACTGGTGGATTTGAGGCTCAGCTGGAACTTCCTGCAGCCAGAGGCACTGGCAGAGACAAGGGCAGAGAGTGTTGAGATCTGCAGGGCGGCACGGGATCAGTTTTTGCCACTGGATGAAGCTTCGGCACCTGGACCACTGGTCTCTCCTCACCTTGTGGGGGAATGGAGGCAGCAGGCGTAATGAGAGAAACACTAGAAGGAACCAGTGGTACCAAAGCTTAGCCCACTTGCTTAGCTACTGGAATGCAAAATATCACTACGGAGACGCGAGATTTTAATGAAACCTGCAGTGGATTTTAATGAAAGCTGCAGTGTCTGGGACTGGGATGCCCTCAGTAGTGGGAAGGGAAAGAAAGAAATCCATCAGCACTGTGAATTACACTCCTCTTTCACAAGCAAGGAATCTGGTAGTCAGACCTCTGTGCCAGTAAACATGCCGTCCACCTAGATAGCAACGAGCAGGAAAATATGTGAACAAAATGCTTAGTATAAAATGTGTCGGGGGTCCTGAGTGTGAACAGTCAGCAACATAGTCACCATAAGGGCAATTTTCAACAGGACTGTGCAGCCGAAACATTTCCATTTCTGTTGTTTTGTTTTTGTTTGCTTCCCATTTCGTTTTGTCTCGTTTCATTTTGGCACGCGGTAAATGGTGTTAGCACAGGCCACGGACCATTGTGTGCCTTGACATTGCCGTGCACTAAATAACTTTAGTGAGCGCTAAAATAATGAACGTACCCAAAATGAAACGAATGGTGGCACAAACCCTGCAGGTAGTTGGCAGGCCGTGTGCATTTTGCATGTCTGCAGGTTCATTTGCAAAGGGAAATGCCTCACGTAGTTTTCCTTTGAAAACAACGGGGTACGCACTCAAAAGCCATTTAGACGGATATCAGGAAAGTTGTCTGTCTAAATGGCTTAAGCCGCATTTGTAAAATGCTTACGTGGCTAAATTCTAGCCAGATAAATTATACGGCTACAATTTAGGTGGGTAAGGCAGGGGCGTTCCTGTGGTGGGAGGTCGGTGTTCTGGGGAGGAGCTGAGTTAGCTGGTTACGTTAACTAACTCTAGGCGTGCCATAGGGCAGATCCAAAGGTAGCCAGAGACAACATATCCAGCTAACTGTAACTTATCCGTGAATATTCAGTAGCATGACTGTGCTGCTGAATATCTCGGTCAAGTTAGCTGGATATAGGTATCCGGCTAACTTAACTAACCGCTTAGCGGCTGAATATTTATCACAATAAGTTTAGTTCCCACAGAAAAGAGATCTATCACCAAGTGATTGTGTAACTGTCCCAATTAAATGGTGAAGGCACCTACATGCTCAAGGACAATTGCATAAACCAGGGGCATTTCAGCTCTGATCTACAGGGGCTACAAATGGATTTTGTTTTCAAGGTAACTTAGCTTGGCAAATTAGCCTTGTTCTTAGACCATTAGACCTTGTTCATAGACCATTAGACTTTGTTCTTTAGAATTTTCATAACGCACATCCTAAAAACGAGCTCTGTCTGCTCCCCTATCTGAGAGCCTCTGGTATAAGCCCTGTTCCTTCTGATGAGATTGGCTGGCCACGGATGTTGCCATTCTGCTGAGAGCTCCGTCTGTGTCCTGGAGAACCATACCCACATTCCAGATGTTAAACTTCTTCTGTTTTACAGGTAAAATAACATTAGCACTGAGCAGGGGAGACATCAATAGTGGCCCAGCTGCTTGGAAAGGGCACGGGTGACTTAGTTGATTTTTGTGTTGCTGGTGTTTCAAGGACATCTGTTGCACCACGCAGGAGTCAGAATAATGTACAGGGTGCTTCTTTATTGAGGGGATGGATAGTTCTGCAAAATTAACATAACAGTGTGCTCCTGTAATAACTAATCTGCTTCAACCTGTAAGCTTTTCCTACTCTTTGTAACAGCTAATATTTTTTTGATAACAGAAATTACAATACATATATTTTTGTTACAGGCCCTATAAGATGTCATTAAATTAGGGAATTTTAATGGTCTCGCCTGGCTTTATATTAAGATCCTAATTTGCAATCATCTGTTTCCCTACTTTCTTCTTGCAAAGTTGATTCTTTTTTTTTTTTTTCTCAAGGACACGTTAATTTGAAAATTCCCATATCAGGTTTTCCAACCTTTATAGCAAACAGGCTGTGAAATACCTTCCCTCCAGTGGAAATTGGCCCATGGAGAAATGCAAGTGAATGCATTTCACAGCCTGGGAGGTTTCCTAGTCTGACCAATACTTTACAAAAATGCCTACTTAAACCATGCAGCCAATTATTTAGGATTGGATGGGAACTGCATTTAAAAATGTAACTAAAAATTGAAATAGGAGTAGTTTACTGATGGTCTACAAAAAGAGTGACCCCCGATGAAGTCTAATGAGCTAATGCAGCTCATTAATAACTGACTTTTTGGCTTGATTCACTCAAAATAAGGACTTAAAACAATATATTTGTTGGCTTTGGTGAATAAAGATGTTCCAATCTGGTGTTAAGAAAACATGATTTGGAAGCCCTGTGTGCCTCAAGAAAATCTAACCCCCTTTTATGCTGGTTTTAAGACCAGGTTCTACTTGGAATCACATAATATATTATAAGCTTTAGTTTAACATGCAAGAGTTTCATAATTGCTTTTCAGAAACAGAGCTGCTCTCTTCACTTCTCCAACGTTCACAGGTAGACGGAGGAAGGGCTCCGAGCATGCTCTGGCTGTGACGTCAGCTCAAACTAAGGGCAAGAAGGCAAGGACCCTCACCCACACTTCCATCACAAGCTGCCTTAGTTAAATATGTCATCCAACGTTTGGGTACCTGCCAGGTACTTGTGACTTGGATTGGCCACTGTTGGAAACAGGATGCTGGGCTTGATGGACCCTTGGTCTGACCCAGTATTGGCATGTTCTTATGTTCATAGGAATCAACAAAAAGACAAGAATAAATAAATGGAGAATAGAAATTGTTTCTATACTGTGTATGAAAATAATTTTATAAGGTCATAACTTAGACGGTTATATTTCACAGGAGCTAAGGACGTATGTTAACGTCAGAAAAAAAATATCAAAAGAGGGAGTGCATGCCTCTGTCAAACCTTGGCAGGAGTGAATGGAAGAAAGCCTACAGATTGGGTTTTCAGCCTGGGGGGGGGGGGTCGTTGCAGATTAATAAAAGGCCCTTATGTGTCTGGATAGCTTAAGTGCTGTTGGCATGTCTGGGGGCAGAGTGATGAGCAGAACCGGAGCGTCTGTTGTGGCTTCTCCCTCTGCACGCTCTTAATGGATTTCTTTCAGGCTGTGCTGAAATACCTTTTTGTTTTCTTCCGAACAGCTACTTTTACAGCATTTGCTATTCAGCAAAACCTAAATATTTCTCACAGTTCAGTCTCCAGAAGCTAATGTAATTTGAGTGAACCCAGCCCTTAGCCTTCTGTTAACACTTAACTGCTGATTTAAGGTGTCCATTCATTACATTTCATGGCTGAAACAAACCGTTTCCATATTTAGTTGTTATAAAGCCTTCTTTTTAAGAGAAGTGTCATATATTTCCATATGCTTAGATTAAGATAAGGTACCCAGATAAGAGAGGCATATTTTATTGACCACAATAAAGGAGCTTCCCATTATTGATATTGCAAAGCCTGCAGAGTAATCAGATTAAGCTGAGTGGAGAAGGTTTCGCTCAGTAGCATGAATCAGAGAGGAGTTCGCTCATGCATGCGGAAGGCTGGCCCTCCTCAGAGGGGAGGGGAGTCCAACTGTGTCAATCCTGAAGAAACCTAAAATATCAAGTTAAATTCAATCAAAATCTCCGATAGTAAATATGGAATTTGTTAAAGCCTAATTTGGGGGCTGGTTTCAATCAGATTATAATTGGAAACAGCTCTTCGCCTAGCTTGCCCCAGCCTTCAAAGAGCAAATGAGGAATTAGTAAAACGAACTGAAGGGCACATTCACATTCTCAACATGGCATGTCTTGTGAATTTAATCATAGTATTTGCTGCTGCTGCAGCAAAGTGTCTCCTATCTCACAGGAAACTCACTCTGTGCTCAAGTGCAACCATGATGATTCAACCCTTCTTCACAGTTCTCGCCTCTAAAGCCGATTGAATGGCTTTCTTATTCTCTCTCAGCAAGTACAGTGCTAATAACTAGAAGGCACGTAGGGATGTGAATCGTTTTTTGACGATTTAAAATATCGTCCGATATATTTTAAATCGTCAAAAATCGTTAGGGCCACGATACAATACCAATTCCCCCGATTTATCGTCAAAAAATCGTAAATCGGGGGAAGGGGGAGGGCAGGAAAACCGGCACACTAAAACCCCCTAAAACCCACCCCGACCCTTTAAATTAAATCCCCCCACCTTCCCGAACCCCCCCCCAAATGCCTTAAATTACCTGGGAGTCCTCCGTAGCGGCGGTCCGTGGCTAAATCGGGGGAAGGGGGAGAGCACGAAAACCGGCACACTAAATCGTGAGGTCTTCAGCCGGCGCCATTTTTCAAAATGGCCGCCGCAAAATGGCGGCGGCCATAGACGAAAACGATTCGAAGCAAGAGGTCGTTCCGGACCCCCGCTGGACTTTTGGCAAGTCTTGTGGGGGTCAGGAGGCCCCCCCAAGCTGGCCAAAAGTTCCTGGGGGTCCAGCGGGGGTCAAGGAGCGATTTCTTGCCGCGAATCGTTTTCCGTACGGAAAATGGCGCCGGCAGGAGATCGACTGCAGGAGGTCGTTCAGCGAGGTCCGGACCTCTCGCGAGGGTTCCGGACCTCGCTGAACGACCTCCTGCAGTCGATCTCCTGCCGGCGCCATTTTCCGTACGGAAAACGATTCGCGGCAAGAAATCGCTCCTTGACCCCCGCTGGACCCCCAGGAACTTTTGGCCAGCTTGGGGGGGCCTCCTGACCCCCACAAGACTTGCCAAAAGTCCAGCGGGGGTCCGGAACGACCTCTTGCTTCGAATCGTTTTCGTCTATGGCCGCCGCCATTTTGCGGCGGCCATTTTGAAAAATGGCGCCGGCTGAAGACCTCACGATTTAGTGTGCCGGTTTTCGTGCTCTCCCCCTTCCCCCGATTTAGCCACGGACCGCCGCTACGGAGGACTCCCAGGTAATTTAATGCATTTGGGGGGGGGGTTCGGGAAGGTGGGGGGATTTAATTTAAAGGGTCGGGGTGGGTTTTAGGGGGTTTTAGTGTGCCGCTGGACCACCAGGTAATTTAAGGCATTGGGGGGGGGGGGATTTAATTTAAAGGGTCGGGGGTGGGTTTTAGGGGGTTTTAGTGTGCCGGCTCACGATTTTAACGATTATCACGATACTTTACACACACAAACGGCAACAATACGATTCCCTCCCCCTCCCAGCCGAAATCGATCGTTAAGACGATCGAGGACACGATTCACATCTCTAGAAGGCAGCTTCAGGGGAAAGCACCCCCTTTCCTTCCCAGATAGCCAGATCAAACCAGATGGGATTACTGCATGGGGACTATGATTTCCTTCGGCCTGCATCCACTCTCCAACCTACAGTGAAATATGTCCCTTACATCCATAATGTGTCTATTGTTGCTCATAATCCCGTTTTGTTGTCATTAGCATACAGATGATACTTATTCACATGATCATCTTTTGGCGTTCAGGTTACTGGCCAGGACTATGCAATCCATACAATGGAGACATGCTTCTTGGATAAGAAGTGACAGCTGACAAGCAGCTAAGCATCTGTCATTCTGGATCAGACCAAAGGTCCATCAAGCCCAGCATCCTGTCTCCGTCAGTGGCAAATCCAGGTCCCAAGTACCCAGTAGGATCCCAAAGAATAGATCTAATCCTTCTTGCAGTGGCTTTCCCTAGTCTACGTAGCTAATAATGGCTTATGGATTTTTCCTCCAGGAATGTCTAAACCCTTTTTAAACCCTGCTATGCTAACTGCTTTCACCACATCCTCCCATACCAAATTCCACAATTGTGCACTGAGTGAAAAAAACAGTTTCTCTAATTTGTTTTCAATAAGATACACTCTTAGCTTTATGGCGTGTTCCTTAGTCCTAGTACCATTTGAAAAGGTTACTAACCATTTCCTAGTTACCTGTTCCATCCAAGACTTTATAGACCTTTATCATATCTCCTCTCGGCTTTCTTTTCTCCAACTTGTACCCTAACCTGTTTACCCTTTTCTCATAGGAGGACCATTCCATCCCCTTTTTCATTGTCTGTACCTTTCCCAGTTGCACTATGTCCTTTTTTGAGATGGGGCGACCAGAGCTGCATACAATACTCAAGGTCATACCAGGAATCGATATAGAGCTACAAGCATGATATGCTTTATTTTCCATTCCTTCCCTAATATTTGCTTTTTTTGACCACTGCCACACAGTGAGCTGAGGATTTCAAAGTACTGTGTACAATGACCCAAACATCCTTTTCCTGGGAGCGACACCCAATATGGAACCCAGCACTGTGCACTCACATGCATCACCTTGCACTTGTCCACGTTAAATTTCATCTGCCATTTAGATGCCCAATCTTGCAATCTCACAAGGTCCTCTTGCAATTTTTCACAATCGGCTCATGATCTAACAACTTTGAATAATTTTTTTGTCGTTTGAAAACCTGATCGCCTCACTCAGCGCTCTCTTTTCCAGATCGTTTTATAAATAGATTACAAAGCATCAGTCCTGGTACAGATCACGGGTGGGGGGGGGGGGGGGGGGGGGCACTGCACTAGTGACTTTCTCCATTTGGGAAAACTGACCATTCCGTCCTATCCTCTCTTTCCTGTCTTTTAGCCAGTCCACACAAAACATTGCCTCCTTTCCCATGACTTTTACATTTCCTGATAGTTTCTCATGAGCAACTTTGTCAAACGCCCTTTGAAAATCCAGATACACTATATCATCAGAATCATCTTTGTCCATGTTTTTTAACCCCGTCAAAAAAATTCCAACAGATCTGTAGGGAAAGACTTCTCTTTGCTAAATCCATGTTGGCTCTGTCCCTACTCAGATGGCCAAGTAATGCTGTTCTTCAGAACAGCTGCTACCATTTTGCCTAGCACCGATGCCAGGCTCACCAGTCTGCAGTATCCTGGATTACCCCTGGTGTGGCAGCTTAGGCTGGGCAGACTGGATGGGCCACAACTGGGTGTTATCTGCTGTCTTCTGCTTTGTGACACATCAAGTGAAATGTCATAAATTACAAAGGGGATAACACAAAGGGGATAAGTTGGGAAGCCACATCATGTCATGTCACAATCCTTGTAGGAAAACTGGAAAATCATTGCCCCAATAAGATTTTGCATAGAATTCTGAATTCCAGGCTTATGCATATCTCTATCTTGAATATAATACTGTACTATTGCTGAAATACACTGAAACTGTTCATGAGTTCATGAAGGCAGCAAGGTACAAGTAGGCAATGGCCAATAAGATGCCACCATTACCTTATTTTTTAATTGGCTTTCACATTGCTAACAGATGTGGAATTAAAACTGAAATGCTGATAGGATACATTACAGATATATATATATATATATATATATATATATGTGCGCCTCTGCAGTAGAAATCTTGGCATGATGTGCACGCACTGCACAACCCAAATGTGTGTGCTACATGTGCCAAGTCCTTTTTAGAAAGGGCAGAAAAAATACAGGGATTTCTCAAAGCATAAAAACGTGAAGAATAATTAGTCATCTTTATTCAGTTGCATTAAAAGATGACCAAAGCAAGAGAGGTTAGTAGGAAACCAAGAAATTTCTCTCCTGTCAGCACCAACAATGTTGAGTGACAGATTTTCCCCTGTGCTTATTTTTCATGATAATGGAGGGGGCCATGTATCCCTCTTAGCATGGAAAGAGTGCACTGGCTTGTCTTGCTTTTGATCTCAGAACTGTTCAACTGCATGACCTCTCTTCATCAGCCAATCAACTGATTCCATCACTTTGCATGCCAGAGCCTCATATCTGTGGCAGAGACTCTCTCAAATACAAATTACTACGCAAACATAACTGTCCGCTGGAGTGATAAACTGTAAAACACTGGCAACTCCTGGCATCTCATTGCTATTTCTATGTGCCCTACCGTACATCTGCAAAGTTAGCTGAGACCTTCTTATCCTGATATGAAGGGTTCTCCTAGACATCTGCTGACCTCAAAACACTTCAGATTCATGGTGGTCACCTCAATAGAACGTGTATGGATTACCTGAAGGACTATAAACACAGAAAGGTCCATATTCAGTGCGTTTTGGCGAGCTAAAAACTTAACTGGCTATGTCCCGGGAGGGAGTGGGGGATTCCAGGCAGAAGCACCGTTATCCAGCTAAGTTAGCTAGATAACACTGAATTTCAGCATTGTCTGGCTAATGTAGCCAGATAATGTTAGGACAGTTGACGAGTAGTCCAAAACCTATCCCACTAACTTTAAGGTAGCAAGCTATATTCAAAAGCCCACCCGCTCTGCTAAATATCCCAGATGAATATGTTGCTCTGACCTCTGAGAGTCTTTCATGGATCCATTCACATGTGGTGAAGCATACCCTCTTTTACTGGAAGATTGCGGCACTACTCGTACTCTTTGGTCGAAGTTGGGTTCTCTCATTGCACACCACTTTCTAGAAGGAATGGAATGGTTATGTAACTCAGCTTGTGATGTGTCGATAGAAGTTGATTTGAGACTGTGATCAAACAGATCAAATCCAACACTGCTATATGCCATCCCATTTACTCACAAATACCCGCAAATCATGCAGGAAAAGCTCACTCTTACAATTCCAAGGCAGCAACTGCTGAAAATGAAAATAGGTTAATCCAGTTTGTTTGTCTTCATCCTGAAACTCTTCCAGTTCTGACCCAAAATGCAGCCATAGCAAGGCAAGTGCCAAGTGACAGCAGTGGAGAGGTTTCAGTGCCTTTCCCACAGCCCTACAGCAGTAGAAAATCATCAGCTCAGACTACTCACCCTCTGCTAACACCAGAACATGAGACCAATGCAATTGGACTCGAAAAATCCCCAACTCCCTTCAGCCGTTTTGCAGTGAGGTTCGAAGGAGAAAGCACTTGTGCAGACTCTGAGCTGCCGGAGAAATTTTCAATTAAGTCTGTGCATTTCCTATGTCTAGTAAAAAAAAATAAAATCTCTTATGAAAGTCACAATGTACTTCATGAAACAGCTTGCAGAACAGAATGTGGGATGTTTCTGCGGGATTTTGCAGGCTGTGCAATGGGCTGGACTGCCTTTGCACGAGATGAGGGTTCTGGTCTACAGCGTTTATGCATTTGTTCTTGGAAGGACAGGGCTTTTCTCCTTATAAACTGTCTCTTTGCATTGGCTTTCATCAATGAATCATCGTACACACCTTCTATTACTTTTACCCTCTGTTCACCCCCCATGTACAGCGCAGTTGAAGGCCTGAGGTGCCCTCCTTGGCTGGGAGCAGTCGCTCTCTTCAGAGCTCCTTGCTGGACTATTGGTAGATTCAGTGCTTGGCAGAGCTCTCGCCAGTGCCATCTTGAATAGCAAGAGAAGCAGCCAAGAAGTGAACCCAGGACTCTTGTTATGTGCAACTGTTTGGCCCCTTTCAACCTTCTGTGTACTGCTCACTGGTTCCTGCCAGGCAACGGCAGGACTTCAGTTTAGCAAAGACTCAACAAAGCATTAATGAAACTTCTTGTGCAAACTAAGTTTTGTTATGACATTTGTTAGGTGTCAGCAAAATGGAAAATTTTGCTGACACCTAATTTGAATCCGTCAAATTTCCAGGGACACTGATTTTGTTTCTTTGCTCCCATTTACCGCCCTTTCATAGTTCCAATGAGGCTGCTATTGACTTTATTTACAGTTCATCTTGTTACGCTCTTATGTATTTGTAACTACTCAACCTCTTGTAGCCATAAAGGCAAATTTTAAAAGCCCCGTGCTCGCCAAAAACCAGGAGGTACGCAAATATGTTGGGCCGGTGCGCGCCGAGCGGATTTTAAAAGCCGCCCGGGTAGGTGAGTATCTCCTGCTGGGCCCACAAATGGAACGTTCCCCAAAAAAAGGGGGCGGAGCACGCGCATGATCTGGGTGGGGCACAAGCGCGCGCTGGGGGTTCCCTGCTGCGTAACTTTACTTCTGCTACGGATGGCGTGCAAGTCGTAAAAAAAAAATATAAGGCACGTCAGGGTTTTAAGGGTGGGGATTGACGAAAAAGGAGGCTGCTAAAATAGAAGGGTTTGGAAGTCTTATCCCTTGCCTGGGCGAACTGAGAATGAACTGGTGAAATTGGCCACGGTGGAAGCGGGATTTGCGCGCCTATGCACGGGGCCCACCTAAAACGGTGCACGTGCTCAGCCTGTTTTATAACGTGCGCGCATCTAGGCGCCCGTGTTATAAAACGGCTGTGTCCACGGGCGTGAGCCGGCAAGCGCGCGCACATGCGAGTCTGCGCGCCTGCTTAAAGGTCACCATCGGTTTAAGTGACATTGGCAGCACACCGAATATGTTTTACCTCTTCTGTTCTACTCGATGCGACCCCCGAGGTTGGAATTTGATTGACTGGCACTTGGACCAATAACAATTTTACACTTGACCATGCACTAAACAAATGTACAAGTTCACTCAAGTGTGACAACCACGGTTGATGAGGTCCATTAAAATTGGCATTCTAAAAAATGACTACTTCCTGATAATTCCTGGGAGACTTTTTTCTCAGAGCCAGATAAAAAGCCATAGCATTAAAAAAATGAGGTTTTCTTTGTGGGGGTGTTTTTTTTTTTCATTAGATGGGACTATGGTACACACAAGAAGAGATGTCCCAAGAAAGTCAAGACATTCGAGAGATAGATTTATGATGGGGAAGGAATATCATTATGGAAAGATCTTATAGGCAATCTTGACCCTTCTAGATGGCAACCCTGCCATGAACACTGTACGGGAGAAACACACCACTAGCCTGATTTATCCCGGTGTTTTCCCCTACGTCTGTGTTTACCAGAAACATCTTTGCCAAACCAGGCCCTTGCTCTCCATATACCTCCTGCAATACCATGAGATGAGCTGGAAGGCAAGCGTACAGAAATGGATATTTTCTTTTCGTTGTACAAAAAGGATTTTGCAGCAAAATCAAATGGGCCCTGCTCATCACCATACGAAATCTCTTTTTAATGATCCCTGAAGCTGCTTCCATATTGATAAAGCTGATACTCCTCTCCCTCCCCCACCTCAGCCAATGTTCACTCTAATTTTTGACAAGTATATGCACAAAAAAAATGTCTCTTTTGTGCAACCTTTTATAAACTGAGTTTACATTTGTGTGCTTCAAGCCATTATTATGCAAATAATATTGGAATTTCTTGTGTGCACGAGGTTCATGGCCTGTGTGTGTGTGTGTGTGTGCACAATGCCTGCAGAATAGCATGTGTCACATGCAAGGAACATGTAGGCCTCACATTTAGAAAATATGTAACATGGGGCTTACGTGCCTCGCTGTAGGCGACTGTTTTACCCCCTGTTGCGTGCAGTGCAAGATCAATGTACAAATACACAAAACAGATTAAAAGTTCCAGACTATCCCATGCTTTTTGTTTCCTGAGATTTATCAAAAGATGCCAACAGGAACAGAAACCCCCTGTATATTATACTGCCTGCTCGTCATTGGCCATGCTGGATACTAGACCATGGACCATTGTGGGGGAGGTCTCTACAATTTGTGCAGTGGATGGGCATTTTAAATGATGTGGTTTGCACTTTGCATGTTATATCTATGGGGAAATCACATGTACTTGGGGAGAACAGTGTTTCAAAGATGTCTCAGGTGTTTTACCATGATGTTAGGTGTTTAGATCTCTTAGTTAATAATTTGATGCTGTAAGTTTCACTGTACAGATATAATTACTAGCCCCCAAAAATGGGCATTTCAGGAGACGGTTAGGGGGTGCGAGGTCCCGATAGGCAGTTTTTGCATCCCACCAGCAGGAGTCTCTGTGGGCATCTGAGACTATCTGGTCAGTCTTATCAGCTTCTTGCTGATGGCCATCTTGTTTCCTGTCTGGACACAGAATTTCCAGGCTTCCAATCAGCAGGCTCTCATTCGCCAGCCCTTTCCTTGACGTCCTGCTTCCAGAGTTCATCTCGCTGCATTGACTTCAGCATATTCCTTTCTTCTTTGGATCTGCTGATTCATTTCATCTAGCCTTCCAGTTTCCAGTGTTTCTTGTACTTCCAACTGTGTCCCTGTTTAGTGCTGGTTCTGGCCCCTCCTCCCTAAGCCCTGCTGGTCACCATCAACCCATGGAGAAGATGGCTATCGCGGGCAGAAGATGCCCTTCTGTTGTTCCAGTTGGACTCTGTCAGACTTGCTTTGCCATTATACAGGCTACTAATGGCCTTGGGGATCACACCTTCAGTTGACTACACAGTCATGAAGGGGATAAATTGGTGTCAAATATATGCTGTAGGTTCTCAAACCCAACCCCATCAGGTTAATCACCTTTTAAAAACTCGCTAAAAGCACATGATACACAAGTACCCATGTACTTTGTCACCATCTGGCTTAACAAAAATCGATCCCTTAATGCGTGCTCCTTGTTTTGAAGGCAGTGCCATATAGATCACACAACTGCCTTTGGTTTTTTTATGATTAACCCTTCTGGAAAAGGAACTTTTTAAAAAAATGTACTTTTATTTGTAATAAAAATTTGAAAACAGAATCTGTCCTTCGGTCATGCCCGTCTAGGCACCAGGAGGTCCATATTGTTTGACTACCTTATCAGAGTTAGCTGGACAAATGCACCTCCTCCCTCTGAGTAGGTGCATTTTGTACGGTCAAATCATGGCCTAGACAAAATGTATCCGCCATGGGAAGAGGCAGGGATGGAGGCATTCCTGGGACGCAATTAACACTTTAATTGGGCAGTGGGTAAGTCTTATTGCAGAAAACTTTCTCCAGATGACTTTATCAGGGTCTATTCAGTCGCAGCTTTAACCAGATAAGTGCAACTGAATAAATGTAAAGTTACCCCAGTAACATTACCAACTCACCAGCCCACTGAATCTCTACCTCCATATCTCTACATGACTGTAATACTCCAGCTCCAGGGGCATTATGGGACCAAGGTCCTAAAGGGGGCATTTTCAGACTCTCCACACTGGGACAAAATGCGTAGCTACTTTCAACCCGCAGGCTCTGCACCAATTTCTAAAACACAGGTAGGCGTGGGCTTTCACTTTGAAAGTTCCTGAGCGTACCTTTCTGCCCATGGACATTTTTCACCAGCCTTTCCTGCGCACGCTTTATTCATGGAAAATAACACATATACAGGCTGATACAGAACAGTGCGCTCAGCCGAGCGCATCATTTAGCCCCTGTTTGGCCGCACGTTTTAGACGCGCTATTATTACACCTTATACTGTAAGGGGTAGTAATAGCGCGTGGAAAACGAGCAGCCAATCCCCTCGAAACTAATAGCGCTCATCACATGCAAATGCATGTTGATGAGCCTATTAGGTAGTCACCTGCAATACAGAAAGCAAAATGTGTGGCCAAGCCGCACGTTTTACTCTCAGAAATTAACGCGGCAGGCGTTAACTTTGAAAGCACGGGGAAAAGTGGTACAGAAAAGCAGAAAAAACCTGCTTTACTGTACACCCTCCAACTTAATATCGAAGCGATATTAAGTCAGAGGCACCAAAAATAATTAAAAAAAAAAATCTGCCCACCAGTTGGCGGGTTCGAAAATGGATGCTCAATTTTGCCGGCGTCCATTTTCCTAACCCTGGGCTGTCAGTGGGTTTGAAAACCAAAGCTAGTAAAATTCGGCATTGGTTGTCGGACCTGCTGACAGCTGCTGCTTCCGCTAATAAGGAGGCGCCTCCTTAATAGCGCGCGGCCTCATTTGAATCGTGCGCCCAGGAGAGGTGCCTGGGCGCACGTCGGGAGAGCGGGCACTCAACTCGGAGCACTGGCTCTCCCGCACTTCTTATTGCATCAGCCTGGTAAGAGTGTCTCCCTCCCACAACCTAAACTCCACCCCTTCCCCCCTCCTCGCTGTGAACGCTTCCTCTCAATGCAGATAAAAGCGTGCACGTCGTGGACGAGCGCAGGGACTTTCACCCGCATTGAGAGAAGAGGGTGCTCTTTGGTGGCCGATCGATGCAGGGAAAACAGGTTTTTTACTCGCATAAATCACTTTGATAATTGACTTCTCCAAGTTTTCTCTCGATCTGTATCGTGGGAAAAATGCCGAGGAACCACGGCCCGAGGTGTCTTAACAAATGAACCCTATTCTAATGAGAAGATAAGGGCCGGGCTGCAACCCCATCCTCACAAGATCTTAAATTTGGACATCCTGTTAGATATCACGTTTTCTGACCCCGGACTACATGAGGATTTCACAAATGGTAGAGCTATCATCCATCCAAAAGCCACGGTATCTCTCTTGAACTGATGCGAGCCCCCGAAACATCAGCAGCTTTCAGCTCCAGTTCACAGGGTCGGGGGGGGGGGGGGGGTAAAAAGTCTGTTTCACAAAATCACACTGACTGTTAACCAACAACTTTAGCTCTAGTAGAAGGTGCTCAGTGACTTCTGATTCTTTTTGTGCAACAGTTCACCGCTAAATGCCCTCAAATTCGGGCTCCGGTAGTGCATGGTAGCGCTCTTCCTACTTACCCACGTGACCTGATTATTCACTGCCGGACAAAAGCATCGAGCACACCTGACATGTTCCGCAGGGCGCAAGAATTAAGGGAGGAACAGCAGAGTGAAAGCGTCGCTAATTCCAACCTCTGTTTCATTTTCACTTCCCGCCAGCCGCAGGGCATCCAAGGAAACGGGCAAAGGTGGCAATCAACTGAGGCCTGAACCAGAGAGCACTGTAAAACCCCAGAATAAATATCAAATCCTCCCTTATTTTAATTTGCCATGCCCTCAGTCCTGCGCCTCTCTTTCTAACCTAACAGCAAGTCTCCCTTGTTGACCGGAGAGCGACCCTTTGGTTATTTTAAAACCAATTTAAAAATGATTTCCAAGGAAGCTGGATTAGAACCAGTTTCAAATGCATTTTACAACTGGTTGGAAATCCATTTTAACTGCACCATGAAGAATATTGAAGACAGATTGTGCCTACGTCTTTCTGAATTAGTTAGGATGCAAAACAGCTGAAGTGACACAGAATTCCTTGAGACCAGTTTCTAGGTGGAGCAGACAGACATACGGACACTTCACCCTGTATATACTGCATAGTAGCATGTTCGCATTATCTCATAGGGAATGACGCAGGAGTACTGGCCAGTTTAAAAAGCAACGCATACACAATCCCACAAAGGGGATATCTCTTCTCTTACTGCCTGATGGTTTCCTCCAATACTGGGTGAGTGCCCAGAGCTGATTTACGCACTTGTATGACACTGGATAGCATTATCACTAAAATCCATACCTTTTACGCCTCGTAAAACCTTAAATCACTCTCTCTCTCTCTCTCTCCCCCCCTAGAAAAGAAAGGACAAGAGATGAATCTGCACAGACTAAAAAAAAAATAAAGCAAAAAAATAAAAAAGGAAGGCAAAGAAAAAGAGAACTCTAATTCTCTCAAAAGCATCACCCAGCACTAACTGGTTTTAGCGGCCTCAAACACAATTATATGTTAAGTCCAACTCTGCCAGGCTCGTTTCTTTAAAGGTAAGCATCTTTATTATTGATATGCAGAGATGAGAATTTCTATAATCGTAGAGCAAACCACTTGCTTAAAATGTTAATGGAGTTCTGACTTAAAATAATTTTCTTCACTTTTATTTATTTATTTCTTTTCTGCGAGTACGTCTAAAATATTGCACAGACAAGGTGTTCGGACTCAAGTCTCTCCGTCCCATAGAAAGTAGGTTTGAGTTCAGAAGGGTGGGCCGCCGGCTCCTGGCCCCCACCCCCCCCGTGAGGTTCTTCCCCTTCGCCGTCGTTTCGCCGCGTGCGCTGAAGGGGAAGGTGGGGGGAGGCGAGGGGGGGGGTGGGCGGGTGGCGGCTATGTGCACTCTTGGTTAACGACTTTGCCTCCATTCATGGTCGGCGTCCCTGAGCTCTTCCTCGAACGGCCTTGTTTCTCTCCTATTTCATGCAAGGATGGCTCTCGGTACATGCACACTGCATAAAAAAACAAACAAACAGAAAAGAAGAATTTATAAAAACAGAGATACACAGACCCACCACACACACGCAACAGGTTCTGCTAGCATTCTACGGCTTTGCAAACTGTTTTTCTGCATTTTGATTCATCTTTTCTGGTTCTCTTTTATGCTACTGCACTGGTTTTGTAATTAACATCTTTCATGACAAAGCCCTGGGTCATTAGCATCATTTTTAAAACAAGCGATCAGGCATGGCAAAACGTTACATTGCATCAAACTTTCCATTCGTGAAATTTCTCTTTAGTTTTTCTACTTTACATGAGGCATTCACCTTAGGATGCATCGGAACGACCACAAGAAGAGAAGAGGGCTGAAAACTTTGTGGTTACATGCACATTAAAACTCATTTTGCTAGACGCAATCACCAGACTTCCCAAGGATGGCCAGTTGACCCCCATTATCTCAGGACAGGCCGAGCTGGTCCTGGTTTTAGCTACACTGACTGTACAGGCTCGAGAGTCATCATGGTCTCGAGGACATCACAATGACAGGTCCCTGCCTGCAGTGGGGGAAAACCCAGGACCAGATTGGCCTGTCCTGAAAAAAAAAAAAAAAAGAATAAAACTTAATCACTGGCGATCTCCAGTTTGTGGCATTTATTTTCTGACAAGCAGATTTTTAGGTACTTGTTCAATTGCTTCGGAGCACGTGTGCTAAGAAACTGGACCAGTTCTGTAGCTTTCCAACATATTCCTGATATATTTTATACACTGCCACGTCTTTAAGCAAGATATTCAATAACCTTCAACCATCAGAAGAGCAGTGCGTGGGAAATTCGATTCTTTCAAATGTGCATTTTCCATTTCTGTGCTGTCAGCCTCAACCTGCTAAGCCTGTGGCTTCTCAGCTCAGCAGAAGCGTGGGATCCTGCTTTCTTACACATAAGATTTTTTTCACATTTTTTTCCTAACACAGCTTTAAAACTGTACCTCACCGTGCAGAGAGAGCGAGAGACTGTTCTGGAAGGTTTTAATTTTTATGCACAAAAACAATCTCCCGTTTTTCCGTTTGCCAGTCGTCGGCTTAACATTCGCAATTGTTTTCGCAGGAGGGTACAAAAATCTGTAACAGGGCCGATCCACTAGAAGGAGGTAACGAGAGCTGAAAGAGGGCTGGAAAGGTCTGGAAAAAACGTTGAGGATCTGGAAAATCCAGGCGTTGGTGGGGCGCAAAAAATCCATCAAAGCACACACATCCTTTAGAAGATCTCAGAAGGAAACCAAGCCAGAGACACCATAGGGTGGGAGCCTGCAGTGCCCAATCCACAGCATTAATAACTCGTCTTCGAGAAACATCCTGCCGCCCAGTTCTGACCCGGGCACATCCCCCCACACAGAATTTTCCTGTTGGCAAAGGATTCTGTTGACTGATTTTACTTTGTCTGGTGCACAATTAATTGCCTTCTATACAGGACATAACCCTTCTTACCCCAGGCTTGTATATCTGGGTCTGAAATATTTCTGTGGTAAAAAAAAAAAAAAAAGTGCTCTCCAGTACACGCTGAGAGCACTTTAATTTTTAATGGGGGACAATCCACTGGACAACACAGCCCCAGAAGGAAAAATAAGTAAAGGTGGAGGATGGCGGCAATATTTGGGAGCTCCTTTGAGAGTGATCAGGGAGTTTAGGGCTTTTGCAGTTATGCGGGATGGTGGGCGGTTTTCAGATTATATGAACAGGGCCAGTGCCCGAGGATCTGGCACCCTAGGTGAACCTTCGGTCATACACCACCCTCCCTCCCCCCCCCAGCTTGCCCCCTTTTGGTGGCATTAACTCTGGTACGGCACCCCTCTTCCTGCTGGGTAGCTTGGTTTTGGAGCTGCTGGTGATGTAGGGCAGTGAGAGACTCTGCTTTCAATTCTTGGCATGTCCGATAGTCACGGGAAGTGAAAGCCCGGCTATTGCTCACTCCAGACCTATTTCCATGTCCCGCTGATGGCTAATGTCATGGGGGTCAGTATGCAGTGCGAGTAATCCTGCCTTCCTTTACAGGAAAATCCAATCCTAGGAATATTAGGGCTTACTGGCGCTTGAGATTAAAAGTCGGGGCTGGCTAGTACTACTAGCAAGAAGTCTCTTGAGTTTGAACGATGCTGAAGAGCTCTGAGATTCTGAGGCTCACAAGAAGATCGGTTGGTACTAACTGGCTTTCAGGGCATACCTGCGTGGGTCCATCATGCAAAAGGCTTCTTATTCAGTCCTTTGTTGGTTCAGGGTCATTATGCAAGACTGTAGAAAATGTCCGCAGCATACTTCAGCTGAAGCCAGACAGTTACTCGGTGTTGATGATTCTTTAACACACAAAACTCAACTCAGGATGGTTTATTTTTCAACTAGACGTAAGCCCATGCCCGACTCACAGTAGATTTTCTCGTATATACTTCCTGATCTAACCTGACAGTTACAGATGCTTTATTGTCCCAATTAAAAACTAGTCTGAAATCAAAGCTATCAGGTAAGAAATCTAAATGTACTATGAGACAGCTTATTCTCCACTTCACTCGAAAAATTATTCTCTCCGGCTAGGGGTCATTTTGTCACCTTCTTGTATAGTAAATATTCGCCTTGATGTTTGAGCAGGTGAGCTCTCCTCACCCACAGCTCCCTTCGGTGGAACACAAGTTTGATTCAGTCGGGTCATTATTAATAGACCTAAGAGTCTTCTTTATTGCCTAACGTCAGGACAACATATAGAAATGGGCTCATCATCATTCATGGGGGGGCAGTGAAAAGGCCCATGATCTCTGAAGTAACCTAAACTATAATAATATTGTCTTATGCCCAGAGCTGATAAATGGAGTCACATCAGTATTATAAATCACGGAAGAGAAATAAAAGAGCCACAACTGGAAGCACTGAAGAAGGTGCATGCATCGTAAATCAGCAAAGAAAGAAGATGGAATAATTTACACTGAACAATATAAATTGGGTTGGGTTTTTTCCCCCCCCTACCAGTCACACTGGACGTATTCTACCATACAATTCACAGAATGCAGTGAAAGAATCAATAGAAACCCTAAAACAAGAACACTTGACATACAGCAAAGGCGATAAAATTCGAGTTAGTTATTACAGAGGGTGGAACACCACCTGAGTTTATGATTCAACATTGATGTTCATATAATATCAGTAAAATATTGTGTGTGTGTATATACAATATACACACACCCACACACACATATATTTTACTGCACATAGCAAGGGAAATATCTGTATAAAACAGTAGGCATAATGACATTAACAAGGAGAAGGTAGAGTGCACACAATAATGCAAACACACTGCCCAAACATCACAGTTACAAAACGAATAACCTGTCCAAAAAACACTGTAAGTTGGATCAGGCTAAGCCCATAAACCAGAGACTGACAGATGAAAACCTTATTCAGGGCCACCCTGATCATGCACACCTTGTGCCACATGGCATGGCTGAAAAATGTGAACCTATGCATTTCCCCCAGAAGAAGCGTGTCAGTCTGGAGTCAGACTCTGCCGTGGGAGGTAGTGTTTGGTGTGCCGCTGCAGCGAAGGGAGCACAGAGAGAGAGAACATCTGCAGGTGGCACGGCCTGAAAGAGAATGCCAATCTCCTGGTGGATCCCTGAGCTCCACCACCTGTGAGATCTCCCAGGTCGGACTGAACATGATCCATCTTGTGTTTTCAGTGAGCGTAATGGAGCCAGTTTATCCAGTTTACTGCCTCTTATTATTTTTATTTTTTACCTGCTTATGTATAATTTTTTTTTATTTACATGCATCTTAGTTAATTTTACATATGTTTTGTTGTAACCTACCATGAATTGTAGAATGATGGGATATATTCATTTTTAAATTAAATTAAACAGTGAGTAACAAGGGGAATCCTCCTAACACATTTTAAGGGAATTATAAGTCCACTGTAAAATAGCCAATAAGAGATAAGGACCCTAAGTGAAAGGAGCTGAAGCTTTGCTCATCTGCAAATGAAAGTCAGATTAGTTTTGGAGTCACAGCTTTTGGAGTTGTTTGCTGTCATTTTAGGTCCTGCAGAGCTGGCCTTGGGTAGAGACGAAGGGGGCCTTGGGCACTGCCTGTATCGCGCATAGGGCTGGTCAACCAGTGGTGATCAAGGCGCCCAAGCCTTCCAAAAGCCTGGTGGGCAGGATCTGCCTTTATGCCTCCCCTCCCCCCCCCCCTTCATTTGTGCCACTGGCAGGAGGAGTGGCATTTAATAGCGCATCAGCTTCCTGTAGGTATTGGGCCAGACTCGCAGTATGAGTCACAAGATTATGGGATCTCAAGGCTCAAACCATGAGACTGGACCCCTTGCAGCAAAGAAAGCTGATATCCTATTAAGTGCCACTCCTGCTGGCCACAGGGACCAAAAGAAGAGCTACTGAAATTGAAAATACTGGGACTTGGAGGTACACAGCAGGAGATTAATGGGGGCAGAGGGAGGAGACAGAGAAACATATATGGGGTGGCAATAGAGGCACAGGGAGAGGAAGACCTACAAGGGTGGGGGGGGGGGCAGGGATAGGGAGGAAGGATACAAGATAGGGTCATGAAGGGCGAGGAGAGGCTCCAGGATAGATAGAACCAAGGATAGAGGGGGAAGGAAGGGCGAACAGGGACTGATGGGAGAGAGAACCACATCTGGGTGGAAAACAAATTCAGGAGGTTGAAGGTAAGGGCAGAGCAAATCTGGAGAGAAAGGGGCCAGAGGGAGCTGAAGGGAAGATTAGGGGTGAGAGGAGGAAGATGACGAGAGAACCAAAGGTGGTGGAAAACAATGGACTGGCGTCAGAAGAAGTAACAGGGAAGGAGCCTGAGCAGGTAATGGGATGAGAGGCAGACGAAAGTAAATAAGGGCTCGGGATGGGGTGAGTACAGAGGGTGGAAATGGGGGATTAAGACGTGGGTGAAAGAAGGAAACTGGAGACTGGGGAAGGAATGAGAATGGGGGAATGGGAAGGAAGGGGGAGGAGAGTAGAAGATACAAGACTAGTAGGTAGGCGAGAGATGAAAACAGGAAGATTGTGAGGACTGGGAAGGAGAATGGAGTTAAAAGATAGAGAGGTCGAATGGGAAGAGGTGGTACGAATGGAGAAATAGCAAAGAGAGGTAAAGACATGGGTATAGGAGAGCTTGAAGGAGGATGGTGGGGGTGAGGGAGTCAGAAAGAAGACAGCATGCGGGGGACTAAGGACAAAGGAACCAGATATCTGAAGATCGGTGAGGGGCGATGGAGGGCTAAGGGGGCAATGGAAGGGAGAGATATGCAGGATACGCATATCCAGCATAGCTCACTGCTTCAACGGCAGGGGAGAAGAAAAAAGGATTCGCACTCACAAAGCGGGGAGTAGCTGGCTTGTTACAGCGGTTACTACCCCAAACCAAATAAGCCTGATACTTCACTTTCAATGCATTTCCAGCATAGCTCTCTGCTTTAACGGCAGGGGAGAAGAAAAACTGATACTTCACGCATATCCAGCATAGCTCTCTGCTTCAAAGACAGGGGAGAAGAAAAACTGATACTTCACGCATATCCAGCATAGCTCCCTGCTTCAACGGCAGGGGAGAAGAAAAACAACCAATAAGGGCTGAATAACATAGTCTGGGTAAAACAAATAAGCATGGGTGTAGCTTGCTTATTGCGGCGGTTACTTCCCCTACTACCCCTAACTAATCAAGCTTGATATTTCACTTGGATGCAGCTCCATCACTGCTCTCTACATTAATGGTGGGGGTGGAAGGGAAATAGAACCAAAGAGCTAAGAGAAACAGATAAGTATGAGAAAAAATGTGTGAAGCTTGCTGGGCAG
This sequence comes from Rhinatrema bivittatum, assembly GCF_901001135.1. Taxonomy (NCBI): domain Eukaryota; kingdom Metazoa; phylum Chordata; class Amphibia; order Gymnophiona; family Rhinatrematidae; genus Rhinatrema; species Rhinatrema bivittatum. The sequence continues at coordinate 191,554,343 of NC_042623.1, forward strand.
ACTGGATGGGCCGTTTGGTCTTCTTCTGCCGTCATTTCTATGTTATGAATAGGATGGGGTGAAATATCAGCTATGAGTGAACAAGAAGGAAGAGAATTGAGATGAAAGGAAAAGATCAAGCTCAGAGGCAGATGTAGGGGAGGAAGTGGAGCAAAGAGAAAATGGAAAGGAGACCCTGGAAAAGGAAAATGGGGAAGAGGAAAACATGGAAAGCAGGAAAAAATAAATACCAGGACCAACACGATTATAAAAAATAAAAAGGTAGATATTGAGCTATTGTGTGATTTGCCTAGTTAGCCAGATGAACCTATCCGACTTAGTCCATATAGTCAGTGGTGTGGCTGCACCACTGAATATATCCATCTATCTGGAATTAGGTCACAGCAGGCTGTGATGGTTCAGAAGATGACTGTGTATTTGGGGAATAGGCACAGGTCATGTTTTATTGGTGTAGATGTCCCCTATTGAGCCTTTCTACCACCTCCTTCCTGTCCAGTGCAATGTTAAAGCTTGGGGGATGGGCGACCTTGCCGCGCACTGTAAGAACACTGGCCACTGGACTTTCAAGCTTTAAAAATACTGACCGAGCGAACAGCAGTAGAGGCTGAGCTTTTGGATGTTGGAAGTAGTGAGGATAGACTCCCACCACCCCGATTATTGGAAGCAAGAGAGGGGGGAAAGAGGAGGGAGAGAAGCAAGAGGCCCGGGGTAAAAGAGTAAAGAAGAAAGGAAGGTTGCGTGATGGCGGGAGATGAGCGAGAGAGACGGGGGCAGAGGGAATAGAAAGGAGAAAGTGCAGTCCCTGGTTCCGCTGAAAATAGTCGTGAGCCAGGAGGACATCCTCTCTATCCTTCTGCGGCCTTTACGCGGAGGCGGGCTAGTTTTCTGGAGTGAGGAGCCCCCTGCAAGTCTGCCCAGCATTCCTTTCACTCCATAGTATGGGGAGACGGTGAGAGTTGCTCCCAGTCCCTGTGGCTGCTGCTCCTCCTCCCCACCCTCAGCACGCTCCCTGCTTAGAGAGGAGCTGCAGGAGGAGCTGCCAGAAACTTTGGCAGGGTGCTGAGCCCAGTTTTTTAAAAAACATATCCCGTATAAATCAGAGGCCATTATGAGCGACAAGTTTGGAAAAACTGGACAATTTGGCAGCTCATTTGCAGTCTGAAATTTTCCAGCACAGTCTCTCTGAAATACTGAAGTGTCATGAAAATTACAATTAAGGTAAACAGAAACTAAACCCAGATGTTCCTTAGGAAATTGGAAGCCCCACTATAATAGCAAACTCACTGACAGTCCAAAGCCTGCAGTAATAAGGACTCAACTAGCGTTAAGATTTAATAATAAATGCAGATTAACTACCACATTCGATTCTTGAAGATACTACATCTGGGTAAACTGAGGCAAAATCACAGAGTTTCTAGTAGGGTGGCAATACTTATGATCTTGTAAGAATCAAAACTGAAGATGAGAAAGCCTGAAATGGCCTACCACTGGAAGATAGGACTTTTGGTAGGATTTGGGCATGCTTGCCTTAGATATGGAGGATAGTGTGGGAAAAAGGGATGAGAAAGATTAAAGTTAAGTTTGGGGGTGAGGAGTTTGTGTTGGGTTGCACATGGGACTTGATATGCCTATCTACCCAAAGTGGAAACATCTCAACTGGGCAGATCAGATGGGCCAAATTGGTCTTCCTCTACTGTCATCTAAGGCACAATGTTAACTCAAGCCCTCATCCTTACTCCTAAATCAAAATACTCATGACCAGGCTGTCCCCTTCTCCTTTCAAAGTCAAGGTATGTAGTGATGCCATGGGATTGCGGCTCCAGGATGCACACTAGAATTGCCACCTGGCTCCAGACCTTAAAGAACAGGCTAATCCAAACCTGGTGTTACTCTACTACATAATCGGATTTAAAGCTCTGATTGTCCCATTGATTTCCCAAAGAACTACGAACCCAAGCCTGCACTGGGGTAAAGCTAGGCCTGGCTTGTCTTGTTCCCTATGACACTGAGTCAAGCTGGCAACCATTCTGAGCCATGTGAAATGACTGTAAAATGACTTCTAAAATAAATGAAGTAAAATGACTTCTAAAATAAAAAAAAAGTAGTTGAGGATAATGATGCCTTGAAAGATGCAAACTCTTGGGACCAATGCCCCTTCATTTCAGGCAATATAACGGGGGGCAGGAAGAGTGGCTGCACGGAAGAGGATTTCTTACAAAAATGAGACAACTGCAGCACAGATAGGGCCCCCCCACCCTCTCATGTCAGCGTTGCCTGAGCAATAAAGTAACCCAGCACAGCGTGTACCAGAAGACGTGAGACAATCTCCCACTCTGAAACTGTTCTCGGTCATAACTCAAAAATATCGCTCTGTAGCATGCCCCGTGATAATGCGCCAGGCCAAGGAGAGTTTAGCGATGACACGTCTTTGCACAGGAAAGTTAGACCATCCATCCCCGAAAGTAGCAATCTGTCTCCTGGTTTCAAATGACAGAGCTCGGATCTCGGTGCCATTCTGTTCTCATATAGTGCGAGCAGATGACAGGTCAAGCAGGGCGATAATAGGTAATCTTGCTGTTTGGGTCTGATAACGTCTACCTGCTATTCCCCCATCTTTCTTACTTTCCCTATACCAAACAAATGGATAAACCATGAAATACTCTAGCCCCTCGTATAATAAATCATATGGAAAAAAAAAAGTCTCAATGATTAGCATAGACTTTTTCCTATGTGTTCTTAGTTGATGTAAGCAAAAAACCTACTCACTACAAAGCATCCATATTCTCTACGTTTCGCTCCCATAAATCTAGATAATCTGCCCTCGCTGCATGTCACAGATAGCTAAATTCTCATTCGGCTAGAAAAAGGAGGACAGGCTGATTCTTAAATTCCAAAACATTGACCGAAAATACAAACTGGAAAAACATAGATCTTACTGGATGATGAAATGAAAAAAAAAACCCAAACCTGAAAAAAAAGTCTCTGAACCGTGCCACAGATGGACGGAGGCCACTGAAATTTCAGCTCACTCAGGTGAAAAGGCAACGGGGGTTAATTTTCCAAAATATTTATGCAAGTAAAATCAGCATATACTTGCGTAAGTGGCGCCGGCGCTATTTTATAAACATTAAAAGCATGCGCGTATTTTTGGGCTCGGGCGCTCGTGAGAAAGGGGAGGTCGGGGCGATCTGGGACAGGGTCAAGAGGTACGCAGGCAAGTTGCTATTTTATGAGAGACCTGCGCATGTTGCGTCTGGCAACTTATTCGTGCTATTTTCCACCTGTGGATTGCCTTACGCGATTCACATCGGACTCGTCTGTGGGCTGGGTGGGAGGTCTGGCTGAACTTGGGGAGGGGGAGGTTTTCAGGGTAAAAGCGTAGGAGGGTCTCGATGACCTGGAGAAGGACTGGTTGAACTGGTGGAGGTACTGGCAAACTGGTCATTTCAATGACCTGCGCATGTTTTAAAATGGACTAACCTCCATGCATAAATCAGGGTTTTGCGTGAGCAAATCATTTTTTTTTTTTTTATGCGTAAAATATACGCGTGCATCTTTGTAAAACAGGTGAGAAAAGTAGGCTCGTTCAATACATTGCAGATATTCATGCATAAGCAGACATAGGTATATTTTATAATATGCACATCCCCGATGCGTGGTTATTAAAATACTGTCGTGGATCATCGTGCGGCCATATATGCGTATATATGGGGCCTCACGGAGTTGTTTGAGAGTTACCCGCCAGGCTTTCTGTGGGCTCACAGGCAGATTTATTGGGGAGCTTATCTAAGGAGAAAATCTGAGAGGAATCAAAAGTAATTGTACAATCATTAACTGAATAGATGATATCAACAAAAACCAAACTCCTCTCACAGCAAGGTAAAAATGGGGAGGCAAAAACATAGGAAAAAACGGAGAGGATTGACATCAAACTATCCGATTCAGCCAAACAACAAGCACTAGCCGGTACTAGTCAGAGTCTAAATAGAATCTCAATTGAAAAGGTTCAAAGTAAACATTATTTCACGTTAACATGATTCACCAAACATTTACATGGGTACCGAGGAATAAACTGTGCACCCAATGCCAAAACTTCAGAACGCATAGCCAACAATTGTTTCCTACATTCCTGTGTTGGCCTAGCAATATCTGGATAAATCAGGATTTTATGCCCATAGAATAGAGCAGTTTTAGTTCGAAAAAAAAATCTCAAAACAGAGTCACGATCTTGCTCAAAAGCAAAGGAAACCACAAGTGTGCCTCTATTAGACCTTTGAACTCCACCAGATGTTTCCAGAAGTTCAGTTAGATTTAAATTGACATCTTGAACTTGGTTAGCAGCATCTTGTCTGGTTCCAGACAGGTGGCACTGCCATAGAGGAAATTTTGAGAACATCAGAGATATATTTTTTTAAAGAGATCAATCAGGGGAAACCATAGTCCAGACCTGGAAAATTCAATATCCGATTGAATGATCAATATTTCCCAACTTTTTACTGTGGATCATTTCACTCTGAACCAAATTAACTTGTGTATTCTGAATATTAGTGACTCTTTGATCTACATCCTCCAGTTTTCATGATGAGCTGCAATAAAGCTTTCAGAACACTGTATGCATCGATTAATATCCAAGGTGACATCTACCAAAGAAGAGAGAGATTTTTCAAGAGAAAACAAAGCAGTCCATATAGAGAGTCTAAGATAATAACTGAAGGTTTGTTCAACATCACTCTATGTATAGCTTTCACCCGATCTTCATTGCTAGTATCTCGCTCAACGGCCAGGCCTGAAGCAACTTCTCCAACCATCAAGGGCATCGAGGCCTGAAGCAAGAGCCTTTCCAGAGCAGCTCCTTCCAGTGCTGACTCGCCCAAGTCTCCCAACAGAGGCACAAATGCTGCACTGGCTTCTCCCATACAGGGCCCGTGAATTCGAAACCCAAGGCTTCCCCAGACGTGCCCTGGTTCAGGCACACCGGGCAACGAAGCCTCAGCTGACGATGTCATCTGATGGGGAGGGGAAGGAGTCCGCGGCACTCCAGAGTTCTCGGAGGATTCTTCATCCGGCAGTGGTACCACGCGGCCAGTGGCCACTCCACAATGGATCTGGCAACGGTGGGGTAAGAAGCCCATCTATTTTCTGCTGCACTAGGTCCACCAAGGGAGATGCTGGGGAGTCTCCCTGATTTTACCTTTACATTTAGTATGAGGCATATTTAACAGGAAAAAACGACAGCAGCAGAAGAGAGCTCGTACCCGTGCCTCCCAGAGAGATGCCATCTTGTCCCCCTCAGTGAGATATTTTAATAGGAACTGCAGCCTTTGCTGAGAGCTGTTGTTTGGGCTCTGAGAGAGACAGGTAACAGGAATGCCAGACTTAGCTGAGAGCTGCTGTGTAAAAACAGTGACGCCAAATCTCCCACAATGCACACCTTCCCTCACTAGACTTGACCAGTCAGAGGACATATCGATGTCACCCATTTGTGAGGACAACCATCCTGCTTGTCCTATGAGAAAGGTAAACTTGCAAGTGCAATTTTTAAATACAACCACCAGGTGGCAACATAACATGTGACACTTAAGATCTGTGAATGCAGCATACTAGATCTGTTTGCATCTTTTCCTCTTCCAGCACCGTCCTCGCCTTAATATACCAAACCTATACCATTCTATCCAGGCAGAAGCAACCTTATCTCAGGCTTTGAATACCACCACTGACAAAATAGCCCCAATGACAACAGTAATATCTAGTAGAAGAGGGATTGTACCATGGTTTACTCCCTCATTATAGCATGCTAAGCAAGAAATTAAGAGGCCTGAACAATCTTGGCGGAAAACAAGCCCTCTAGTCACAGCCGAGGCATATAAGGCTACACCAGGGGTGGCCACCTCCAGTCCTTGAGAGCCACAACAGGCCTGGTTTTCAGGATATCCACAATGAATATGCATGAGATAGATTTGCATACACTGAAGGCAGTGCATGTTTGTGGCTCTCGAAGATCAGAGTTGGCCACCCCCTGGGCTACACTAATTAGATACAGACACATAACAGTTAAAAAAAGCTTTTTATTCAGCCAGACTCACAGAATCTGGGGGTAATCCATGCAAATTATTCCAGATTGTGAAAAACTAAATGTTTTTGATATGCACACTAATATGAGATCTTAAATAAACGATGCAATGAATTTACACTTTTTTTTTTTTAGGACAAGGTATGTACAGTGTGTAGTAAATTTGTGGCTTTTTCTATCCCAAGTCCTCCGCCAGTGGTAGCAATAGATTTTACTACACCATCGTTGTAGGACCGTTTTTCGAGTTTGTCCATGGAAGAAATTGTGTGCGCGATCTTCCTTGCGCACTGTTGCTGTGTCCCCCCCTTCCATCATAAAAATCTTACGAGAAGCCTTAGAACAATATATAACGAAGATGGTTAATCAGTCCCTTTTGGAAGGTTGCATGCCATCCGAGCTTAAGAAGACCTCAGTTAGGGCCTTAAAGAAACCTACATTGGACCCCTCGGTTTTAAGAAGAGAGTGTAGTTTTAATCCAACTAAATGATTTCCTAGATGAAGATGGGATTTTTGATCAGTTTTGGTTTTAGAAAACATTTTAGTACGGAATTACTTTGATTTAACAAGTTTTGATACCATTAGGGGAGGTTTTAATCAAGGAGTATCCTATGTGATAGTTTTATTGGATACCACTACGGCCCTTTGACACATTAAACCATACTTTTTTGTTATTTTGCCTGAGCCAAATTGGGATTTCAGGAAAGCAGTTTCAATCGTTTATGTCCAGTCAACTTCAATGTGCATCTTTAGCCTGCTCAAACCGGTACAGCATACCCAACGAGGTACCACAGGGATTGGCCCTGTCAGTGGTTCTAGTCAACATTTGCATATCCCCTTTGTGCACGTGTTCTTTTGGAATCCACTACAAATTATACGCGGACGATATCCAGTTTTTCATTCCTAAATTATCATCCTGGCAAGCCCCTCAAAAATGGCTTTCCATCTGTTTATCCTCAATTAAGTCACGATTGGCACTGAATCTAGACAACTCTGAAATTCCTCAGCGTTCGGGCAGGTCAATCCCCGCGAGTAGGTTGTGCACCTGTACCAGCAGACAGAGATGGAGCAAAAGCTGACATCACAGCCATATAGTCCCGCCCCGACATCAATCCACCAGTATTCTCCGTCTCCAGCAGATAGTGGACATACATTTCCCTTCGGGGGACTGCCTATGAGTAAAAAAAGAAATAAGTTGCTTCCTGAGGTGATACCATGTGGTTCCCTCCCTCAGTAGAGTGCTTTCAGTCCGGTAGCCTTTAGTGGTATGGACCTAAAGTCTCATTAGCAGTTGCAGATCAAGAGAGGCTCGATGGTGAAGGCTTTCGCCTTCTCCCCCCCCTAGCTGGGTCCCGTTCCTGCTCTCAGCCAGGGAGGGCTGAGCTCAGGTAAAAGTTTTTTACTTTAAACAAAAAAAACAAAACAGCGCAAAGAAGGAAGAAAGCAGGAGAAAGGTCTATTTCCTCGTCGTTCGTCTGTTCCGCTCACATCTCTGGGGAGCTCTGTGAGACGAGAGGTGGTGCAGACACGGTGGGTTGAGCAGCCATTTGGCTTGGCCCCGCTCCCAAGCTTCTCCCATTTTGGCGCATGGTAGGCTGCGAGGTGGTTTTATGCATTTTTTTGCTGCAGGCCATTGATGTGCACCTGCGCGTCCTTTTGTGTGTCCGGTGTGTCCAGTTTAGGCGTTCTTCCTTCTAGCTGCACATCTTGGACATCCAGCTTAGGCATCTTTCTTAGTGTCGGTACTGGGCTTCCAGTTTGGGCGTCCAGTCGGATGAGTGGCCTTTGCGCGTGTGCTTGGACGCACATTTCTTGTGCGTCCATTTTGGGCACGGCTTATCCGCGTGAGTAATCTAGGTGCAAGCATTTTTCGGTCTGCACTTTTAAAACCATGGCGCCTGCAGCGCAGAAGCCTAAGCGTTTATCTGTTTGCGCTGCGTGCCACATCAGGGCCATTCAGCCGGAGCTTTCTTTAAGCCTGTGTCAGCACTGCCTGGATGCTCGGGAAGATTTACCTCCTTTTGATTTTACCCCATCCACAGGTCCAAAACGCCTAAATTGTATAGACGTGATCCCCAGGTACTGCTGCCCCACTTACCAGTACATAAAAATGGCACTGGCTGGTTCCTGTAGCATGCACTGTTTTGGTGCCACCCAGAAAACCCTGCAAAAAATACATCTGGAACCCATATGGTATTATGCCTATTGTAATGTGTGTGTAGATGTGGGTTTGGCCCTCAGAAAGCCTAGAGTAAACTTCTTGTACCAAAAGGGCACTGTCGGCAACACTGCAGATATTACACCAGGCCTAAAAAACACCTCCTTTAGGAATGCAGATCACACCAGGCTTTATAAATCCCTACACAGAAACTACATGCTGGAAGAATACGCCACCTCCGTCACAGATGCCGAACACAGAAAGACCTCTCACCAAATACAGAATAAAGAGACCATAACCAGAAATGGATGGACAGAAACCGAACTGGAAACTGCAACTAATCAGACCATTTATGCAATGCAGCAATGGAAAAACAGAAGCATTCCTCATAAATAAAATAAGGAAATATAACTCAAGCATAATAAACCATACTAATAAATAGAATATTAGCAAAAAGCTGGAGAATAGAATAACATCCAATAATTGAGAACGCATATAAAAAGTTTATAATTTTTCTAAACAACAATAAAATATTTCAAAATAGCAGAGACATGAAATACAAATAATTAAAACTAATAAGAATGGAAAAATCCCCCATACCTGAAAAAAATTAATATCCTATCACCTTGAGTTTGTCGTGAACTAGTGAGGATGGCACAAACTTTTCTTCACACATACACACACACAGACAGGCTCCCATTCACATAAATACACACACAACCCAGGCAAGTTCCCATTCACACAACCCTCCCCCCTTCACACACATACATATACAACCCTGGCAAACTCCCATTCACTCAGACACACAACCTAGGCAGGCTCCCATTCATAGAAAATCACACACACACACACACACACACACAACCCAGGCAAGCTCCCATTCACACAACCCCCCCCCTACACACACTCACACACATATACAACCCTGGCAAACTCCCATTCACTCAAACACACAACCCAGGCAGGCTCCCATTCATAGAAAATCACACACACACACACACACACACACAACCCAGGCAAGCTCCCATTCATACAACCCTCCCCCCTACACACACACACACATATACAACCCTGGCAAACTCCCATTCACTCAGACACACGACCTAGGCAGGCTCCCATTCATACAAAAACACACACACACAACCCATTCACACAAACACAAACACCCAAAACCCAGGCAGGCTTCCATTCACTCAGACACACGACCTAGGCAGGCTCCTATTCATACAAACACATATATAACCCAAGCAAGCTCCCAGTCACACAAACATACAATCCAGGAAAGCTCCCATTCACTCAGACACACGACCTAGGCAGGCTCCCATTCATACAAAAACACACACACACACACACACACAACCCAAGCAGGCTCCCATTCACTCAAACAGACCACACACCATGCTTCTATTCCTCTTTTTACAGGGCTCCCCGCCTTGTTCAAAACTTCTGCAGCTGCTCCTGCTTTTTTTTTTCCCCCTCTTCTGACAGATTCCTCTGCAGGATAAGCTCTCCGACAGGCTTAAATAGGCCTGAAAGCCATTCTGCCTACCCTGCTGATACAGCCCCCTTCTGTTCTTGGCAGCCGGCACCAGTGGCACAGAGCAGGAACTGGCTAGATCAAAACAAGCTGCTTAGAGGTGCTCCACGACACCGCTCCACACGCCTCTGCTGGATGCAGCAAACCATGGCAGTCGGGGAGGCTCGGGGAAATCCAATCTTAAAAAAAAAATAAATTGCTGGCTTCCGTGGCAGATGGAAGGAAGGGGAGGGACATGCTCTCCACACTTCTGTGCTTCTACTAACTGTATCGAGCTCCGCTCTTCAGTACATCGGCCCGAGCGGGACTCGGGAGGATGAGGCTGCCACGAATCTACCTGCTTTCACTGACCATCGCCACCGCCCTCCTGAGTGTGCTGCCCCTTGCAAATGCACGGTATGCATGTCCGCTTGCACCGGCCCTGTCTAGGCAGCACCAATCGCACCACAGCACTAAGGGCCCACTGTTCTCACGAGTGTCACGTTCAATAAGCATTACTTCTTTTGCAACACCGATTACTGCATGAAGAGGTATCAACAAGAGAGGGTCCTTGCCGAAGAGCCCGGAAGAGATGTCCTCACCCGTCCCCACACCTCCCTGTTCAGAATGAACCCAGGAAGCTGCAGTGACTTCCATCAAGGTCCCAGGAACCTCCTAGGCATATCAGTTTCAGAATGAAATGCATTTACCCCCAGAGCATCCAAAATGCTGGTCTAAGGAATTTTCAACTTATTTGTAGGGAGATTAAAGGCAGGCAGGCTGTACATTAAGGATTAAAGAGCTCTCACAGTACAGTCACTTCTAAAGTATCTAAAATGCTCTAGCAACAGCAATGTTATCACAGGGCTGCTTTTCAAAGTGAGCAAATGGCATCAATAACGCAATTTTCTCTGCTTTTATTGAGAAGATGCAGTTCTGGTTTCCTGCTTCACAGCGAAGTTGACTTTTCTCGGTTGATTTCTTTGCTTTTCATTGCTACCATTAACTTTAGCTAATGAACTGTTAAGTGCCAGAGTAGAACATTTTTAGTATTCTGAGCAATGAGCAATGGAGCTGGTTGACAAGACAGCTTTGGGTGGCCTATTCCTGTTTTTCCCTACTCCTAATATGCACTGCATGTGTCTTGGAGGAATGCGACTCGTCGAGGTTCACTTTGGTACCATTTCAAGTTAAGGCTCACTTTTTTAGCTTGACTTCTGGAAACCTGCACTTCAAACAGCAGAAGGACATGTGGACCTGGAAATTGAGAGCAGTCTTTTCTGCCAAAGAACCTTTGTGTAACCTTGGCCAAGCTTCTTTATACCCCTGTGTGTCTTCCTGCTTCCAGTTCGCTGTTGAAAACAGAGGATTTGTCTGTAATATGACGACCACGGTGGTCGACCTGGTTTCCTCTGAGTGCGTGAGCGATCGCTTATGTATATATTTCAGAGCATCACTCACTGGTTTTACATGGTTGCTCATATACATTTTTCATTGCGCTATATACAGAAACTCCGCGTTAATACTGGCGCTCAAAACGGTTGGTTAAAAAAAAAAAATTGTAGCTCACACGCAAAAACAAAATTTGCCCACACTTAGTCACTGCTTGGAGGGAGCATTGGCGGTCGACGCCTTAACAACGGGGGTTCATACTGGGTCTGATGCTCAGCACCATTTGGACAGCTAAGTTTGGCACTGTTTGAATATCAGAGATGGAAATGTGGCTGACCCTTTAGTCAGCCCTTAGATGGCCCTAGATTCCTGCCCATTAGTAATAAGTGGGATTTTCCATTCCATTTCATTCTCTCCAATGAGGGAACTGTGATTGGCTATCCCTAGGGCACTAGGGGGAGTTTAGTGGTAGAGCGTGGTCTTTTTGAGTTGGCTCTTGAAGAATAAGGAGCAATGTTTCCTTTTCCCCTGGTGAGTTTGGGCCTACTCACCCAATTTGGTATTTTTCTGGCATTCAGAGGAGATTTCCCCTTAGTAAACTCCCTGTCTGAGAGGGGCTGCCTCAGTTTTGGAAGAGAGATTTTTGGTCAGGTTTTGGATACGTTTTTCTCGTTCTGGAGAACACCCTGTATCTTTTGGAGAGGGGGCAAATTCCACCCCCCCCCCATTCAGAGAGCAGGGGCTGGAGACCTGTGAGCTACTCCTCTACTACCTAGAGGAAGCAAGACCCATGATAGCTCTACCCAGCTTGGAATTTTTGGACTTAGACAAATTTGGATTTTTTTTCCCCCTTTTTGTGAGTGTGAAGGTTTTATTCCCACCCCCTCACAAATTGGCATCAGGAGGGTGAGAATTTGGTTTGAGACTGGAAACATCAGACTTTTACCCCAGGGAAATCACACAGAATTGAAAAACAGAGCAGAACAAAACATCAAGATATGGAAACTCCCAATCGGATCTCCACCCCCAAAGCGCAGGGATCAGAACTTTGGACTCATGTAGGATCTTTTCTTGCTTTGGGGTCCCCCCCCCCCAATAGGATTCCTCATCTGATTGGGCTGTTTGTACCCTGATGAGAAAACGGTGGCAAGCTCACTCCCAGGAGCTAGAGAGATGAACACGAGCACCCCGGCAGAGAGGCTATGCAAATGCTTCTAATGCACAGTTTCAGTTGTGGAATAGGATGGATGTTTTGGAAATAATCGGTAAATTTTATTTGAACATCCAGTCTGTTCCTGAGGAAAATACAGTACCAGAGAGGTGCACTCCATCACCTGGGCCAAAAAGGATTTCCCTCCCATGAGTACCGACCAGTCTGACGATGTCAGGGAAACTTCCTTTGATGATCTGCTTGCTGGAGATGAGAGCAGACTTCCATCGGCAGGTGGAGCTGAATCGAATAGTCCTGAGTCTGCGGGCTCCATCAAGACAGCAGGGAATACTGAAGTGGATGCATATGCGCCCTTGCCCATGGCACCACTTCCAGGGTTGCCGCCATCAGCCCGAGTACCTGTAGATAGGACCACACTATTGGGCGTATAGTGCTCACCAAGAGACGCACCTGGGATATCAACTTTTGAATATGAGCTTCTGATAGAAAAACTTTGCCCTGCTTCGTGTCGAATACACACCCAGATATTCCAATGACCGAGATGGCTGAAGACTGCTCTTGGCTAGGTTTACCACCCAACTGAGCTTCTGTAACAAGGAGAGATCACCTGGAAGGTCACCAGACAGCTTTCTTCCAGAGACTTGGCCTGAATCAACCATTCATTTACATAGGGTGAACTAGGAGCTCATCCTTTTTCAGTAACTGCTGCTACCACCACAATCTTGGAAAATGTTCTGGGAGCGGTGGCTAGACCAAAAGGCAGCGCCCGAAACTGATAATGGCACCCCAACACTGCAAAATCAGAAAATAGTGGGTGCTCCAATCAGATAGGAATATAGAGGTTCGCCTTGGACAGATTCCAAGGAAGTCAGAAATTCCCCCAACTGCATGGCCATTATCACTGAGCGCAATGTTTCCAGGTGAAAATGAGTTACCCGCAAATGACGGTTGACCCCTTTGAAATCCAGGATGGGGCAAAAGAAGCCCTCCTTCTTGGGCACAATGAAATAAATGTAATATTGACCTGTATTTTCTTGGGATGTGGGTACTGAAACCACAGCCCTCAGACTGAGGAGCCTCTATCGCCTGCTGCTTCTTCAGGGAGACACCATGAACACATCCTGAGGAACACTGCGAAATTCCAGTGCATATCCTTCTCGTGTCACTTCCAGGATTCACTGATCCGATGTGATTTCGACCCACTCTGATAAAAGAGAGAGAAGCACCCCCCTATTTCTTAATCTTGGGGGGTGAGTCAGCAAACCTTCATTGGGAGTGTCGGGAAGTCACACTACCCAAGCCCCCGCCTCGCCTGGGATGTCTAGGATGAAAGGGCTGAGACCTGCCAAAAGGTCGAGTCCTCTGTAAGGTCAACCCTCTGTAGGGATGAAAACACTTGGAACCTCTGAGACAACCCCCTCATACCAAAGGGGAACGGCAACTGCTTCTTATCCTCCAGCATGGGAGGAACCGGAGATTCACCCCATTTACTGGCCAGTTTCTCCCACTCACTCCCAAACAAGAGCAAACCTTTAAAAGGCAATGTCGTAAGGTTAGCCTTGGAGGTTGCATCAGCCGATCAATTCCTCAGCCATAATTGGCGTCTGGCCGCTATTACAAAAGCCACTCCTCTGGCTCGCAACCCGTATCTGCTAAGAGGGCAGTGGCGGGTTCCATAACTGCCCTGGAAGTCACACCAGAGTCATCAATCATCTCTCCTGAGAGAGAAGCAAACAAAAGCGAGCCACCAGAGAACAACAGGAAGCTATCTGCAAGGTCATTGCCACTGCTTCAAATGCTTGCTTAAGGATGGCCTCAATTATCCTATCATGCACATCCTTCAAGGCCGTTCCTCCCTCTACCGGGATAGCCATCCGCTTAGAGATGACACAGACAAGTACATCCACTTTCTGGAAATGCAGATGCTCTCTCACCACTGGATCCAGGGGGTACAGGCCTTCCAAGGTCCAACCCCCTTTAAAATTTGCCTCTGGGGCGTCCCATTCAAGATCAATCAGTTCTTGAATGGCCTCCATAACAAGGAAAAAACAAGAGGCTTTACGCAAAGAAACCAAAATGGGATTGTTCTTTGGCTCAGACATGGTATCTGCTCCAGGAACTCCCAGCATCTTCAACATCTTGGAAATCAGGGCCGGTAATTCATCTCTCTGATGAAGATAAATCCTATACGGTTCTAATCCTGGAGGAATTTCCCTTCCCTCTAGAGTCAGGATCTGCTTCATCGGCAGTGCCCTCCGGATTCCTGTCAGGGACACCTGCAGCTCGAGGAGTACTTCGGCGCTTAAACGCAGTATCAGAAGAGGGAGAGGCCATTGCCCGAGGAACTGACCTGACAGGATTGGACGGGGCTGAGGATTGTGCCTGAAGAAAGGATTGCAGTCCCTGAAAAAATGCTAACCAAAAAAAGGCAGAAGGATCCATACCAAAAACAAGAGGCACTTATGCGGTACCCACTGAGTTACCATCCCTGCTGAGGAACCAGCAAGGGAGTCCCAATATCAGGTGTTTCTCCTGACACATCTTTACCCATAATTTCATCAGGTTGGGAATAGACTTAGTTTTTGGGTACTTGCCAGGTTCTTATGGCCTGGATTGGCCACTGTTGGAAACAGGATGCTGGGCTTGATGGACCCTTGGTCTGACCCAGTATGGCATTTTCTTATGTTCTTATGTTCTTAACCAGGCTTAGTAAAATCAGAGGAAGACAATTCTCCCTGAGCCTCTAAACGCAAGTTAGAGGGCATGCCAGGCTGAGATGCCTGAATATGACAGGTGGCACACAAGGCAAGGCGCTTAGGCTTCTTAGCTATAGGCATCATTTTTTTTTTATATGCATCCAAAATTTAGGTATCCAAGAGCTAGGCATCCCAAGACCAGGTGCCACTCAACTTAAGTGCACACAAATGTATGCCTAATTGTGCGCACAAGATAAGCGTGCGTCCAAGTCGGACGCTGCTTAACCTGGACGCCCAAGTCGACTCTCAACTAAGCATCCAAAACCTGGACATATAACCTGGATGCACACCAGGACGCGCTGCTGAAATGATGTCCTATAGAGGGCAGCTGAAAGTGTAGGCAAAATGCAAGAAAACACTGTTGCGGCCTACCACAGAGTGTGCAGCAGAAAAGCCTCAGAACGGGGCCTAGCCACAAGAGGCAGTTCAACCTGCTAGGCTGCCCCCCGTTCCTGAACCTCTCTTGGGGTGGGGCAAACATCGGAACGGCACGCTTTGCTCAGAGACCGGGGAAGGGGAATCCCTGAACAACCCTCCTTCACTGTCTCTGTAAAGGTATCTCTTTTTTTTTTTTAACTTACCTGAGCTCAGCCCTTCCCGGGCTGTGGGAAGAGAGGGCATATACCATCACCGCTACTCTCGGCTTCCTGCACCTGCTGCCTTTAAGCTGAATAATAAGCTAAGTCCATGCCAGCTGAAGAACCAACTACTGGACCAAGGCACATGTCTGAAGGATCATGGAAATCACCTCAGGAATTCTCAATTGGGGAAGGGACCATTTGTTATCACTGCAGGAGAGCAGGGCAATCAATTTTCCTTTTAAATTCTCCTTCTAAAATCTGAAGCAATCTCCACTAGGAAGATGCACATCCACCATCTGCTGGAGACAGAGAATACTGGCAGGCTGATGTTCCTGCAGGAGTATATATACTATGACGTCAGTTTGCTCCGTCTCCGTCTGCTGGTAGAGGAGCATAACACACTGGTCCTGAATCTATCTGTCCACATCCTAGGGAACGGATTGCTCATATGAGAAGTTGTACTGACGAGTGCTGTACTATATGGATGGCTGCTGTATAGATATATTGCAGTATATCCGTCAGGAATCACAGCTGTACAGATGATGTATGTTGATGAAGAGGACAGATCTGTGTTTCTCTTTGCTACAAGGGAAATATATTTATCTTCCAGCAACAAATGGAAATAATTCAGTGAGAAAATCACTGAAATGTATTCTTTCTCAATCCTTCAACATTGTTGGCCATTCTCCCTTCAATGCACAGAACTTTTAAGTGCCAAGATTCAGTGCATTAATAATGCTTGGAAAATGTTAGCTATCAGTATTCATTTATATTAGAGAAGGTCAGGCCAATCTCTGTCAGCTTTTAGTAGCCACTGCACTGCGACACCTACTTGCTGTTGACTCTTCTTTGCAATAGACCCATCACTTCTCCCTGGGCTTTAACTTGACCGGCTGTGAGCCCAGAAGAGGAGAAATGATGTGAACAAGCAGATGAGACATTCAGAAGAAGCCATGGAGAACCTGAAGGGCAGCCATTCGAAAATGACCAGAAGAAGGTCTTCCAGGGATGGAACTGCAAATGAAATGGAAAGTACATTTTCTCCCTCAGCTTGTCTAGGAAGGTCTGCAGCAGATTTGTTCTTCTGTGGTTTTCTTTCTTAAGCATGTGTCTTGGCTTAACCTAAGAGCCTGCAACACTTTCGCACTCAGGATATTTCCAGTGGGGGAACATTTTTGCAGCAAACTCCAGTATTTCATGGAAATTCCCTCCTCCACTATATCAGGACATTTTTTACAGTCGTTCTAACATACTATTTTCCGTACAATTATAATTAAACTAGAACACAGGCAAAAACTAAACAAAACATTATCCTGGAGCCAATCTGGTGGACTCTACTCAGGGATGCCGTGGAGGATCCTGAGGAGAGGGCGTCTCAGCCATCACTCAACGGCAACACCTAGTGACCAGACTCGGGGACCAGGTTCCGGAAAGAGCCACTGTTTGTGGCTGGTGGCCAAGGATCAATGCTGCAATGGCTGGGCTGAGGTGGAAGGGAATCTGAATTGGGGGAAGAGCCCCCAGGTAGTTGTCATATAGGTCACCAGAGGCCATGTTTTCATTTCAATTAATTCTTTTCCCCGTGACAATTCCTAAAAGGTGGTTTTACAACAACCATGGTTTTATTCTATTAGACTGGAAGGAAATATTGACCGAAGTGCCTCTAATGTAAGTACATTATGGAAAATGAATGCAGTTAAAATAATGTGAGAATGAAAAGTTGCATCATGCATGGTAACGGGTGAAATGGAAAGCAGCGGACAGTTAAAGGTATATGGTTATATGAAGGCTGGGGTCAGGCTGATCAAGAAGAACTCTTTAATGCTTGCCTCAAAACATGATTGGTACGTTTGACTACAGAAAACAATCCAAATCCTCTTGATGTTCATGGCACCCTATTGATCATTTAGCGTTAACAGAGCCTGTTGTAAAACTCAGCTGTGCCTCCAATTATTGGCAGTGAGCCAGTCAAAGGGAAAAGCAGGAGGTCAACCGAAACCTGACCTGTAGTGAAATAATTACATGGACCCTGAGCATGTGAAGACAGCAGGCAGTGGCACTAGCCCCTTCCTCTCAGCTCTCCTTGTTAGATGGGAGCCTCTGAAAACTTGCCCATTGGGTGGCTTGTCTTCCAGCAAGCTGTTGACGTGGGACTGAAAGGGAGTAGGCATTGCTGATGACCTTGACTCAAGGCCAATGTATTGTTTTGCTGGAAACTCCATTTTCAAAAGACAGGACATGCTTGAGCGAGGGACATATTTCAATTTTCCCCTTTCCCCACCTCAGCCTTCCTCTTGCTGCAGAGTTCATACTCCGACATCAGTACAGCCAATGCAACCAACACTTGCTAACCATATCCATGTATTTCAGATAATAAGCAGATTACTGAGAAAATGATAAACCTCAAACCAGAATGAAAAAAGTACAAAATAACAGAAGCATTAAAAAAATAAAAAAATAAATTGTGCCTCGCTCCATAATGCTACAGTCTGAAATCATAACTGAATACATTTTTCTGACAGTTTGTTAAATGATGCAATCTTATGAACACCATGCAAACTTCACCAGCTACCCAGACCATGAAGAAAAAGAGGGAATGGAATGTTAGTGAAGAAGGAGCAACCATTTCCTGTCAAGTTTATAATATGATTAATAGATGATTTGATTGAAAAAAATCCCTGTCATTTTGGAAAAGCATCAGCTGTACACCTTTGACAGGTGATAAAGATTGCTAGGCGGTGTGCTGACTGCGCAGAAGAAAATTCTCAGTGGGTCACATGCCCACTTTCATCAGCTCTAATCTCCTCCTGGGCTAGCAGCTCCCCACGCCTTGCCTGGCCTCTCCTCAGTGGTCCTGTGAAGCAGGCCCAAAGAAAATCCATTCATCTGTTGACCACAACCAGAACCTATCATGAAGCAATCATCAAAATAGGCTGGGTGTGATTCAGAAGGTGTGTCCAATACACACTGAACAGGAGAAAATCCTTGATAAATAGGGCCCACTGCATAGAGCATTACATTGTGTATTTGCTAAAAATATAGCGGTAATAATAATAATAATATACATTGATGTAAAAGTCACTGGGGAACATGTTGTAATCTAGAATGAAGTGGCAACATGACTTGTCATGGCATTAGCATAAGACAATCACTGCAATCTTGAACTCATGTTTTAAGTAGACAAAAAAAAACACTCAGCAGTACGAATATGAGAAGGACAGAGCACGTCTGACTTATCAGGGTGAAGCCCGACGACTGCAAACACAGCCCAGAGAACTCGAATAGGAGAGAATCTAGTTGGAAAAGCTGCAGCGATTGACGCCCATTATCCCAGCGCTGCTCGTGGGTCGGTCAACAAGCTTAGAAGAATTCTCCGTACCTTCGATGGGTTTTGGTACAAAATGCGAAGAGGGCTTGGTTTTCTTAACGCGGTTCCCCTTCATGGTCTGCCCTTCTTTATTGAGTCCCAGGTACCATGCTCGCCCCGACCCCTGGCGGTACAGCGTGGATGAATAAATGACGTAGTAGTTCTCAAACACAGACTCTTTGAATTTGCACTCAGGCGTGAAAATATCCTAAAGAGAGAAAGGAGAGAATGAACGGTAAGTTAGTCAATAGTCGCGGTAACTGCAATTTTTGTTGTGTCCTCTTATTTGAAAAGAAATCAAACAAGCAATGAAAAATATGCAACTAAAATTATGGGAACAAAGCTTCACGTAACATTAGAGAGATCAAAAGGGTTTATCCAGGTAACCTTTGAGTGAGTTACGCAGACAAACCCCCAAGATTTGAATTTCCTGCCCCTTTCAATGGTGAAACCTTGGTGGGTTGTTTTTTTTTACCCGGCCAGCCGAATACACAGAAACAGGGCAGAGGACATTCTGAGGGCATGGCTAAAACCCGTCCAGCTAGCCCTTGATCTTCACCACTAGCCGGGTAACTCTGGTCAAATAAATGACCGCCCTAACGGGAACGCCAACCAGGCATCATCAGCAGCGCCGTCACCTGGCTCAGTTCTGCTGAATATCTGGGGAAAGTTACCCAAGTAACATTTCTGCTCCCGGGCTTGCTCAATACCAAGCTCAAAGCCAACTCGTTTTAGGGAAGACCTCACTCCTGGCAAGCCAAAGGACTTTTGAACTTTGGCTGGAATTGCAGGAAGGTGTCCGGGAGCTGCTCCCGCCTGGCCAACCTTCCAGTCTCCCAGGTTGCCTCTTCCCTCTGTTTCCCCCCCTTCCAGTGTCCCACCCATGTACTGATCCACCTTTCCTCTCTTCTACACCTTCTTTCCATCACTTCCCGCACTGTGCCCTTCCTCTCTCACCACATGCCCAGCTCTGCAGAATCCTATTGCCCTTATCAACCTCTGTTCGGCTCCTCCTCGTAGCCTCCTTCAGGGTTCTTTCCTCTGCCCCTGCCAATTGCTCTCTTTCTTCCTCTCTTCCCTCACCCCATCTGGTTGCTCCCTTCCTCCCCGCCCCCCTCCTCTATATTTCCCCCCAACCCCTTACAGTTTTGGTCTTATCTGGCAGTGAGGTCAGCAGTGTGGCAACACAGTGAGGTAGATATTATCTGCTACATATGCTAAAAGATATAAACATAGCCAGCATATTCAGTGGTGAATACACCCAATAGCAGGGCTGACTTATCCGGCTACGTGATCTGGATGCCTCATTTAGCTGGGCAAATAGTTATCCAGCTCAGCGATGTTTGCTGAACATGGCTGAATCCTGAAATGCCGCCTCACAGCCAGATAAGGCCCAAGTTATCCGGCTAAGTGGCGCTGAATATCGGGCCCTTCGTCTGCGCAATTCCAGTGTTTGCAGCTGCTCCTTCCCCTCCACCACGGGATCGGGACGGAGAAGGGACAGAGACCGGCACTCACAGGATCTGCACGCACGCATGACTCACTGCTGCACGAATCTTTCTGCACAACATGGAAATTATGCGGATTTTATCTGTGGACATTTTGCAGTTACCCAGGGCCGGCGCTTCCATTAGGCAAACTAGACAATTGCCTAGGGCACAAAATACTCTTGCACTGCCTCTGCAATTACCTCCTTTGTCTGCCCCCACCCCCGTCCCAATGTACCTGAGAAAATGCATAGAAACACCTAATGGTTTTTTTTTTTAACCAAATATTTTTTAGGGAAATTTCACAGAATTCAGTGCTGCTGAGTTTGTCCATGTTGCTGGAATTCAATGCACAATATTTGGCAGAATTTCCCACTAACGTGCATAACCTTGCTGAATTCCCTCCCTCGCCAGCCACTGTGAAAAAGCTGCATGTGCTTTCTTGTACATTTTTGTTGCGGTCCGCTCCGTGACCCTCGCGTCCCGGCCCTTACCTCAAAGTTCCAGCTGGGCCACTCAATGCCTGAACCAGCTCCGTGAGCGTCTCCGCGGGGGAGACGCCATTACCCTGGGCTACTTAGGCGCACGCACGCGCGCTGTCACGGCGCTGATATAGCCCTTTTCCCGCCAGGGTGCGCTCCGCCCCCGCTCCTGACGTCAGACGCCCAGTCCTACTTAAACTCCCCGCGGACCCCACTATGACGCCTTGCAACCGGGTCTCCCCTGCGGTGCCCAGTTGCCCTGAGCCCCGGTGTGTGACTCCCTTGCACACCGTTCCTGCCTGCCTGCCTGCTTGGTCTACTACGTGACTTGCTCGCACTTCTAACCTCTTAGTTCTTGCCTGGTCCCGCTCTGCCTGTCTCCAACTTGCTACAGTTCCTGCCTGGTTTCACGCTGCCTGCCTTCAGCTTGCTACAGTTCCTGCCTGGTTTCGCTCTGCCTGCCTTCAGCTCGCTGCAGTTCCTGCCTGGTTTCACGCTGCCTGACTTCAGCTCGCTGCAGTTCCTGCCTGGTTTCACGCTGCCTGCCTTCAGCTTGCTACAGTTCCTGCCTGGTTTCGCTCTGCCTGCCTTCAGCTCGCTGCAGTTCCTGCCTGGTTTCGCTCTTCCTGCCTTCAGCTCGCTACAGTTCCTGCCTGGTTTCGCTCTGCCTGCCTTCAGCTCGCTGCAGTTCCTGCCTGGTTTCACGCTGCCTGCCTTCAGCTCGCTGCAGTTCCTGCCTGGTTTCACGCTGCCTGCCTTCAGCTCGCTGCAGTTCCTGCCTGGTTTCACGCTGCCTGCCTTCAGCTCGCTGCAGTTCCTGCCTGGTTTCACGCTGCCTGACTTCGGCTTGCTACAGTTCCTGCCTGGTTTCGCTCTGCCTGCCTTCAGCTTGCTGCAGTTCCTGCCTGGTTTCACGCTGCCTGACTTCAGCTCGCTACAGTTCCTGCCTGGTTTCACGCTGCCTGACTTCAGCTCGCTACAGTTCCTGCCTGGTTTCACGCTGCCTGACTTCGGCTTGCTACAGTTCCTGCCTGGTTTCGCTCTGCCTGCCTTCAGCTTGCTACAGTTCCTGCCTGGTTTCACGCTGCCTGCCTTCAGCTTGCTACAGTTCCTGCCTGGTTTCACGCTGCCTGCCTTCAGCTTGCTACAGTTCCTGCCTGGTTTCACGCTGCCTGACTTCGGCTTGCTACAGTTCCTGCCTGGTTTCGCTCTGCCTGCCTTCAGCTTGCTACAGTTCCTGCCTGGTTTCACGCTGCCTGCCTTCAGCTTGCTACAGTTCCTGCCTGGTTTCACGCTGCCTGACTTCGGCTTGCTACAGTTCCTGCCTGGTTTCGCTCTGCCTGCCTTCAGCTTGCTACAGTTCCTGCCTGGTTTCACGCTGCCTGCCTTCAGCTCGCTACAGTTCCTGCCTGGTTTCACGCTGCCTGACTTCAGCTCGCTACAGTTCCTGCCTGGTTTCACGCTGCCTGCCTTCAGCTCGCTACAGTTCCTGCCTGGTTTCGCTCTGCCTGCCTTCAGCTTGCTACAGTTCCTGCCTGGTTTCACGCTGCCTTCCTTCAGCTCGCTGCAGTTCCTGCCTGGTTTCACGCTGCCTGACTTCGGCCCGCCGCAGTTCCTACCAGGCCTCCTTCATCCGCTTCAGCTCCAGCCAACTCAAGATCCGGACCAGAGATCACCTAAGTCCCAGCGGCCGGGTTCCTACAGGCTCCTCCCGGGGGGACCGGCTTCCAGGGTGAACCTCCTGAGTCCCAAGCGGCTGGGCTCCCAAGGGCTCCTCCCGGGGGAGTACCAGCTTCCGGGTGAAGCCTACTGTCTACATCAGCCTGGTCTGCCTACCGGCCTTGCTGCCCCGAGGCCAAAGTCCAACTACCCCAGGTCTCCCGCAGGCCGGCCTAAGGGTCCACTGTCTAGCTAGTCCACAACAATTTTAATGGGCATGCTTTGGGCATCCCTAGTGTCCGAAGAGTACCTTCTGCCTATCGCGAGGGCAGCTTTGGGAGGTCTTATATGACCTGCATATGTCCCCTGCTTCTGTCAACACCAGCTAAGAGGAAACAGAATGATGCCTTGCCAACCTCATCAAAACTCAAACCCAGTTCGCGCCCATCTTTAAATGAAGTATTCTGGTTGTGGTCCGTTCCTCCCGGATCTTGTTCGGAATACTGCAATTGCATGGCACTCTTGGCACATCCTAGCATCCGACAGGATCACGCTTAAGACTGAAACCCTGCTGCACGCACTTCTTTTCAGCAGGCTCATCGAGAGCGCTCTGAGGCAGGCAAAGCTATCACACGGATGCCAACGGGCTTTTCTTTGGAAGGAGGGAATGCAGAAAGTGTTGTCAGGCTGACAGTAAATCTGATGAGCAGGAGAGCTGCAGGGGCCGGCTCCCAGCCAGCAGCGAGCAGAGGACTCCAAGTGCAGTTTGGCAATAAAACCAGAGGCACTCATTAGAGGACTCGGAATTCAGAAACAAGCGCGTCCGGTGAGTTCTGGCAACTATGTCCCTCCTGCTCGATCTTTCTTAAAAACATCAACAGTTTCCAAATGCACTTCCCTAGGGACGGTGTTTCCAAAGTGGGTGATTTTGCGCATACCCTGACAGGAATGAACCTCACTGGTCCATCAGGGTATGCTGAGGGCGATCTCAGTCTCTCAAATTCACCGCTAGTGCCCTTCTTAATACCTGCATTGTGCCAAAGAGAGCCTCCTGGGGCCCATAGGGTGCACGGGCAACATGTCTGCTACAGAGTCTAAGGCAATGGCTCAGCTAATGAGACATCTGGATTTAGCACATGGATGACGGAGCGAGAGCAGACGATAGGAAGACAATGGCCAAAGTAAAATGGCTTGGCTACAAATCATTCTCCTCTGGCTGGCTATCTCAGCGTCCGTAATTTTAGCCGGGTTTAAGAAGAGGCGTTCTCCAGAGTGTGTTTAAGTCGGGGAGTAAAACAGCACACGTCCATGAAATATTCAGTGGTGCATGCGCATACATGGGATATTCATTGGTACATATGCATACATAGGATTTCAGTGGTACACATGCATACGTGGGATATTCAGTGGTACACGCACATACACGGGATATTCATTGGTGCATGCATGTACTTGGAATATTCAGTTCATGCTCGTACATGGGATATTTGGTGGTAAACACATGTACATGGGATATTCAGTTCATGCTCGTACGAGGGATATTCAGTGGTACACAGGTATACTTGGGATATTCAGTTGTTCGTGATCGTACATGGGATATTCAGTGGTACATGCGCATACATGGGATATTCATTGGTGCATGCATGTACATGGGATATTCAGTTCATGCTCGTACATGGGATTTTCAGTGGTAAACACATGTACATGGGATATTCAGTTCATGCTCGTACATGGGATATTCAGTGGTAAACACATGTACATGGGATATTCAGTTCATGCTCGTACATGGGATTTTCAGTGGTAAACGCATGTGCATGGGATATTCAGTGGTAACACTATTTTGCTCCCACTTGGCTCTCTGCACACAAACCAAACTGTACGAGCGCTTTCAGTGTGTGGACGTTGTGGCTGCTGATTTTCAAAGGAAAAACAACATGGGCTGGGTTCCCTCTGACAACTGACTGCAACGCATGTGTGCGCTACAAACGGCCGTCGAGATCCATCTCATGTTCATCTATTGGTGATTTTACCTGCCCTTTTACAAAATGCACCCACAAAAATGATAAAATTACAACACAAATAACAATGAGACCTAACAGGCAAATAGCGATAATCCTGGTGGACATCCCCAGCCATTGCCCAAAACCTGTCCTCCTGACTTCCAAACATGGAAACCTGTTACTAGAGACTGTGGAATTGCAGGAAGGCCTCGGTCGAACATTTGCCTTCCAGCTCAGCCCAGTGCCGTTACCTGAGTAACACTGGAAATGCCCAGGATGGGCAATGAATTGCCGTTCTGGCTGCACGAGGGCCCACGATTCAGGTCCGGGGGGGGGGGGGGGGGAGAGTATGAGAGTGGCCAGCGAGCACATTTTCGATTTTGGGGTTTTTTCTTTACAAAACGGTGCCACTTAACCGGTTATCTTCTGCTATCTTTTGACAGCCGATTAAGTGGCATCTGTCGATAGGATGGGTCTCTTCTTTACACTGTCTGAAGACAATATCCAAAGGAAGGGACGCGTCCTGAGTTTGAATTCCACGTTCTCTGTGGGGGGGGGGGGGGAACGACTCGCGCGAATAAAAACATCGCGAGCTGGACTTTTACAAAGGGACTTTTCCTATAGCCGGAATCTCATTTCCAGATGCATCGTGGGCCCCCCTCTTACTGTCACCCAAGTGTTTCCTATTGGATAAAGTCAAGTTGCTCACCCTGACATAAGTAATAACTCTCATCCTCTATCAACTAAAAAGGGGGCGTCTGCCTGAAACAATTAATATGTTATCTTCCCGATCCTGTCATGCCTAGATTATACGATGACTTTGTAACCCATTAGATGATGGCCATTCTCTCCCTTGCATTTACAAAGAAAAAAATCTTTCATCAGTATTAAGTAAAACAGAAAAAAGGCTACTCTTCATATTTTTGGAAGTCTTAAGCAGACTCTCAGCTACAAAAGGCACTTTGTAAGGCCGAGATGCTCCCACCCCCCTTCAGATTTCCTCCAGAAGGCTGTTCTGCGGTTTACAGGCGATATGCATCGAGTTTACAGGTTAAAGGTCCCTTTTTACATCTGGGCTTTGGACAATTCTGTCCGGTGCAGATGTCCCAAGGGCCTGATGACCTCAGCTCTTTAAAAGTGACCTCGTCACCCAAAAGACACGTGAAGAGGCTCTCCCCCCCGAGCTCAATGCCACACCACCTCACATAGAGTGGTTCACCCTGCATCAAGGCGCTTACGACATCCCAGGCAACAGGGTCCAATCGGATCCAGCAAGTGAGCTAATGGTCCAACTCCCGCACCGACCCGGCTGACCTCGGGCATTCAGGACGGCTGCTTAAAAACTTTAGAAAATAAAGCCGTAAAAATAGTGAAATGATGTATGTAATGCGAGCATATTACAGCAGGCCAAATATATTTTTGAAATACTGCACAGACGCGGAGAGTACAAATTTCTTCTAAGGGAAATGCAGTTATTTAAAGGTTACTTGGCAAATCTGCCAGGAAAGAAAAAAAAAAAAAACACGGTTTTGTTTCTCTCATCTAAAATCTCTGCAGAGGTGCAGAATTGAAATGAGACGGGTCATGTGGGCAGCAGAGGCACTTCAGTGATAAAGCAGCATCTCAAACTCCCTGTAAGCTGCCAGTCTGAAATGTTAATTTATTGGGTACTTTTATGGATCTTACTGCAGTCAAGCAGAGGCAACGCAAATTATTCTCAGAGGCGCGCACACACACATATACACACACACACCACACATATACACACACCACAACATACACACACACACACGCACACACACACATACACACACACACATGCACATACACACACGCACACATACACCACGCACACACCACACACACACATATACACACACACACGCACCACACACACACACATACACACACACACACACACACACACGGCAATGCTTTTCCTCAGGGCCGCAATGAGTTTGGAACGATGGGGGCTGCCTGCGGGAGCAGCTGAATTCTGAATCGTGCTACATTTCATGGGAGCGGGGGGCGCTCTCCACCCCTGCTCGGCTGGATGTTTGCCTCCTTGTTCTGCAGGGCACCACTGAGTGCTTGTGCCAGACTGCTGGCACCAGATGTTGAATTCCTTCATTTAATGGCAGGCAGCCGAGACCACACTTGGGGAGGAAGGGGGGGGGGGATATGGGATATGGGGGGGCTGAACTGGCACAAGCCACACGCTTCACAGAACCCCCCATGAAAGCAAGCTAAGCTCCATGCCCTGACATCATTCCCTCTGCTGCTGGGCCAGGAGTTGCAGCAAAGGTCAAGTAAGCAGTAGATGCTCTTGAACCTTCTTGGGACCTCCTCCCGAAACTCATCAACCTTCAATCTGCAGGAAGAGGGGGGGGGGGCCACCTACCCCGGCAGACACGCCATGGGCCCCCACACCCCAAAAGGGCCTGCCAGGGGTGCAGCAGCAAACAGAAGCATCCGAGACCCGACAGCAACACATCTGAAAACGGCACAACGATGCAGACCGGTCCTGACGTTATTTTATGCATAAATTTGCAGCTGCGTCACCGATGGCACACAGAGGCCTGATTTCCTTTCTTAAGCTCATGCCCAGAGGATGGATGAGGTCAGTTGCATTCATAGGAGCTGGAACAGTGCAAGAAATACGAACCGGGAATCCCAGGCCTAGGTTGTTCTGCACTGCCTTTGATCCAGGGAATCCGTTCCCCGTGCACCAGGACAGACGGCGCTCCAGGGGATCTCTGCAGAGGAATCTTGAGGAAGATGACGATCCCTGATTTAGGGAGGGCTGACCGCAGACATCTGAAGGAGCCTTTGATCAGTAGCCAGGAGACGTTTAGCTTTCTAATTCTCTGCACGGCTGTAAATCAATGCCAGATCTTTCCATATTCCTACCTAAGCAATCCCTTAAAAAGGCACTCTTCAGCGGTCCCTTGTCCCAGGGAGGGTCTTTATCTCAGTGGCAGCCCTGCGGGTTCTTCTATTTATTACTGAACTATTTGCTTCTCTAGAACCTGGGTAATTGCTAAGTGCTGTCAGGTTCCCTGGGAACAGGATGCAATCCAATAATAAACTCTCTGCTCTCTTGAATGAGGTTCAAATGGCCTGCGTCAACAATGAATTAATATTTCAGAGCAAGCAAGAGAGTGAAATGGATTGATCTCTTTGCAATTAATTGCTTCTGAATAATCCACAAAGTCCGTGCCCCCGTGCCACGTAGCCTAAAGTCCACAGTATTCCCTTATCGTTCGCTGGAGCTGGGGGTCACGTTTTTACCCCGTGTTCCTTCTTAGGAGTTTGAGAATGGTCTAAGGAGCAGTAGCCAGGGATGAAGCCTTGAAGGCTGATGCTCCTCCTGCCCATCAGTTTCAACCTCAGTGTCTAAGGACCTGTGCAATCTAAGCAAGCATTATAGTCAGGCTGAAAGGAAAACTTCAGAACAACTTAACTGGCCGTCTAGATACTGCTATGATTCAAACGGCGTTGGTGTTCAAAAAACATGTCCTCTACGGGTTTCAAATCAGGGAATAACAGAGGCTTCCCTCATGGCAACCTGTCTTTCTATAGGGCACAGTTCTGAAGATGTGAAATTCTAGGCATTAGGGAAACCTAAATTTAGCACTCGTGGGGCTGGAATGGTTCTGTTTGTGTCGTAGAGAACAAGACTTGGATTTCCAGACTTAAAACATCAACCGCTCGGGCTGAATTAGAAGGCTGATTGGTCTGTATTCTTGTACGTTGTTTTTATTGGTTTAGGTATGATGCATTAGCGCTGCGATTGGCTGGATGGATGTGATTTGTTTGGATCGGGGATGGGGATTGGACACACTATACCATTTAAACCTGCCTTGGTGTCAGTAGCCATGTTGAAACGCATAAGGAAGTGACGTTGTGATAAGTCAGTAAGGGATTAGCTGGTCTTTTTGTTGTTTGTATTTCTGTTAGTTTGAAGGTAACTTTGAGGCTTTGGGGTTTTTTTCCCAGTGATCCTCCCCCAGCAGCAGGCAGAGAGCATTGCCGAAACCCTGCAGTGTGGGGGTTATGTCTGCGGCGGTGTCTCTAGGAATGCGCGACATGAGTATTGTTTAATTTGGCGTTTGGAATCCATTTCAGCCACGTTTTATCCATACAGTGGGAAACGACTGAAAGTCGTTGGCTGTTTATGATTCTGTCTAAAGCCCATTGCGGGCATAAGACAGTAGATGACGCCATCAGCACCCACTACCTTTCTGATATTACTTTTTTACCATTTCTCATAGCACACTGGTTTGGGGAATTTGTTTGAAGCTTCGTATGAGTATTTCAGCTTTCGGTATTGTCCCTTTTTTGGATATTGTGTATGTGAGGGACTGTTGCTCTATTTTTTTTTTTTGGGGTTAAAACCTGATTAATGCCACCTCTATACAGTCTAAAGTCTTTAGGTTTACTCAGACTGGTTTATGGAAACAAGCACCCCTGCGGCACTTCAATCCTTATCTACTCAAAGGCTTTACCCTACCTTAATCCCGATCTCAGACACGTCGAGAGAGAGAGAAAATTCAATTTCTCACTGCTTAACGTTCATCCTGCACACACACAGCACTCCATTTATTAACGTTTTGACAACCCTACTGACATCTTGGTCACAGCTCACCTGGTAAGCGGGAATCTTTTCCGCCTACAATCTCAGCAGACCAAGGGCGTCGCGCCACTGGGCTGCTAAGGATCTGGAGGGCGTGCAGGGAAAAGAAAAGCAAGCGGTGACCTTGAACTGAATTCTGGGGTGCCTTCCACCAGTCCCTCGGCAGCCGCGGGCAACAATGGACATTTTCAACTTCTATGACAACCATGTTTTCTGCTCCCAAAGGTGCCAAACGCTATTCTCAATCACAGAACATCACCAACTCAATGAGGCTACAGAAACATCATAGTAAGGGTGCCATCTACACACCTATTTCAAACCATAAATCCTCTCCACCATTAAAAGAAAGTGTGCCAAGATCTTTGTACGTTATCACAAGAAATCCCTCTATATGCTTTGAAGACAGTCTTCAAAGGCATCTAACCGGGTAACATAGGAATTTCCTAGCTAGATCTCCAGGGGTGCAAATGGTACCCTTCAGAGAGGGTAAGAATACCCATCTGTGTTTCAGCAGGTAAACTAAGTTAAGGAGAACAAGTACTGCCCATTGGAAAGGGCTGAGTCAGGGGCAGGGGGAATATGCACCTATATGCCATTTTCAAATACCCGTGCAGATTTTCATGCACACAGCCAACCCGCAAGATAAAGCGAGTACAAGGTCTGTGGGGTCCTTTTCCACCTGTGTACCCGTTAACTTTCAAAGGCAAACTGGGCACAAGAATGTGGGTATAAAAAGTACCCGCGGGACATGTGCCTGCAGCTCAAAACTGGCCCCGCTGAGGGCAATTTTCCAAGCTGTTTATCAGGTAAAGTAGCAATTTATCCAGACAAATCGGCCTATCTGGATATTGTCCACCTAGGCCTAGCAAAAAATGTCACACCTGGGGGTGGGAAGGAGGAATGTTTAGACTGAGGGTGTAATATGGTATCCTGCACGGGATTTTCAAAAAAACCGCACTCATACAAACCTTCTTCCTCAGCTACCGGCCACAAACAGCAGGTGCCTGGGGAAGCCAACTGGGGGTGTAAAACTGGAAACTGCCTGGGGCCCCTACACTTTAGGGGGGGAGCCAAAACATTTTGCAACAAAACCTTTTGGGGGTGAAGTGTTTTACAAGGAATTGGCTCCATTTGCAATTTAACACTCATTTATTTATCTAATTCCCTCCAGGCTGGATGGACCACTTCAGTCTTTGTCTGCTGTTTACTATGTTAGGTTACAAAGAATATTAAAATGGTCCCCGATACAAGTGCGGTGGGTTAACCTTTACCTAACTGCACACCCTGATTCTGGTCTTGCGTACTCTCCAACATTAACTAGAAGTGAATAAGACTTTGCTAATATTTATGACATTCTCCGCATGTGGCCCACTAAAATATTCGGATGCAAACATTTTAAAAATGCTTCCACCGAGCGTTATTGGAACGTCTCCTCCTCGATCTCCTGCTACTTGCAAATGGTGAGTTCTTATGTGGATGTCGTGAGCGATGGGCGATATGAGCGGGCATCTTAGATTTATTCATTTAAAAGTACTTCTATAGCACGGCCTCCAAGGTTCGGGGCGGTTTACAATAAAATACGTACATAAAATATTAAACGAAATAAGATAAACCTGAAAATGAACTAGGGTTAAGATAAATAATGATTAAAATATCCAAGGATTAATTAACAAGAACTAAAACAAGGGTAGAATGCGTGAATAAAAAGAGCATGTTGGAAAAGAGGACTACATTATTCTGGGTGTGCAGGTTCGAAGAGGTGGGTCTATGGTGCTTGTTATGTCGTGGCATTTGCAGATTTGGGAAAAGGGAAGGTGAAACAAATAATGTTTGACGTGCTCATAGGTCATCAAAATGAAGCCTCTAAGGGTCCCCAAATGATTCTCTTGCCCAGACTCCTGACCAACCTAGGGCTGCCCCAGCAGGTTCTTTATCGCGTGCACTTTACGCCAGGCAAAATCTTCACAGGGAAACAAGGAGATCAATATTCAAAGTGTGTGCAGCGCTCGATAGCCAGATAAATAGTAAAGTGAATTTTTTTTTTTTTTTTTTTTTTTTTTTAAAGTGAATTTTTGAGCTCACAGATAATTGTCCAGTTGCAGATTCTTAAAAGTAGTACTTTATACAGTGTCCATAGTTAAGGGATGGAAGTCTGTCAGTCATAGTAAGATTAAGCGTCTGGGAAAGCTTGTTGGAAGAGAAAAGATATATCCAGCTACCTAGAGGTCCACTGAAAGTCATCAGCTGCCAGATGGCCGGATAAGTCATTTATCCGGCTAACTTTTAGTCGGCCAAGTTGTGGGCGGAGCTACATATCCAGTTAACTTAAGCAGATAAGTAGTGATATTTGTTCTTATCCGGTTAAGTTAATCAGATTAGATCAGCCACAGAGCTGATCTAACGTAGCCAAATTTAACTTAGCCAGCTAAGTAGCGCCTTGACTGAGGATAGGCAGCGGCATAGTCGCTAAATATCCTTGTGACTTACTTGGATAAGGTTATCTGGTTGTGATTCTTAGCCTGTCGGGGTTTGAATAGCTACCTCGACGTGTCCTGGTCCCCTGATTGCTGGCCTCACAGCCTCCCACTGACCAGAAAGGTTGAGGTAACCTAAAAGAGCGTAGCACGGACCCACAAAATTCTTATTTCCACTGTACCACACCTGATTAATGACAGTCAATCAACAAGAGCTTTTATATCCCCGTATTAATCCTTCCACCACACACACACACACACACACACACACACACATGCACGGTATTTGCTGAGATGCAGACATAAGTTACTAATACTGTTTCATTAAAACAGACGGGGGCAGACACTTAGCATGCACCAGCCCTCACAGCCGCTCTCCCTTATTGGAAGGGACAAAACCTTCCCCCTCCATGGCGTCCAGCAAGCCCTGGAAGACGGAGCCTCATTGGGTGGGGGAAACTCGTGCACCACTTGTGTTACAACGTCTAAGGGATTCTGCGGGAACTTCTTGGTTAAAATCACTTTGTACGCTCCAAGCCAAACGATAAGGATATCACATTGCTGTTAATATATCACGGCATGCTGGCTTTTATACGATTCTGTCATCAGCGGGCGACACCTTGATTCTTCCTGTATCTAGTTTCATTTCACTCAGTGGTGCAGCTTTACCACCTTCAAAAGTTAAATTAGACTTCAGAAGCTGGGTGAGGAGCCACGTAACACAATAATACAGTTCAGTGGATGTTCCCAATCAGGACACAGGAAAGCTGCCAGAGAGGCATATATTGTGACCAGAGGAGTATTAGTTTCGGGGCTATGAGAACCAAACAGAGAGCAATTCATTTTTTGAACTGATGACACATGAGAACAAAAGGTCAGCCTCGCAGTTACTGGTATTAACCGAACGCCATTGACCACAAATAAGTAGGATTTTGTCCAAAAAAGCCAAGAATCCTAACTGCATAATTAAAATAAGCTGCACTGGATGACCTAAGCACATTTTCTTTCAGGGTATTAATCTTCTGTGCGTTAAGCCGAAGCACGCTTGCAGTGCTTTTCAGCATCCACAGAAGAAATGAATGCAGTCGATATTAAGGCTTAGATATGAGAACCGAGTGACAACAAGACCCAGAGAGAGAGAGAGAGAGAGCCAAAAATGGCAAATTTGACACAAACCATGTAGCCCGTGTAATCCTAAAACATAAATTTGGCACAAGAAAAAAATACTGTGCGCATTAAAAGATGGACAAATAGCACTTGTGCCCAGCCTTAACTCTGACCCTGACATCTGAGCGTGCAGCTGGTCGATCGGTACAGGGATCGCTTAGGCGTTTAGCGCACGGACAGCGGAGATGATGGATCCGCAATGTCTATCCCATGCTCTTTTGAATTCATTTACTGTTTCTGTCCTCACCACCTTTTCTGGGAGGTGAGCGGCTGGGCCGAGCGGACGGACCGTTTGGTCTTTATCTGCTATCATTACTATGTTACTATGTAAGCTCCCAGCACTGCTGTTAGATAAATCTTCGGGTAGCAAGGCCGGGAGCTTATGTTTCCAGCATTACTGTCTTGGCCGAGCTGCAAGAATCTCAGTACCAGCAGACCGCGATTTCGGGGCCAGATTGGCCTTTACTAAGGTACCAGATTGGTGGGAGGGTAAGAGTTGGGGTGGGAAGGGAGAGAGCAGCGGATCGTGAAATTTATATTTTGCAGAACTGGGGATGGCAGAGGCTGGCATAGGCCAGGCATTCTTTTTAGATTTCAACTGGAGTAGTTTGGGGGGGGGGGGGGGTTATTGGACTGGTTGGCCAGATTATCTCCATCGAAAGACTTAAGAGGAGAGGTTGAAGAACCTGAATATGTACAACCTGGAGGAGAGGAGGAGCAGGGGGGATATGATACAGACCTTCAGATACTTGAAAGGGTTTAATGATCCATGGTTGTAACAAACCTTTTCCATTGGAAACAATTTAGTAGAACTAGGGGTCACGATTTGAAACTCAAGGGAGGAAGACTTAGAACCAATGTCAGAAAGTATTTCTTCACGGAGAGGGTGGTGGATGCCTGGAATGACCTTCCAGAGGAAGTGGTGAAGACCAAAACTGTGAAGGATTTCAAAGGGGCATGGGATAAACACTGCGGATCCCTAAATGGCTAGAGGATAGGAATAAATAAAAAAGCTAAACCAGCACGGAACGGCAGTTACTACCCTTAGGAGAAACATGGGGGTAACCTGCACGGAGCGGCAGTTACTACCCTTAACAGAAACATTGGGGGTAACCTGCACGAAGCGGCAGTCACTACCCTTAAGAGAAACATGGGGGTAACCTGCATGGAGCGGCAGTCACTACCCTTATGATAAACATGGGGGTAACCTGCAGGGAGCGGCAGTTACTACCCTTAACAGAAACATTGGGGGTAACCTGCATGGAGTGGCAGTTACTACCCTTAAGAGAAACATGGGGGTAACCTGCATGGAGCGGCAGTTACTACCCTTAACAGAAACATGGGGGTAACCTGCATGGAGCGCAGTTACTACCCTTAAGAGAAACATGGGGGTAACCTGCACGGAGCGGCAGTCACTACCCTTAAGAGAAACATGGGGGTAACCTGCATGGAGCGGCAGCCACTACCCTTAAGAGAAACATGGGGGTAACCTGCACGGAGCGGCGGTTACTACCCTTAAGAGAAACATGGGGGTAACCTGCACGGAGCAGCAGTTACTGCCCTTAACAGAAACATGGGGAGCAGCAGTTACTGCCCTTAAGAGAAACATGGGGGTAACCTGCACAGAGCGGCTGTTACTACCCTTAAGAGAAACATGGGGGTAACCTGCACGGAGCGGCTGTTACTACCCTTAAGAGAAACATGGGGGTAACCTGCACGGAGCGGCTGTTACTACCCTTAAGAGAAACATGGGGGTAACATGCACGGAGCGGCTGTTACTACCCTTAAGAGAAACATGGGGGTAACCTGCACGGAGCGGCTGTTACTACCCTTAAGAGAAACATGGGGGTAACCTGCACGGAGCGGCTGTTACTACCCTTAACAGAAACATGGGGGTAACCTGCACGGAGCGGCTGTTACTACCCTTAAGAGAAACATGGGGGTAACCTGCATGGAGCGGCTGTTACTACCCTTAAGAGAAACATGGGGGTAACCTGCATGGAGCGGCTGTTACTACCCTTAACAGAAACATGGGGTAACCTTCACAGAGCGGCTGTTACTACCCTTAAGAGAAACATGGGGATAACCTGCATGGAGCGGCTGTTACTACCCTTAAGAGAAACATGGGGGTAACCTGCACGGAGCGGCTGTTACTACCCTTAAGAGAAACATGGGGGTAACCTGCATGGAGCGGCTGTTACTACCCTTAAGAGAAACATGGGGGTAACCTGCATAGAGTGGCAATTACTACCTTGGGAAGCTTTTTGGGCAGACTAGATGGACCATTTTGGCCTTTTTCTGCCGTCATTACTATGTTACTATGTATCCTTTTCAGCAGGGGGTCAGGGAACTGAGACAGAGGCCCACATGGGCCTTTTATTTTTAAAACCTCTGCTACTTAACTTGGCTATATATTTTTTTTAATATAGCTGGGTTTTTTTTTAATATAGCTGGTTCAGATGAAAAGGGCATGGGAGCAACGTTGGAATCTGTGGGGATCATGGGACTAGCATGGCACAATCCTGGGGCCAGATTCGCCTTTATTAAGG
This sequence comes from Rhinatrema bivittatum, assembly GCF_901001135.1. Taxonomy (NCBI): domain Eukaryota; kingdom Metazoa; phylum Chordata; class Amphibia; order Gymnophiona; family Rhinatrematidae; genus Rhinatrema; species Rhinatrema bivittatum. The sequence goes on from NC_042623.1 coordinate 191,589,805, forward strand.
TACCAGGTGGGTGGGAAGCTACCCACGAGAGAGATGCAAACAATAACAAACAAACAAACACAAAGAACACAAAAAGGCCATAAACTAAGGCCTCAACCAAACAGAACAAACGAACAAGAACGACCAACAAAATTATTACAGAACAGGAAGGCCTCTAGAGCCAAAAGGTCAATTACAAGACTGGAACAAGGGAGAGCCAGAGCAAAGAAGAAAAGAACTTCAAGCTGAGACACTGGTGCTGAGGGCAAATCAGGCTTAAATAGGTTTGGCAGAGCTGAGTCACTGAGCACATAGCTGCCAGCAGGACTTCCAAGCCTTCGGAGCTTGGAGGACTGAGGCAGCATAGAACATAGCCCACTGAGGGGGTCCCCCTGCTGGCAGGAGGACAGCACTGCAGCCAGTGTCCTCAAAAGATGACATACCGGCCACACTTAGCCGGATAGAAGTGAAAACCGGATAAATTAGACAAATAAAATAGATCTGCCCCAGACCACCCCCCAGACCACCTGTTTTTTTTAATCTGGCATTGAATATAGACCCCCAAAGTATTCACTGATGAAGATAATATTTGAAATATCTTGATCCTTGCCTTCTCTATAAGAGAAGTAAGAGATATTATTTGGGTAAAGGAGTGAAAAAAGAAAAAAGATGAGAAGCAAATTACAAAAAGTTACAAAAAAAGTAAAAGGAAAATAAGTCTAAAAAGATGACGTCTGCTAAAGGAATTTAATGTGACAAGGCATTTTTCTCGACCAGTTTTTAAATATTTACAAAGGTGCTTATCGGTTTACCTTCTAATAAGTTTCAACCAAGCTCAGTCACTTTACCCTCTGTTGCCTCAGATACAAACTTACAGGGTCATTTATCGACTCGCGTTATGGCGTTTTCGCATGCGTTAAGGCGTTTTCACATGCAAAAGAACGTCTTAACGCATGTGAAAAGCACCATAACGCATGGCGCGATGCTAATTTTTAAAAGGGGAGGGATTGGGGAGGAGTCAGGGGTGGGAATTTTGTAAAGGTGGACTGGCTTCGCGAAGCCATAACGCACGATATCGCATAGTTTTAACGCCGAAAATAACTACGGCTTTTTCATTAGCGTTAAGCTGTGTGATGTCATGTGATATGCCCATAACGCGAATTGCGATTTTTTTTTGCAAATTCAGTTTTGGGCATTTTTAGGCTGGGGAAGGGCCTGCAATGTGGGAGGGGATTGGAGGAAGGGCCTGAGATGTCAGGGGAGAGGAGATGAGAGGGAGAGGGGGAGGGGGGGGGGGGGGAGAGAGAGCGCCTCTGGGGGTATAGTAAGCAGCTATTTATGCTACTATAGAAGGCCCACCTAGTAACTCAAGGTGAGGTTTAGGTAGTAGTGTAGGAGTTAGAGACCATTTTGACATGCAGAGTGAGATGTACAAACATAACAGTGCTCTCCTGTGAAGATTTGATGTCTTTCGGAGTGAGGAAACACACAACGATGAGATTTGTACAATGTTCTCTCAACCTAGCTTGATGTTACCCAGGTAGAGAGTCCATAAAGCTAGGTTGAGAGAACATTGTACAAATCTCATCGTTGTGTGAGTTTCCTCACTCCGAAAGACATCAAATCTTCACAAGAGTTATAAATACCTAACTACTAGAAGGGCCTAATAGCTAGTCTCTCTCTCTCTCTTTTTCTCTCTCTCTCTCCCTCCCCCCCCCAAGTTGGTTGCGAGTAGGAAATGCAATAATTGTAGTATTACCACAAAAAGTTAATGCACTTTGCAGTAATACCTATGCAAAGCACTAAGATAATGCACATTGTGATAAATAGGCTTTTACCATAAAACACGCCCCTCTTCCTATCACATGCAATATTTTGATAAATCTAGCCCTTAGATTGTAAGCCCTCTGTGGACAGAGAAATACCTACAGAACCTGAATGTAATCTGCTTCGAAGTGCTGAAAAGTGGAATATAGATAAATAAATAAACAAACAATATTCTGTATTCCTAATCCATCTCTTACTCCTGTTTGGAAATGAATTGATTCTGCCGAACGGCCTACCAAATGTGTCAGGAGAGCCTTTCGGAAAATCCGCACAATCTCTGTCAAGAGAAAAGATTTTTCATTTTACAACCCTGCCTTCATGGTGGCTGAGAAAGCCACTGCTAGCTGCCAGGACATAAATCTAACCATTGAAAGCCACTGTGCTCAGCCTTGCTTGACGCTATGTCTCGGGGACAGTGCACAAGTGGAATCTTTGCAGACTGCTATATCTTTCATTTGGACAATGAGGAAAAGGTAAGATATGACCTGTCGGGCTCACACAGGTCCCCTTCTGAAGAGATAACTAAAAGAAACATGTAAAATTGAATTTGTTAACCACCTAGAGACTGTCTGGGATTAGGTGGTTTACCAAGTCGAAGAATAATAAAAAATGTATCAGGAAAGTACGAATGGGCTGGGAATTCATCAGAAATTCAAGTGGAGCCAGACTTAGCAATGTATTAGCAGTTAGCTTATTCACTGGAGGAGTTAAAAATATTAAGGATAACTTTCAAATAACTCACTCCAGCCACAGACGTGCGTCTATGGCTGCACGGAGAGCTACAATTGTACTTTACAAACGGTGCGTATTATATCCCACAACATATGTGTATACAATGCAATATATTGAAAGCAAGTATTTTAATGCACTGAACATGAATGCTTTTCCTACCAATTTAAAAAATATGTGCGAGTATATTTCATGCACGAAAATAAAGTTGGACTTGCTTGCGTAAAACCCATACGTGCACAAGCTGGAATATTTTAAAACATATGCGTGTAATTGAAATGACCGGTTTTACGATTCCTCTACCAGTCTGCCCAGTTCTTCTCCACATCACAGAGACCCTCCAGGTTCTTCAGTTTGAATTCCCCATCAGTTCAGTCCAACAAGACCTCCCACCCAGCCAATAGTACACAATAAAAAAGGCTGATATAATTTATGAAAGACATAGTAAGATAGTAAAGGCAGCAGAAAAAGACCAAATGGTCCATCCAGTCTGCCCAGCAAGCTTCTTAGGGTAGTAACTGCCGCTCCGTGCAAGTTACCCCCATGTTTCTGTTAAGGGTGGTAGCTGCCATTCCCTGCTGGTTACCCCCAAAGCTTTATGTTAAAGGTGGTAATATTGTCCAATCCATAACAAAATTACCTCTAGCAACATTTTTACAGCATGAGCAGCCTTCTTGATAATTCAAAGACTGAACACGCTTTGCTTTTGGATTTGGTTGTAGAAGCAGACCTGTGCTTTTTCCCCTCAGTACTCTGAACCGAAAAAAGTCGGGGGCCCAGTGTTGGCCAACATCCGAATCCAATTCTCCTTTCTTCCTCCGCCGAAGCGGAGAGCGCTATAGCAGTTACTCCAAAAGAAGCAAGGCTAAATTAGCCTGCAGGCGTGAATGCGTCCCATAAATAATTGCTCTGTGCCGCAACCCAGCCCTGAATTTGTGGTCTCAGTTGTGTGGGGCTGCTCATTCCCACCTCCATGCTACTCGCCCCAAGCCTTATGTTAAGGGTAGTAACTGCCGGCTCCATGCAAGGTTCCCCAATCTGAAATGTTGCACCTAAAGTTAACATAGGTGGCCCTACTCCTTCATTTCCACCCTCTAGGGATCTGCAGAGCTTATCCCATGCCCTTGTAAATTCTATCACTGCTCTTGCCTTCACCACTTCTTCTGGGAGGTCATTCCAGGCATCCGCCACCCTCTTGGTGAAAAATATTTTCTGATTTGTTGGTTTCCTGTTGACACCCCTAGTTCTAGCTTTCTTTCCAGTGGAAAAGATTTGATGTCTGTACAGCATTAAAGCCTTACAGGTCTGTGAAGGTCTGTATCACATCTCCCCTGCACCACCTCGCCTCCAGGGTGTACATATGCAGATCCTGCAGCCTCTCCTCGTAGGCCTTGGTTGCCCTTCTCTGGATGATTAGCAGGTGTAAAATTACAAGAGTTGGTTGTCACCATGCAGCTAGCCCCATCCCAGAAGGAACCATAGACCACCGCTCTTTTCATGCAAATTATGTGCGCACAAGACCTAAAGTACACGGGTGCTCTCGAGGTTTATAAAATAGCGATTATGCAAGTACAGGCTACTTACGCATGCATATGCTAATTTTTACAGGCGTATCTCTGAAAATTACCTCCAATGTGAATAAGGTGTTAACCAAGCTACTAACTACGGGGAAGCTTAAATAAATGGGTCGTTATTTTTCCTGCCTCAATGGCCCGTTTGAATGATATACAACATTTACCACTGGTGGTGGAGACAAAAACAGTATCTGAGTTCAAAATAGCTTGGGATAAATACAGGGGATTTCTAAGGAAGTGATGGGAATTGTAAAGCTAAATAAACTGGGTGGATGGGCAGATTAGATGGGCCATAGGGTCTTTTTCTGCCGTCATATTTCTATGTTTCTATGAACCAAACATTTTAGGGCTGCACATCTGTCAGGCCCCAACAGCAGTATATAGACACAAGATCTGGGTAGCAAGGGCTTTATTAAAGATGCAACACAAAAGGCACTCCAGGAAGTATCCAGATAAGTAACAATGAGGAAAGACTTATAAGTAATCACAGTATCAGTTCGTCTTTTCACAGTTGCTTCCATCCAGTACAGCACAACACAAAATAGAGACAAAGCTTTATCACTTCACAGACAATACAAATATCACATAAGCACACACTTGCTTGGTAACTCATGGGTCTCCTCCGGGATCCCACACCTTATATTGGCCACCGTGCCGTCTAAATGCTGGGAACACCTGAGAGGTGTCCCACTACTCCTTCAGAATCCTCCAAGGACCAACCTGGATCCTCAGGGGCGGGGCCATACAGGAAATTATCTTTAGTCTGAGCGTGCCTTTTCCTACAGCCTCCTGTGGCTCAGAACAGAGCATACCAGCCCCCAAACTGGGCAGACCCTGGTTTAAGGGGCCCTGACAACATCTCTATGAAGTATGCAACTTTGCTGGTATTTGTAAGTAAACAATCCATGTAGTTCCATGCATGGGAATGGTAGTTTGTGTGCTTACATGTTTGCAGATCTCACATGGGTAGTGTAAGGAATGCAAGGGTACGCCAGTGCTGCTGAACTGCAGCTGTTGGTGACTCCCAATATGGAACCTATAATTTGGGTTGCTCTTCTCTACATACATCACTTTGCAGCTGTCCACATTAAATGTCATCTGCCATTTGTATCCCCAGTCTCCCAAGGTCCTCTTGCAATTTCTCACAAACCTCGTGAGATTTAACAACTATGAATAATTTTGTATCATCAGTAAATCTGATCACCTCACTCATCGTTCCCATATCTAGGTCATTTATAAATGTGTTAAAAAGCAGTGGTCCCAGAACAGATCCCTGGGGCACTCCACTAGTCACCATTCTCCATTGAGAAAGTTGACCATTTACCCTTACTCTCTTTTAACCTGTTCTCAGTCCACAGCAGAACATTGCCTCCTAACCCATGACTTTTTAATTTCCTCATGAGGGACTTTATCAAATGCTTTCTGGAAATCCAGATACACAATATCGACTGGTTCACTTTATCCATGTTTCACGCCTTCAAAAAATGTAGCAGATTAGTGAGGCAAGTTTTTCCATGTGGACTTTGTAACATTAAAATATGTCTATCTATATAATTCAGCAATTTTGTTCTTTAGAATAGCTTCAACAATTTTTACTGGCCCTGATGTCAGGCTCTGTGGTTTCCTGGATCACTCCTGGAATCCTTTTTAAAAACTGGTGTTACATTGGCCACTCTCCTACCTTCAAGTACCGTAGCTGATTTTAATGATTAGTTTACAGATTACCAACAGTAGGTCTGCAATTTTAGCTGGAAAAACCGCAGGATCTAAAAAGTCCTGTGCCATGAACACTTCTGGGTTATCCAACTATGTGGCTGATTGGATAAAACTTAGCGACATAATTGGAGGCGTACTAGGGGTGGATTTAAGTTATTAAGCTAACTTCCCAATAGCCAGCTATATTCAGTCGCGTGCACACGCCAGTAAATATCTGGTGCGCCCAGTCTGAAAGCATTTTAAAGCGCCTGCAGTGGGTATGGCTTCAGCACCGCACTGGAAAAGAAGAGATTAATTATGAAATGAGTGAGGTGCACAAAAGATTTTCTTCACTGAATCCCACCACATGGATCTCTCACTGCGTACTCCTTTCTACAGCAGAAATAAAACTTTATGAGCAGTGATCAATGCTGCTGATCACTCTCAGATCCTGAGATTTAAGATAGTAAATTGTGAGTTGAACCTGCCCAAGCAGCAATAATACGAGAACACGCTCATTACGAATTTCTACAGCAAGAATTCCTCGGCGAAATGAAAGGTGAAATACATTTAGGGATCATACAGTGATTTATGACTGCTCACGCTGAATAGGACACTTCCACCTTCATTATGAAGGAAACAGATTACAGAACTAGCATAGTCTAGGAGATTCGCATTAGGCCTTCCAGCAAAACAGTGGAAGATGCTGTCATTAAGCACTAATCAATGGTACCCAGCGCTTTATCTGACCGCTACAACATGTCCTGGGCTGGATGTAAGAAATGAGGCTGAAAGCAAATGATTTAACTAACGATTAATAATTTCTATAGAACTGCCCGATGTATGCAGTGCTGAACAGATATGTATAAGAGAAAGTTCATGCTCGGTGGAGCTGTCAGTGCAGGCAAGACAGATGACAACACAATCAGGAGGTTTCTCAGAACTTTATTTATTGTAGGAAACCTGTTCAAATCAAAAAAGCCATGGGTATTAAGAAACAACCACTGCATAATTTCTGTATTTATTTGTTAAGCTTATAAACCACCATAACAATCAAATGCTTTAAGTGAGAGACAGCAAATAACACTAAACACAATTTTTAGCAAATATACTTTATGAGGGCTACTTTTAGTTTCTCTGCTTAGCTCGCAGATTTACAGGTACAAGGCATCTAATAATTATTCTTACAGCAAAAGAAGCTATTGCTTGTCAGTCTTTCTGTTCATTAGCAGGAAAGACAAGATTGATGGTTTATGTATTTTCTGAGGAAGATGCAAGAGAAATACTCATGCCAGAAATGATATTCAAAGGTGATGATTGAGGAAATGAAACAAATCTCTGTGAACCTGGAAGATGTTCTAGGGCAAATTACAAACTAAAGAGTAGCAAATCACCTGGACCAGATGATATACATTCCAGAGGGCTGAAAGAACTGAGAAATGAAACTGTAGACTTGCTACTGGAAATTTGTAAATTATCATTAACATAGTCTATAGTACCTGAAGACTGGAGGGTTGCTAATGTAATATCAATTTTTAAAACGGGATCAAAGTGTGATCCAGGAATCTACAAACCGATGAGTCTGACATCCATGCAAGGCAAAATGGTAGAAATTATCATAAAGAACACAATTGCTGAACATATAGATGGACATAGTTTAATAGGACAAAGCCTACATGGATGTAGCCAAGGGAAGTCTTGCCTCACCAATTTGCTACATTTTTTTGAGGGTGTAAATAAACATGTGGATAAAGGTGAGCCAGTTGATATAGTGTATTTGGAGTTCCAGAAAGCATTTGACAAAGCCTCATGAGAGACTTCTTAGGAAATAAAAATATCATGGGATAGAGGGCAGTGTCCTATTGTGGCCTGCCAGCTGGTTAAAAGATAGAAAACAGAAAATAAGGCTAAATGGTAAATTTTCCCAACAGAGAAAGGTGGAGTGCCCCAGAGATCTGTTCTGGGACCACTGGGAGACTGGGCATGCAAATGGAAAATGAAATTTAATGTGGATAAGCGCAAAGTAATGCACTTAAGGAAGAGTAACAAATTATACACAATGCAAGGTTCCACATTAGGAGTCACCATTCAGGAAAAGGATCTAGGTGTCATCATAATACGTTTAAATCTTCTGCTCAGTGTGCAGCAGCATCCAAGAAAGCAATAGAATGCTGGGGATTATTGGGAAAGGAATGGAGAATAAAACAGAGAATGTCATAATGCCTCTGTATCGCTCCATGGTGCGACCTCATCTTGAGTTTTGTGTGCAGTTCTGGTCATTGCATTTCAAAAAAGACATGTCAGAATTAGAAAGGGCACAGAGAAGGCCAACCAAAATAATAAAAGGGATGGAACGATTCCCCTATGAGGAAAAGCTAAAGAGGTTAACTCTTCAGCTTGGAGAAGAGACGGCTGAGGGGAGATATGATAGAGGTTTATAAAATAATGAGTGGAATGGAACATTAATCAGTCGTTTCTCTTTCAAAAAGTATAAAGATCAGGGGACAAACAATGAAGTTACTAGGTAATACATTAAAACTAATAAGAGAAAATATTTTTCACTCAACGCATAATTAAAGATCTGGAATTCATTGCCACATGATGTGGTGAAAGTGTAGCTGTGTTTAAAAATGGTTTCGCCAAATTCCTGCAGGAAAAGTCCATTAACCATTATTAAGGTACAGTTGCAGATATCCACTGCTTATTCTTGGGGTAAGCAGCTTGGAATCTACCTACCCCCTGGGATCCTGCCAGGCACTTGTGACCTGGATTGGCCCCTGTTGGAAAAAGGATACTGGGCTTGATGGACACTTGGTTTGACCCGGTATGGAAAGTCTTATATATCTATTTGCAGCCAGTTACCTTCTTACACTCATCCAAGCCAAGAAAAATGGAATTCCACGACAAGTCTTCATGACTGAAATCTCTAGACAACAAACCCCCTCAGATAACAGAAGGACATAGGAGCATTTCACAAGGTTACGATTCCAAAACCAGTGAAGGATCCTAGATCCGGCAGAAGGAGAAGACTCAGTAGGCTGTAGGTCTCAGAAAAATGATCTAATTTTTGTGAGAGTTAACACGGGAGAAAGGGAATGCGAGGGAGAAAACATAAAAATGCTGGAGGAGATTGTACACAAGGTTGTTGCTATGGATGAGTAAAACAGGCAACCGCCCAGGAATCCAAGCAAGGGAGACGCCGAGGTAAACACAAGCAGGGCGAGTTGAGCATTGCTTGGCCCCTTTCAACATACACCCCCTTCTTCTTCTGCCCCCTAATGTGCCTGTGCTTCCCGCTCCCGAGTTGGCCAATAACAGCCCAGCTCGACTCAAAATGGAAGCAGCCACAGGAACCATACAGACATCCAGGGTGTAAGTGCCGGGCCAGGTGGGGAGGGAAGACATGGATATCAACCCCTGCCTAGGATGACATTTTCTCCAGAGATGGTCCTCACGTTACACAATGGCTTTCTGATTAGGGAAGGGGAAATGCCTGGATAGGGAGGATTAAACAAGGGTGGGACTGCCTTTCAGATGTTAATCATCATTCTACTAAAAATGATAACAATTGCAGGTTTTATATCAAGGCTTCCCAAACTGTGGCTTGGGATACCAAACTACCACCGGGGGTCACAAGAGCCCCACATGGCAGTGCTCTTCAGGTGCCAGCAGTAGCAGTAGTGGTAGTCAGCGTGGGGCCTGCACATGCTCACCAGCCCTTCAGCGGCACTGACCTCGTGTGGAAACAAGACCTGCACAAGGAGAGGTCAGGGATGCTGCAGGGCATATTCGTTTGTTGACTTCATTATTAATGCTGATGTTTGTGAGGGGAGGAAGGGCTGAGTGTGCATGGGCCAGAGGAGATTGTCATGACTCCTCTCTCCTCATCAACCGCTGAACCTACCCAAGAGAAATATGTTGCCACTCAACAGCCTGGTCTCCCTTCCCACCAACTGTCATTCATCTTTCATCCAGGGCCCAAAAGGAAATGTTGCCACTGATGCTGGCCAGTGGGATATTTGGAAGAGGAGCCATTTGAAGGGAGGAGAAGTTCTTCGAGGAGAAGTCCATTAACGGCTATTAATCAAGTTTACTTAGGGAATAGCCACTGCTATTAATTGCATCAGTAGCATGGGATCTTCTTAGTGTTTGGATAATTGCCAGGTTCTTGTGGCCTGGTTTGGCCTCTGTTGGAAACAGGATGCTGGGCTTGATGGACCCTTGGTCTGACCCAGCATGGCAATTTCTTATGTTCTTATGAGGGATGAGAGGTAGGTGGGTTTTTGAGGGCCAGAAAATGGTGGATAAGGATTGGCTGTGGAGGGTGAGGGGAGAATGACTGAAGATCAACTGGTGAAGTAAGAGGAACTGAGAGGAATGTGAGAGAAGGGTTGGTGGGCAGGTGAGGCTGGGAAATGAGAGTGAGAAGGAGGGGATAACACTATCAGTTGGGGATTATAAGAAGGGCTTGGAGTGAAAGAGGATCAACTAGGGGGTGAGAGGAGCACTGGAAATTGAGAGAGGAAGTTCTTTGGAGGGGAGGAGGTTGAGAGAGGGATTCAGCTGGAATGCTGAGAGATGTGAGGAGGATTTTTGCAGGGGGGACCGCAACCCTGCTAATTTACAGGTCGATACAGTTATGCCGCGTTAGAAAGAGTGTGGCAGTGCCAGGCGCACCCTCGTTCCCCGCACGCACAGTTCTCTTCACCTACCGCTCGATACTCTCTTCAAATTGCATGCAAATGCATGCCGCGTCTGCGAAGCGTTAGGCGAAGGTTAGGCCCGCGCAACCCATTTTACTGTATAGAGCGCCTGTACAGTATCCTGGGTGCGCGGGCCTAACGCTTCACGGCCACGCTGGTATCTGTCATTTCAAATGTCATTTCAAATGACATTTGAAATGACAGGTACCAGGAAGTGGACAGTTATGTTCTCCGATGCTCGGCAAACTTTCCCCCAGCCCCCGCTCACCTGCCCTGGCCGCGTCCGGTCTCCGGTGCAGCCCCAGTCCTGTCCCCAACTCCCGAAGCAAAAAAAAAACAAAACCAAAAAAGTAGCAAGAGAGCGAGGGGAGAGACGGGCAATCCTAGGCTCGGGCCTGCTAGTCCCTTCTCCTCTCCTCCCGAAGCAGGGCGCGAAAAGCAGCCTTGCTCCGGGAGGAGGGCAGTTTAAAGCGATGAAGCGACTTACTTTTGCAGCCCCCACCCTCCGGACATCAGCGACGACCGCGGCTCCAGCCTCCAGCTGTCAAACAGACGCATCGCACGTGGGAAAGCGGCCCCTATGCGTGCAATTGGCTGCTCAAGACGTGACGTCACGACGTTTGGCGTCACGGCATGTGGAGGGAAACCAAGGAGTCTCAGGCCTTCAGTTTGCCATGATACTACCATACCTGGGAACATTCATGAATTGGGGGTTGGGGGAGGTATGCACCAGACACTCTCTTATACACACACACACACACACACACTAACACACACATACATGCTCATTCTGACACAGACACTTATACCTGCTTACTTATACTTTCATTCCTAGTTCACAAACACTCTCACATACATGCTCACTCACTTCATTCCCTCTTCTACACACATGTCCAAGCCCACTCACATATGCCCACACCCACAGCAAGTCACACTCACCCACATACATGCTCACTTTCACCTCTCCCACTCCCGCACACGTACTCTCTTTCTCTCTCACTCACTCCCCCACCATGAACCCACCAGAATCAGCCGCTATCTCCTCCTCGTTGGGGCCCACAAGGCAGAGGCAAATTCCTTCTCCTTCAGGGCAACAGCCGCTTCCTCCTTCTCCTTTGGCCCGCACCTCACAGCGATGCAGCACCTGCCTCCTTTGGGACTCCGTGACCAACGAGAGGCCTCCCTCTGCTTCCAGCCATGTGGGCCAATGCTATCCAGGCTGCTTCTTCTGAATGCTCCTAATCGTTCTGGCCGTGCAACTGGCTCTTCTCCTCCTCTTTCCCACCCGCACAGCCCTGATGACGTCTTCCAGACTGTCCAGGCCACTTCTGCAGCCTACCCGGACTTTTCCCCTGTTGGCCTGGAGACCTGGCAATTCCTTTAGAGTATCCAGGCTAAATCTGGAGAGTTCCCAGGTATGGACATTACAGGCCTGCATAGGAAACAGCTCATGAGTTAGGAAACAGCTCATGAGGTATGACACAGTACACACTAGGAGACTGGGCCCTAGGGAAAACTCTCTCCACTTTGTTCAATGCATGACTCAGGATCCAGCTTCAGAAGAGGAGGAGACACTGTCCTCCTCCTCCTAGTTCCTGACATGGAGAGTGAGTGAGGGGGGTCAAGAGGGTGGAAGGGAGTGCCAGAATAAATGTGCTGCACTACTGCCACCAATGCCGCGTCTTTTCTGGGGAGGAGGGGTGGGGCTAGGTAGAGAGGAAGCAATTTTCCGCCCCACTGCCACTAATGTTTCTGTTCCAGGAAAGGGGACGGTTTGAAGAGGAGCAGCTCCCCGGCCCTCCTCTGCCACATCTCCCTCAGCCCCTGGTCTCCCACAGCCATTTGGCCAGGACCAGCCAATTCCACGGCAAGGGCCGGATTCTGAAGCCCCTTAGCACAGCTGCAGAATCGCAGGAGACCAGGGCCCCCCCGGTTACTGCAGCTTAGCAGGGTGTTTGCGAAACAAGTGTCGGTGAATGGAAGCAGCCTGCTGAAAACACACGCTCCTGCTTTCCATTTTCCCATTTAGGCTGATGCTGATTTTTTGCTGCCCTTGGCCCTGGTTCCGCTCTCTTCATAACCAAGTCACCTTCCCGTGGAATCTAATTAGAAAATATTGAAAATGGACTTACACGGAGCAAATTCATTTCCATTCACTGACGCGAGCTGTATTTAAGGATGTCAATAATGTAAAGTGATCCGCTCTAAGGGCTGACCCCTCCACGCAACTCCATCATCCCCACACAAGTGCCGGGAGGGCCAGCCTCCTGACAAAATGCTGATGCATGTTGCCCATTTCTCTTTCGAAACATATAGCCATAACGTTATTGTCGCACTGCTTCCACTTCTAACCTTGCCATGATTAATCCAGCCGCTCGTGGTCCAGCTTTAATTGTGTTCTTCTATTTTCCACAATCGATTAACTGCCAGGGCAATTTTAGACACAGTGTGCTATTAGGATATGGCAAAGACATTACAATTTCCTGAATAAAGAAAATGTAAGAACAACACCGTGACACATTCCTACCCCTGGAGGGTAGGCCTGAGCACGGGAGGGGAAACCCACACGCTTTATTTTATTATACATTCAGAATGTGCGGGGCTCTTCCAAGGAAAACCGAATCCATTTGTGGGATTTCAACGATAATAAATTATCTGGACAAGGACCCAATGTGCTATGAATTATAGCGCCGCAGTGATTACCTACTACCACTGTTTATCACGGCTAAAGCACTGTTGGACCTACGCAGAGCTGTACAGGCATGCGTAAGAGATGGTCCCTGCTCCATGGAGCTTACAGCCTGGTCAAGACAGACAGACATTAACCAGAGACTGAGTATTTATTCTGGGGGAAGTGCTTAGGATTTCAAAGCAGCCCCCGGAACAGACTGGATTTGAATAGGACAAGAGAGGGAGCGCGACACGGAGAATCGGGAAGTCTATTCCAGACATGCGACACAGCAAGCTGGAAAGCACAGGCAGGCCGATGCAATACCACGCGCTCAGGCTAGCACACAGGTTGACTAGCGTCCATAACGCCTGATGTAATAAGGGGATCAGCACGTCCAAACCAGTGTGTAGCTAATAGCGCTCATCACATGTAAAATGCCATGCCGACGAGGCTATTAGCTATTACCCTCCGTTGTAAAAAAAATAACCGTGTGCCCGACGCAAGCGTTTTAGCCCTCAAAATTTAACGCCAGCCCCAGAGCTGGCATTAAGTTTTGAGGAGCCCTAAAAATTTTTGTGGCAAGATTAAGTCGGAGGAACCACAGAAAGCAGCAACGTGAAAAACAAATGTCTTGACGGCAGTCAGGTTAGGAAAATGGATGCTCAATTCCCATGGCTGTGCATAGGTCAGGGAAATGGATGCTCGTAAATTGAGCGTCCGTTTTCTTAACCCGCGCGCAGTCACTTCTCCTGGGTGCCAACAGATGCACAGGTTTCCCCTAGCGCCTCCTTTTTAACGCAGCGGCTCAGTCGCCTGCTGCATCGCGCGCCCGGAAGAGATGGATGGGTGAGGATTAGGAGAGCAGGCGCTCGATCTTGGGTGCCCATTTTTCCCTCCCCCGCGCAGATATTTCCTCGGGAGCTGGCGGTGCAGGAGAAGGGCAGAGATAAGAATGACTTGCCCAGCGAATGGAGCTCACGAGGAAGAGTACGGGGGGGGGGGGGGGGGGGGGGGGGAGAGAAGGAAGACCGGCGAGTAGGAGAAGATTGCATGCGGAAGCGGACAGAGAGGCAGACAATGTAACAGGGGGCAGAGGACAGCGTTGTGCCCATGAGGCACGGGGCAGACAGGATGTGCTGGGTATTTATTTACCACTCACAGCCTTGCTGCTGCTCACCGCTGGGTTTTCCTTATAGCTATCAGGACTTCTCCACATCTGTCTCCCTGCCACTCTAGGCTTTGTTGTAAATTTTAGCAGAGGGGCCACAGACTTTGGGAGCATGATATGTGCGCTTCGTGCAGGCTATTGCATGGCAGCCAGGACTCCCTCCTGCCCAGGGGTCGTGAAATGACCTCTCCACAGCACTCTCAGCCTCAGATTACCTGGGCCGGCGGCGGCTGATCAGAGTAGCCAAACCCCCCATCCTCTCACTGAAACTTTGCTGGGAATCTGTGGAAAACCCTGAACTATTCTACTTCCTGGGTGTCCCACGGGGTAACCCCTTCTCATTTTTAACCCATACTTATCTCCCTGATGCTTCTGATCCCAGTCCCAGAGCTATACTGCAGCAAATCGGTGATCTGAAGAGCCAGGACAGGCTCCACCGTGCCTCCTCCCATGTGCCCAAGCTTCTTGTTCCTCCCTTGCATAGCCACGGAGGGGGTAGGATGGCTGCCTGCACAGGGGGATTTTGAGCCCCGGGCCTTGATATTGCATCATGGACTGCTTCGGCTGTCAGCAAAAGTAAATCAAGGCTGACTTGTCAGCTGCTCACACCATGGGGGGGGGACAGGAAGGAACGGGTGGGCAAGGAGCGATCCCTCTATTTATTTATTTTAAAATTCCAATATTCCACCTACAGTGAAGCTTAGCATTCTCCGCTTGGGCGCAAGCCCCCTGGGCTCCCTACAGATAGTTCATTTGCCTGCCCAGTCTAATATCCCACCAGCAAGTGACGCTGGGTCTCCTGCATGGCACCACATGGAGCTGCTACTGAGACACTGAGCAAAGACTTCATGATATCTTTACAGAGGGAACAAGGAATGCACAGTATTGTCACTTTTATTATCAGCATTATGCAATTTTAAATTTGGTAAGCCGGCATAGGGAGATGTCGAGTATTCTGCCGTATGGATAAGTGCAAGGTGATGCATATAGGGAAAAATAACCCATGCTATAATTACACAATGTTGGGTTCCATATTAGGTGCTACAACCCAAGAAAGAGATCTAGGTGTCATAGTGGATAACACATTGAAATCGTCGGTGCAGTGTGCTGCGGCAGTCAAAAAAGCAAACAGAATGTTGGGAATTATTAGAAAAGGAATGGTGAATAAAACGGAAAATGTCATAATGCCTCTGTATCACTCCATGGTGAGACCGCACCTTGAATACTGTGTACAATTCTGGTCACCGCATCTCAAAAAAGATATAATTGCGATGGAGAAGATACAGAGAAGGGCTACAAAAATGATAAGGGGAATGGAACAACTCCCCTATGAGGAAAGACTAAAGAGGTTAGGACTTTTCAGCTTGGAGAAGAGACGACTGAGGGGGGATATGATAGAGGTGTTTAAAATCATGAGAGGCCTAGAACGGGTACATGTGAATCGGTTATTTACTCTTTCGGATAGTAGAAAGACTAGGGGGCACTCCATGAAGTTAGCATGGGGCACATTTAAAACTAATCGGAGAAAGTTCTTTTTTACTCAACGCACAATTAAACTCTGGAATTTGTTGCCAGAGAATGTGGTTAGTGCAGTTAGTATAGCTGTGTTTAAAAAAGGATTGGATAAGTTCTTGGACGAGAAGTCCATTACCTGCTATTAAGTTCACTTAGAGAATAGCCACTGCCATTAGCAATGGTTACATGGAATAGACTTAGTTTTTGGGTACTTGCCAGGTTCTTATGGCCTGGATTGGCCACTGTTGGAAACAGGATGCTGGGCTTGATGGACCCTTGGTCTGACTCAGTATGGCATTTTCTTATGTTCTTATGTGCAAGGCTAACGGCATGGCCATAGTATGGAGCTTGTATGGGAATCCATCAAGGCCACGGTGCTCCCCGGCCCCTGCTCTGAGGTAAATTTCCCAAGGCTCAGTCAGGACCTATCCATGTGCAGTAAGAGGTTACAGGGTTAGATGGATGTTCTTCCATAGCATGCGTGCATTTCATGTTAAGAAATGTCCACCCGTAGGATGCGTGCGTTCATGGACTTTATACCAGGTGACGCATTTTGGAAGCTTAATAAAGACATGACTTTTTTTTTTTCCTTATCCAGGCCTTTGGACAGTAACTCCTTCAGTTGGATTATACTGTTGGCAAGATCTTCGGGGGCTTTTATCAAGTTTCTGTGATACGTTTTTTAATTTATTTATAAGAGTTACTAAATTTTTAACCTCTTTTTTGTAGTTTATTTTTCACGTTGCAGGCTGATTGTCAGCTATTAGTATGAATGTGATGTTTATTTAATACATTTTTAGTATAATTTCAAATATTTAAATTTTTGTGGTATTGTTGTATTATTTAACTGGAATTCTACTGTTTGTTATTTATTGATCTTAAATATGTTTGTTTTATGTTGTATTGATTGTTCCATGCCTTGAGCATCTGATCAATAGGGAAAGAAGAAATAAAATTGGATTTTGGGTTTAACACTGCGTAACACGCACTGACTTTTAGCCTTGTAAGAGGCTGATATTTTCACACAATGCAGGCGAGTGTGTTTGTGCAGACAGTGCGTGCGTGGGGTTCCAGGTGAGTGTCCGCTGAAAACATGCCCCCCAGTTTGTGCACTGAAGTGATCACTGACATCAGATGCAGGATGAAGTGTGATGGAAAGAAAAAGTGAGGAAGCAAACCAGAAAAGATTAGATTCAGAGCTCACCAGACTTTCTCACAATGCAACCCAACTCTATGCAGGAGCCTTAAAGGCGGCAACACAGCACAATACAAATTCCTGCAGTGCTGGTAGTATCTCTCCTATGTCCATCATAGTGTCCCTTCTGCATTGCTTGTAAGGTTCTGTTTAAAATCCCACCGCAGAGGTAAAATTGTTTAAAAGAACAACCCTGATACTACTGGTAATTAATAATCTTTATTATAAATCATATACTATGCATACACAAAACAGATAAATACCCAGGAAGCAAAAAGTACACAGGAAGCAGAAATTTCTGTTAAGCCTCAAGGAGGCACTCTAACTAGGCCTCGGTCTTAGCAGGGACAGCTTTCTTCTTTGCCTTCGGAGCCACTGTGGAATAATACCAATTTTAGTTTTTAACCAGCTTTTCTTATATAGGTTAAAAATACAAAGTCAGCTAATTATCTGATTTCTGCTTGCATGCTTCACACCACTACATTTTTTACTCTGTCTGCAGCTGTTGTTTGTCTCCCCTTATCTCTCTCTCCCCCCTGCATTCTTTCCCACAGACTATTTGCTGCGTACTCTCTGCGATATCTCCTGCCCCATCCTGTGGCTTAATTTTGTTGATTGGTGTCTGTGTATTCCTGCAAAAACAGTTTTATAGCTTTGTCTGGCATTCAAGGTCCCAGGTTTGTGTTCTGGGGCCTGCTGGTATTTTTCCATACCAGCAGTATGTTCAGTAATGGTGGAAAGGCCGGGGATTGAACCCGGGTATAATCAACAGTTCCTATTTTGTACCATCTCCAAACCCGTTCACTTGCTTTTCCATTATTTATAGTTCAGCATTCTCCAAGTTAAGCAATCGGAAGAAGCATCAACCTAGACCCTAAGTTTAACTGAGCGATGAGGAATGGTAAGGGAGGATAATGTTGGGGACTGCTGGTATATCGTGAACACAGATTGTGAAGCAATGTGTCCTTAGCCCCCAGAGAAGTGCCAAAATACAAATGCAATGCTCACCTTGGAGTAATTATAAGACTATTGAAAAGTAATACTCCGGCATTTCAATCTAACCTGCTCTGTTAGCCTGTAATACCTGTACAGAGTGAGGCCTATCCATGGAGTGGGTGTTGCGCGTCCCAGCCACCTTGGCACCGCAGCTGGCCCTGCTCACCTCGCGCTTCCGTCAATCAGCTCCGGACATCCCTCTCTCAATCATAGCCAGTTCACTGCGTCCTCGGGCTCCCAGTTTGCCAAAGTCCTCACTGGCCTCACGGCGGAGCTCCCGTCGGGGCTCTGCAGCGTCGGCGTCTTCGGCCATGCCCCTAGGCACGCGCACGGCCGACATGCAGCCCTTTAAAGGGCCCAGGGCGGGAAAACCCGCGGGGGTGCCTCCCGATGATGTCACGTAGATGCACTATTTAAGGCGAGGCCCTTTCCCAGGACCTCACCTTGGCAATCGGGTCGACACCGTTGGTGTAGTGAGTTTGCCTTCATGTTCCAGTGTCTCCTGTTCCAGCGTCTCCTGTTCCAGCATCTCTGTGTTCCTGTGTCCTCCGTTCCCAGTGGCTCCATGTGTTCCTGTATCCTTCCCAGGTAGTACCTCTCTGGACTGACCCTTGCTACTGACCTCTGCCTGCCTGACCATTCTCCTGCCTGCCGCCTGGAACCGACCACTGCCTGCCTGACCATTCTCTTGCCTGCCGCCTGGAAATGACCACTGCCTGCCTGACCATTCTGTCTGCCGCCTGCAACTGACCTTTGCTCGCCTTGACTTCGCCCGGACTGATTCTGGTTTTGACCCCTGCTTTGGCTGACCTCTCCTAGACTGATACTCTGGCTCTGACCCTTGCGCTTCACTTGGACACTCTCTTCTGGCCTCCTGTTACCATTAGGCCTACCTGCTTGGAAACCAACTGCGGCTCTCACTTGGCTAGACCTACAGGTGCTGCCTGCCTCACCCGGAGGACCTCCCTGAACCTTCCTGAGGTCTCCGGAGCTTCCAGTTCAAGTCTAGCTCATCCACTGTGCATCAGCCGCGCACCCTTGCTCGTGGTGGGCACACCGCTACCTCTCCAGGAGACCACCGGAGGCCCACCTAAGTCCAGGCGGTCTGGGAACCCAAGGGCTCAACCTGCAGAAACCCTGGACTGTTATTGGTGAAGCTCCAGCTAGCCTCTGTCTCCTTGTGTGCTCTGCCTCCTGATGGAAGGCGCTCTCTGGGTCCGACCAGAGGGCAGTACCAATGCTGCACCAGACCAAGGGTCCACCTCCAGCTCAACAGTAGGACTCTTCCCACCAGATTATAGTATGAACAGCAATAATTACCATACAGAAATAGATATGGCTAACTCTCATTTCAAACCTTAGCTTTTATTGAATGATGACTTTTGTTAATATTTTGAAGCCTAAACTGCAAGAATTTTTGTTGGGTCACAGGTCTTGAAAGCAGATGTCACGGATCTAAATATTTTTGCTAGAAAGCAGTTAACAAGAAATAATTAGCAAACTTGTTTTCAATGTAAGATACTGTACATAGGATACAACTGATTTTATTTCTTTTGAAAATAGCCATCAACCACCAGCAGAAATTAACCCAAGACATACTGCATTATATTGTACAACCGTCATCTCTGCATCAAGAAAAGTAAGTGGATCTGATTCAAGCTAGCAGTGAAATAATTAAGCATAAATATGCTAACAAAGCTTGGAGAGCCCAGCTCACGTTGCCACATGCAAATCAATATTTCCATTCACTACTGACTGCTTAATGGTCACCTGCCCCCAAATTCCTTAGTGTCCAAGAAATGGACATAAGGGATTCCTCACCAGCATTTCACAGGTCATGGATCAGAACTACCCAGTTTTATGAATGTGATTCAAATCAAGCACGTTACTTTACCTTTCAGATCTATGCAAAGCAAGGGCTGACGCACAGGGACCCCAAGCAGTTTCCAACAACTCGACTAGAAAACCGAATCTTTCAGGAAAGGAGGGCTCGCTCTTTAGCACAGCCATGCAAAAAGGAACTCAAGTACTGGAGGAAAAACCAAGCTCAAGGTAAACGAGATGAACAGAAACTAAACCCAGGCTGTGCAGGGACAGAGACAACGCAGCTCAAGGTTCGGAAAGATAGAGGTCACTGTCGTACAAGTTTAAGCCGGGCTTGGGTTCCCTTGAATGTCTTCAGAAAGATGGCAGTAATTCTGTCTTCTTATTCGTATTGTTGTTCGTTCATGTCTTAATTATTCAAACTCTTCCATTGCCTCTCAAGTCCAAACTGCATTGTACAATTGCAAGGTAATTAACTTTCAAACACTGTGCTCTCTTTTATTTTAATTATGATAATCAAGTCCACTTTAGCTGTTACAATGTCTTGGGGCCTGGTCCTCGGTTACAATAGAGACATCTTTATTGTTTCCCTTAACATATGACACCCCCCCCCACACACACACACACACACTGTGGAGGACGAGCATTCCCGAAGGGGCGAACCTTCAGGAGCGCTGGGGGCTGAAGCCCAGCATTGCTTAGGACTGTCAGGTGGACGGAAGTATTGGGATATAGTTGGGTGAGCTATTCTAGGAGTGAGTGGATATTTTCTTAGCTGGTTTATGGCTTTAGCCTCCCTAGTGAGAAGTGGTTTGATTTAAGTTGTTTCCAAATTGATATACTGACATTTTTTTAATGCATTAACTGTTTTACCTGGTGGTAACCTGCAGGGAGCGGCGGTGATTGCCATGAGCAAATTGCTGGGCAGTCCAGATGGACCATTTGGTCTTTATCTGCCGTCATTACTATGTTACTATTTTATATTAATGTATTTTACTGATGTATTGGTTTCTTAATGTATTACATTACTGATGTATTGGTTTATGTAGAAATATAAATTAACATAGCATAGCAAGTGCACACTTAAAATCCATGACATTAACCACAAGATAGTATCCAGCAATTTTGTATTTGTTTTGGCTTTTTGGGTGGGTTTCTTGGATGACAAGGACATCAACATTATTGCCCTTGACAGACCGTGCATTTGGAGCAAGATAGTCCTTCTGCATTGATCTGACAATTTATCTTTCTATGGGCCTGATTCAACAAGATATTTACCCGTAGACCAGAATGGAAGAAAAGCCTTAGTGAATCAGGCAGTTTATCTTTATTAAAATTTGTGGCCCACTTTCTTCACAAGCACAAGGTGTTCAAAGCGGATAACAATATTTAAAACATACATAGGGCCAGATTTTCGGAGATTTACGCATGTAACCGAGCTTATGCGCGCCGGGCCTATTTTAAAAAGGCCCGGCGATGCGCATAAAGCCCCGGGACACATGTGAGTCTCGGGGCTTTACTAAAGGGGCGGTCCGGGGGTGGGGCTAGAGGCCTCTGACAGAGCGGCCATTGCCGCTGTGTTAGAGGATTGCGTGCCGGCAGGCGCACAAGGTAAGATAAACATTTTGGGGAGGGTTAGAGTAGGGCTGGGGAGGGAAAGGTTAGGGGAAGGGGTGGGAAGGTTCGGTTAGGGGGAAGGGAACGGAGGAGGGCAGTGCAGCTCTGCGCGCGCAAGGTGCACAGTTGTGCACCCCCTTGCGCATGCCGCCCGGGTAGCACGCGCAACCTTTTAAAATCTACCCCATAATGTTTACAACATTAACAAAGTTACAACTCACAAGAAAACCAAAAACATAGAACCTGAACTCTTCCTGCTTAAATGTTTGAAGTACCACTAAATGGCTTCCCGTACTCAACAGTAATACACAATTAATGGTATACTGAGGTGACAGAGCAAAGGGAAGAATGCCTTCTGAGAAAGGCCTAGTATCCAGCTTAGACTGGCTGCCAAAGATAAACTCAAAACCAGTTAAGCAAGTGAAGTCAAAAACATGCAAACACCAACCAGCAAGAAAGACCTTCACCCTAAATTTGTAATTTTTTCAATCCAGCAATAGCCAAATATGTTTTGTAATGGAGGAAAAGCCCCCAGAACCAAGCATGCATTTGTTTAAGCCACATATGTGCGTGATTTGGCAGCTGAGATCATTGGTCAAAAAACTCCTCCTGCCTAAACTTCATTATATGAGAAAAATATTTTTCAGCTAAATGGCTTCTGAATATTGGCCTCTGGATGTGCAACTAAACGAATCTATATGTAAGTGTCACCTAAGTATTGTTGCACGTCCCGGCCACTTGGGTGCCGCGACCGGGCCTGCTCACCTCATGCCGCCCTTCACTAGCTCCGGTCTTGCCGCGGCTGCCAGCTCCCGGTGTCCCCGACGCTCACCGCGGCCCTCTCTGGCTTCCTCCACGCCACAGGCCTCGCAGCGGAGCTCCCATTGGGGCTCCGCGTCTTCGGCCGCCTCGGCCCCGCCCCTAGGCACGCACGCAGCCGACGTCCTCAGCTTTAAAGGGCCAAGAGTGGGAAAATTGATTCGGACACAGTATGATGACATCACATAACAGCCCTATAAATAGCGAGATCCTTTCCCTAAGACCCCGCCTTGGCAATCGGGTCGGCACCATGCTGTTCTAGTTTGCCTAATCCTGTGTTCCAGTGTCTCCTTGTTCCAGTGTCTCCTAGTTCCAGTGTCCTTACTCAGGTAGTACCTCTCGGACTGATCTCTGGAACTGACCTCGGCCTGCCTGACTACTCTCTTGTCTGCTGCCTGGAACTGACCACTGCCTGCCTGACCATTCTCTTCATCTGCTGCCTGGAACCGACCCTCACTTGCCTTGACTACGCTCATGCTGACCTTGGTATTTGACCCCTGCTTTGGCTGACCACTTCTGGACTGATACTCTGGCTCTGACCCTTGCGCTTCACGGACACTCTCTTCTGGCCTACTGTGGCTACCAGACCACCTGCTTGGAATCCACCTGCGGCCTTCACCAGACTAGACCCGCAGGCGCTGCCTGCCTCACCCGGAGAATCTTCCTGAACTGTTACCTCCCTGAGGTCTCCGGAGCTTCCAGTTCAGGTCTGGTCCATCCTCTCTGCATCAGCCGTGCACCCTTGCTCGTGGTGGGCACACCCCTCCGCTACCTCTCTGGGAGACCATCTGAGGCCCACCTAAGTCCAGGCGGTCCGGGTACCCAAGGGCTCAACCTCCGGAAACCCCAGACTGTTATTGGCGAAGCTCCAGCTAGCCACTGTCTCCTTGTGTGCTCCGCCTCCTGGTGGCAGGCGCTCTCTGGGTCCGACCAGAGGGCCGTACCAATCCTGCAGCAGGCCAAGGGTCCACCTCCAGCACAACAAGTATCCCTTACTATATACATTATAGACCCTGAATGGGCCGGGATGTAGATTATGTATTGACTGTAATACTTGCTCTGTATCTACTTTTGTTTTCTGTATGGTTTGCATTAAATTCAAATGGTCCATCTATTGAATTTTTTCATCTGCATTAAATTATCCAATAAAAGGATTTATTTTTGAACGAACCGAGGGCCTTGAAAGGTTTCACCTTCCCCCCAGTCAGGAAAAATCATGACTTGACCCCAGCACTCCCATCTGAGCCTCTGTGCCCAACGAGAGAATGGGACAAGGGCTCTATGTATGGCAACTGGAACACTGACGTCAATGGCCACTGAATGACTTTCAACGCTAAATGAAGAGTGGTCCCTCAGATATTCAAAGGGAAGACTTGCTGACTGCATCTCTGCAACTCACAGCTGGCTTAAATCAAGGAAACCACCATGGGAGAGGCTTAAACAATAGACATTGTTTAATTGTATATCTCGGTGGAACAACAGTGACATTTTGAATAAAGACCTCATCATTAACCTTATGGAGCCGTTATCTGGACTAGATCTTCCATGCACTTCCCTGGATGGGACCTGCACATTAGATGCAGACTCCTTCCTAGTAGTAAAACTTCATGGAAAGGGACCACCTAGGTCCCTCAGTAGCTAAATTGTCCCTAGCTTAAGCCCTAAGCTAGGATTCAGTAGTTTGCAGACCATGGATTGGTCAGCCAACTTCTTAAAAGCAGGCTGTGTACAAGGAGAAGTGGGGCTCCTATTTGGAGTTTGTGTGGGGTTTTTTTGTACACCTTTTTCTTTTTCTGTTTGGGCACAACTTTCTGGCGTAGGCTTATTATTATTATTATTATTATTATTGATGGACTTTGGCCCTGAGCCTCTTGGTGGTACTTCAGGTTGAATCCTGGTCACTGAATCACAGAACCTGTGTCCCCCCCCCCCATCGATGCTCTGAATGAGTCAGTGCTCTGCGGAAAATGGAAGACAATGGAAGTTTTAGGCTCAGAGAACCGACCAGGACCTTTGAGAAAGAACAGGGGATAATTTTCCTACACCTTGCAGTGCTCCTCATTTTTAAAGGGACACTCCCTGCAGCGTTTCCTTTTTAAAATGGGGACAGGAACACCCACACTGCGGGTACAAAGTGTGAGCTTTAACGGGCTTGCATGTACTTTTTCCCTCCCCCGACCTAACCCCCATCGGTAAACAAAGATTTCCTTTCACTCGTGCTTTTAGATTTTTTTTTAGATTTTTCGACCTCGCTGCCTGCTAATCAGGTACGTGTGAGGCCATCGAAGGTGACAATACTACTGAGAGGGTAATTTTCAGCGGTCCATGGAGGACTGAACCCCACCTGCACTTGAACATGCCTAAAACTCCCTCGAAAATTTTTGGGGATTTAGTAAAACACCCACACTGCGGGTACAAAGTATGAGCTGTCTCTATGTGCACACAGCATTTGCACACACCCCCCTAGGCCAGCTAAGTGTAAATGCGTGTGTGTGCATTTATGTACATACTTTTGAAAAAAGTGTGCATGTAAGTTCGATGCCCTCCGAGAATGCCTCTTTTTAGTGCCAGTGAAAAAATACAGGCAGAATTGCTCCTGCGTGCACTGTTACATGCACGCGCCCCCTGGGCAATGCCGAAAAGCCCATTTACACGCAGGGAACCGGGTTTTACCCACATAAATGCTTTTCAAAATCAGGCCCTATTATCAGCGCCGTCCTAAAGTTATTGGAACTGTTTTACTAAATCCCCTAAGATTTAATTTCAACTCAGTATGGACGCTAAGCTATCTATGTGATTTAATTCGTTGTTAGTACCATTTGATTGTTAAAGCTAAATTTTATTCCTCGTTTATACTAAATCCCTTTGTTTCTATTCCTATGCTAATCTAAATTTACCTTCTAAGTTGTCCCGAATTCATCACCCTTGTTTTATGCAACTTATTTATTCTCTTTCTCTCTGGTTTTCCCCCTGGTTTGATGTAAATCGTTACTATAAAACCTGTGTCTTGAGTATCGGTATAGTAAAAAGAAGTAAATAAATAAATACAGCTATTTGCACACGGAAGATGCCGCATCAATTACGATGCTGGGGGGGCATTCTCCACGGAGGGGATTATCCCTTGCTCCTAGCCCCGCCTGCCTGATTTTCTTGGATTTTCCTAAAAGCAGACGCATGCACTCCCAGGTCGCAAATTCGTTCCAAAATCGCCTTTTTTTGACATAAAAACATTTATTTTTATGTTTCCTTTGTTAAGTAAGCTGTTTCATTGTATTCGACTAAGGAATTTTTTCCTGCTTTTTCTGTTTCACTGTAAACCGGCATGATTTGCATTCAATGCAAGAATGTCGGTATATAAAAGTTAAAAATAAATAAATAAATAAATAAAATGAAAAGCCCAGCAGCCGAAGCTTGCCACAGCTTTGTTTCAATCGTCGGAGAACAAGAGAGGAATTTGTGCACAGGCGCCGGTTGTTCTCCTGTTCCTGTCTGTGCAAAGCTTCCTGATCGCTGTGAATCCGGGGCCTCGGGGCAGCTTAAAACGCCAAAGCGCCGTGCGTCCCAGCTTCACTCTATATAGGGGGGCGATAACTCAGTGCCCAGAGAGCGCGCAGAGGAAAACGCCGACGGAAATGTGCGCCGCGCGCGTGCATCTCTGCAGGGGGCAAACCTGCCACGAGCTCTAGGAGCCACGGACTCGGAGCAGGCGGCTTGTTTTCTTTTCTCTCTCTCCTTTCCTAATAAAGTGGATTTCTGTACCGCTTTTGGCCCCGCCTAAGCACAAGGGAGGGGGAGCGCTGGCGGCTCTGCTGTTTTTTTTTTAAATCGAGAACCGCCGAGCTGAAAAGTCGAAGCCAGCGGCTCTCCCGGCTTTCGCCACCGCGGAGAGGAGCTCATCTCTGAGCCGGATTCGGCTTTCGGACCGCGGCGTCGGATAAAAGGCGCAGGCTCACAGAGAACACGGGAACCCCCCACCAAGTACAGGGGGGAGGGATTTTCTTTCTTCTTATAAAACACGTTAGCAAAAGTGCCGGCAGAGGTCCGCCCTTGCGTTTCCTGCGAGTGCTGGGATCCCTTGCCAACGAAGCAGGTAGCTTTTGCGAATAGTTCCACCGGGTTTGAACAGCGCTGGGTCAGCTAGGCGTGAAGGCGCCTGCGGGTGTCAGGTCAGCCCATCGAAGGGGGAGGGGGAAATGAGCTGACCAAGGTGGCGGCGATCACCCCCTTCCCTTTAAGGAGCACGTGCAGGCCTCACACCTCGATGACTTCCGCTATTCAAACCCGGTGCAAGCGCCCCGATTCCTCACCGAGCTGGCGGAGGCGGCCATCGCTCTCAAAAGCTCGTCACTGACGCGATGAGTCGCCTCCACCCTCAGCCCCCCCCTTATTTCTACATATCCGAGGGGGGGGGGGTCTAGCCATGGCGGACACAGTACTCTGCCCCGTCTTCACACGAAAAGCTATCGTCGTTTTCCCTAACTGAATTCTCCTCCTGCGAACAGTTCTGGGATATTTTCCACCGCCCTTGCAAAGGCTACAGAGATGCTGGAGCTGCCACTTTTTTTCCCCAGCCTTCTACCCCAGCAAACATTCCTCCCCCAGCTGGGGGTTATACCTTAGCTCTACTGGGATGATGACAATCCGGGGGAAACAGAGGAAAAGATGTAAGCTCGCCAGGTCTTCCCCGTCCCTAAGGACACGGGCCAGAAAATGCTACAACAAAAAGAGCTGAAGGAATCATCTTAAATTCCTGCGCTACCTGCAGTTATATAGGTGGTCTCGATTTAAATTTAACAAAGCCCCAAATTATATATATACACACGTATATAAATATATATATAATAAATAAGTGTGGAAGTCATGGTTTACAAAACTTCTTACTGCTTTAAAAACCAGGGTCTTTTTTTTTTTTTTTTTTTTAATTGTTTTGACTTCCAAAATCTTGATTCATTGAATACTTCAACCTTTCACGTGTCAGGAGAAATAACAAGTCCATTAATCAGAGGAAGTCCGTGACCCAGATTCCCCTGAAAAAAGTGACAGTGAAAGAAGCTTGTCTTGTATTTCGGGAAATTGGATCATAAATCCAGCATCAAAGCCACGGCTCTCTTGAGGCCGGAAGATTTCGCCTCTATTAAACCTCTGAACCGTGAATAAGATGGCTATTCCAGCCGTAGCACTACCAGGGGGGTAGGGGAAAGGGAGATTGTTGATCCTGAAAATTAATAAAAAACAGAGAAGGTGTTTTCTGGAGTAAAGTAATTCCCCAAAGAATTCTTCAACTTTAACTCCTTGGCAGCCCAAAAGTACAAAATGCAATTCCCAACCTCCTGACAGTCTTAAAAGCTATAATCAACCCCACACAGAAGTTATCTGCCTCTGCCTATATTAGGCTATGTATATTGTATTTCTTTGTTTAACCCCATATATTCATTTCCAAGTTATTCTTCCTGTTCTCTGTAAGACATTTGCTTGTCACTGTTATTGTTCAAAATGTAAACCGAATTGATCAGTAATTCTGTTATTGGAAAGTCGGTATAGAAAAAACTTTAAATAAATAAATAAAATATAAATAACCCTTATTGGTTACAGCCATGCACATTGCATGGCTAACAGCAGCAGACATTTGTCATGCTAACATCTACAACTTTTAAAGCTGCGCACGCGGGCCCGTAGACGTTTGCATGTGGGCGCAGGCAAAGTTGCTACAGTATTTTTATAACCTGCAAGGATATGATGTGCACAAGTTATAAAATACGAGTACATCTGTGCACAAAGATGCTCCTGTATGTAAAAGCTGCACACCACATGTGTTCGGACTTAGCCGGCTACGTCACGACACTTATGAACCCCAGCAGGGAGGGCGGTAGAGGAGAAGGGAATGTAGGTAGGCAGACTGGGGGAAAGGGAAGAGGGAGGGCGTGCATGCAGACGGAGGGTACTGCGGAGAGCGGTCGATTTCATGTCCTGACTAAACAGCAGAATTACGGCAGGACAGCGCGTTCCAAACCTGTCCCGATGACGCAACAACCCAGGCAGCTTTCTAGGGGTTAACCACGATAAATACGCATGAGGCAAATTTCCATACGCTGCCGTGTCCAATGCGTGCAGATGCATCTCGCGTTTATTCATCGTGGATACTTTACCAAGCTGACTCGCTGTGGGTTTTCAGGCAGCCCTGAGATAAAGAGGATTGGGGGGATGGCTCTTGCGGATGGATTCCAGACCTCGGGTGACCGTGGAGAGCCGAGTCCACTGTCCCAAAGGGGATGGTGGGGTGGGGAGAGACTGGAAGGTGGCCTTGCTCATCGTGCAGCAAACCCGGGGCATGCGCGCACACTCAGTTACCGAGGCACTGATAACTGGACTGCTTCCGATTTCCCCCCTTGTTCCCTTCAAGTTTAAGCACCGAGCACGTTTAAGGACTTCTGGACTTAGCTCACCCAAAAGGCTCTGTGAACATTTTCCCACATTGATCCTTGGTAGTAGAGATCCACCAAAGGCGGCAGTCGTTATCACCGCAAAGACTGCATGTTCATACAGCCTTTACCCTCCATGACCTTGTACTTAACCTCTTTTACCCTCCATGATCTTGTACTTAACCTCCTTTCCTTTCTAAATGTGTGTTTGTTCGCCTATGGCAGCTGCTGCAGCACATCATCAGATTTAGGATACTTGGGTCTTCACAGGGCAAAGCAAATCTATAATCTCATCCTAGGGACAAGCTTGCCTTCAGTTACATCACACTGACTACACCAACCGCCTATGCTAATCTGCATAATTTAGGTTACTTCTAAACCTCAGTTGTCAGGAAGGCTGAGTTATTACTGTAACTGCTAAATCAACTGATTATGCAGCCAGTCGAAGTGAATCATACAGTATATTATTTCATGCTATACCATTGTCTCAAAGCACCCTATTAAAAGCATCAACACAATCCAGACTTCAAATGATACCTACTTCATCATGAACTCCAAATTTTTTCCCAGCTAAAATGTTTTCAGCAGTAGCGGCGGCCGTGAGTTATTACCAAGCTGCCTGGAGCCTGAATCATCACAAGTCAGGCTATTTATAAAGGCGAGGACCTAGCCCGGAGATAACAGCAATGAACGTCAGGACAGCATGGCAGCTTAAAGGCCCGGGGCAAAAAAAAAAATGTCACAATGGACATCACCATCACCATCACCAAACTTCCTCAATATGTCAAACAGGGCACCCAGCCTGCCACCCGCTATTAGGAAGGGCAATATTCTTCTAATCTAATGCAAGTGGTCCTTCACCTTGGAGAAGAGACGACAGAGGGGGGATATGATAGAGGTGTTTAAAATCATGAGAGGTCTAGAACAGGTAGATGTGAATCGGTTATTTACGCTTCGGATAATAGAAAGACTAGGGGGCACTCCATGAAGTTAGCAAGTAGCACATTTAAAACTAATCGGAGAAAGTTCTTTTTCACTCAACGCACAATTAAACTCTGGAATTTGTTGCCAGAGAATGTGGTTAGTGCAGTTAGTATAGCTGTGTTTAAAAAAGGATTGGATAAGTTCTTGGAGGAGAAGTCCATTACCTGCTATTAATTAAGTTGAGTTAGAAAATAGCCACTGCATTAGCAATGATAACATGGAATAGACTTAGTTTTTGGGTACTTGCCAGGTTCTTGTGACCTGGTCTGGCCACTGTTGGAAACAGGATGCTGGTCTTGATGGATCCTTGGTCTGACCCAGAAGAGCATGTTCTTATGTTCACCTCCATCTCCAGCTGAGCGGGAGCTCAATCACCAGCATCTCCATCTCCTGGTCTCTCTCTCTCTCACATGACTTACACTGCTCTGGCCCTCCCGGGCTGTCCCTTACCTTTCACTGCTATCTCACCTTCTGACTGCTAAGCCTGCTTTGGCCCCCTTTCTTCTGATCCTCCTCCTTCTTCCCTGGGGCTCCTCGCCACATCTCCTCCTTCTCCGGATAGTTCTCTTTGTGCATCATCTTTTAGCGGTTTTAAGGGGTTACCACTTGGGTACCTCTTTTTTTTTTAATTTGTCCAGTCGGATCTTAAATGCCTGCCAGTTGCCTTTTGCAACTCTTCCTTTGATATTTTTTGCTCTTCCTTTACGTTTTTCGGGCCTGCTCCCTTTGTAGACTCTTTTGATTTAAAAGGTAGGGTTTGTGGCATTAAAAACAGCAGCACCTGATCTCCATTTTATCGTCTGTGGTGCTCCTTACTGTGGTTAGGCCTCTTCATTTTTTCATTGGCGTCTGTGGTCTGTCTCCGAAGAGTCAGGGATGTGAAAGGGACAGGATAATGACATACTGCCCTCAAGGCAGTGCCACTGCATAGGAAGACAGATCTGCGCTACCAAAGGTGTTCCCTAAGCGCAGTCGGCACAGGACTGATGCCCTGCATTTAGCTGAAAAGGTTACTGTTGAAGTCATTCTTTAAGGCAGCTCCACTGCAATTCCCCCCGAGCCTTCGGGAAAACGACAGATCCACCTCTCCCACCCACTGGATGGCATGTAAGGAAGCGAGTCTTCACAGAGAAGGTGAAGCAGCAAGGCGGCAAAACAAACCAGCAATGGAAGTGAAGGACTCCTGGGGAGAGGGACCTCGGTGCCGGGGAAGGTTGCAGATCCCGCAGGGTCCGTGGTACTGCAGCGGGAAAAATCGTGCCTGAGCAGATGAGGTGGGCTTTTATCATTTGTCCTCTTGTAACGCCATTCCTGTGTTTGCCCAGTGCGCACCAATGGCTGCTCTCACAGAGGACGTCCTACTCTTTAGAAAGTGGCTTCTCATAGGAGTCCCCGGGGAGTTGCAGGAAAGAGCAGAATTTCAAAACTAATGCACCGGCAGTAAATCCTCTTCCCTCTCTCCCCTTGTCAACAGGTCCGTAACGAGGAACGTATCAGAACTCGCAGTCTCCTGCGACTCTGGCGGGAGGCGCCACAACGTGAACACTCCCTTGGGGGCACCTAGAGGAGGACTAAGATCACGGTCCCATTTCCCCCCAGGCCGCCTGAGCTAGGGACCTGAACGAGTGGCTCCGTGGCTCTCCTGAGCAGTCCCACTCAGCCACCACCGGGCTCCCTCGGCACCTGAAACACACACAGCACAGGATCAGGAAGGGCACAGCTCACTCTCAAGCCAGGGCTGAAGGGCAGGATTTCAGAACAGATGGCACTTTTGCAGTTCTCGGCAGGCTTGCTGGGTCCTCTGCACAGGAGACTGCCCAGGCATGAGTGATGGGACACCGGCCAAAGAAGTGAACAGCACAGAAATCAAAGCAAGCCCGACGCAACAGGTGCCGACGCAGGGCCATCCTCCCCCAAAGCCATCAGTGGATCTGCCAAAGTCATGCATTATCTAACTAATGCCCCCGGGGAGTTTTGCTTGGTGCTTCACAAAAAGAGACGTAAACATTACACTTAATAGGATTTATGGAGCTTTTCAGACACTATTTCTAATACGGCTAAACCTGGAAGTTGCTTATTCTCTATCTTGTACTCTGCTGCACTATCGGAAATGATACATCTACTGATACGAAAATTCAATTCCAGTCACTGAAATAACCTGACAAGTCGCATTTAAGAGAGATCCCTTCCTCTGCTGAGGTTTTGCGGCGTCTCCGCTGGCTCGGCCCTTCTCCAAACACCCGCTTCCCTCTTCTTATTTTCCGGCGGTACCCTCCCTCAAAGGTAAGAGGGATACGGGGGCAGGAGGGACCCCCCCAGCTCTCCCCCTGAGGATATGGAGACATGTCCACCATGGCAGAAAGGCGGCTGCTTCAGACGGGGGGGGAGAGAAAATGCGGGCAATTCCCTAAATAAGCAACCCCTGCCCTAGAACACGGCGACAAATGTAAGACTGTGGGTAACAGCAGGAAAAGACCAGTCGGCCCAGGCAGGCTGTTTACACTGCCAAGGATAGATCCCAGCTCCCAGCTGTAGCAGCTTGAGAGCACATAGGACCTCACTCCTTCTCCTCCTGGGCAGACCCAGCTCCTTCCCACCCAAGCTTTGTAATAATGTAAACGAGAGAGGCTGCTGGCTGAGTATCTGGCCTCTTAAATCCCCTAAGCCTAGCTTGAGAGTACCAACCAAGCCACCGCCAGCCTGCCAGTGCTGACGTGCACACTTTCGGGAGCACTGCGGCCTGCTGGTGCCAGCCCGGCTACCCCATGGCCCGCCACACCATATGCCGTGCTTCGTTTCTCTGCCATTTATCCTTATCCTTTCTCGCCTTGCCTCATTTCTCAAGGGCCGCGAAGGGTGCGTGGTTTGAAATGATGCAGCCTCCAAATGCCGTCTACCATTGAAAATACAATTCTCTCAAAGTTTTCCGACCACGGTCACAGAATACAATGTGCGGAAAACAAAACTGAAGGTTACAACAAAAAAGGTCTCTATTATAGCTGCCAATCTCAATAAAGGAAACTTCGTATCATGTACTTTATTATTTCTACAAACACTAAAATCATCATCTCACAATATACGTCAGAGGCTCATCAAGATGACCATTTGATAAGCGGAGGTTAGATTTCTTTACTAGATGACCATTTGAGAATGCATTAATTGATGTATACTATGAGATGTTTGTAATGCTCGTAAAATCAATAAAATGCATTGCTGAGATTTACAGATAAGGACTTAACACGCCCCACCTCCCTCCTGAGGCAACGCAACAGGCCCTATTAGGCAACGCCTCATCTCCTCACCAGCCGCAATCCTCTATGTGTTCTTCCGTTTCTTTACCACTCCATTAGCCCCACTGCAAGGCCTGTTCCATTTATCCGCCATCCTTTCCCCCTTGAAGAAATATTTTCAAATGCTCCTGATGGCTCTCCTCTCCTGGAATCGTCATGCCATGACCTCTTGTTCTCCAGCAGTCCTTCCTCTGATAAAGGCTGGCTTCTGGTATCTGAGTTATACCTGTGAGGTTAGGTAAACGACTCACATCCCCACCCCCATCTCTCCTCTCCTCCAGGGCTCGCTTATTTAAGTTCCTTCGGTCTCATGGCTTCCGGGACAGACCTCACACCATTTTGCTAGCATTTCTCCGATTGTATCTTTTCAGAGCGCCTCTCTCCAGAACTGGACAGAAAAGTCTACCTGAGCTCTCACCAACAGCCTGTACGGAGGCTTTATCGCCCCCTTTTCCCTATTTGTTATGCCTCTCCCTGCGCATCCTGGCATCCCTCTTTCTTGCAGACTTTGGTGTTGCCTGCACGACACAGGCTTCCCCTTCTAGTCCCTTGGCAACCACTTACAAACAGGCGCGTGCCGATGTGCGGCTGTGAGTGCAACTCTACTTCTGATTTAACATGGCGTTTAGTGCACAAAAGTCATACACACGGATTAGCGCTCCTCCTCGTAACTCCCATATCAATCAAGGCATTAGCTATGACTCCCCAGTGCAGAGGGCTGGGTGGGCTTAACTCGTGTGTTTCCTTAACCGTGGGAACGTAACTCTTGGTTGGAGGTGGAGTTACGTTTCTGCGGCTGAAGCTGGGGTTCATGGTCTGGGAGTCCAGTACCTAGGACCCGGGAGCAGAGAGCCTGCTTTCTGCGCAAACCATGGTTTCAGTGCATAAATGGGCTAATTTTCAGAAGCCCGCGTGCGTGTAAAAATGGGGGGGGGAGGTGTTTCTGCGCGTAGGCTGGGCCTTGCACGTGGTGCGCGCATTTTTGGAAGGGCCCGGTACGCGCTGAAGTGCAGGTCTCTCAATAGGGGCGAGCCTGGGGCCGGAGCAGGAAGTCATCTAACCAATAAAAAGGAAGTAGCTAGGAAGGGGTTAAGGGTTGGGGAGGAAAGGGGAGGAAGGTTAGGTAGGGGTATAGGGAAGATCCCTACCAGAGCGCACCTTAATTGGAGCAGACTGGGAGGGAACGGGGGAAGCCCTACGCGCGTCGCCACGGGTAACTTTTTAAATTCCGCCCCCCCCCCCCCCCCGTGCACGCATGAAGTCCCGGCCCGCCCGCACGGATTTTAAAATCTGACACGCGTGAAAGCACGGGAACTGCGTTTTATAACATGCGTGCGCCAACGCCTGCATGGAATAAAATATCCATATGCGTGCGGCGGGAACCGCGCGCACATTTTTAAAATCGACCCCAAAGTGTTTTTGTGAGCAGAAAACACATTTTAGGCGTGCCAAGCATATTTCTGTATGCACGTTTTCAGGTCAGAGCACTTTTTAAACTCCCGCTGCTTTAGCACGCCATCAGCAGGCGAGGAAAGGAAGTGTCTTATTCCATCCGGGTCAAAGATTCTGAAGAATTCTGGTTGCGGGATCGATACCTGAGGAGCTCCCCTGATTACCTCTTTCCTCCGAGTGAATTTCGTTGATACCACCAACCTCTGTTGTCTCATCTTGCAACCGGTTTCTAATGCAATCCATCGCCTCGGGGGGTCCATCAGTTTATTAATGAGCCTCTTATGTGGGGCAGTGTCAAAAGCTTTGCTGAAATCCCCACACACAGCCCTTGATCTCATTTTCCCAACATCCAACCAAAGAACTTGATTGGCACAATCTCCTCTCTGGCAAAACCATGCAGCCCCTTATAATCTGCTGGATCCCAGCTCCATCAGTAACCTCTCCTTTAGTACAGGTGCACGACTCACATCAACCACTTTGCTGGAGATTGCAAACGTGGAGCCTGGACGTGCTCTGGGTCTGCAACGAAGATGTCCGTTATTTCTGGGGAAACTGAAGTTTCTTTTGAGAAATAATTGCAGGGACCCGCCCCATGAACACGTGCACAGGTCTCCTGTCCCCAGGACCATATAAACCCAGCTCGGGATTAGAGGACAGGCTTCGGTACCTCCTTCTGGCTGATAAAGAAGGGTCCTTTGGCCTGACAGCCGACTGTATGAACTCCCTCCTTGTTATTCACGAATTAACATTTTATGTGCTATGCCTCAAAAACTGTGAAACTGCCTGCTGGGAAAAAAAATTCCTTTGCATCTCTTCCTCCTACTTCACACTCACAGACTCCAGTGTCACATTTCTCAGCTTCCTGCTTATCTTCGGGACATATTAAGCCCCCAGAGAGAGACAACCCGAAAGGTGGCACCCAGAGCTTCCCCGACTATTCACGGTAACTTTAAAACGAGTGCGCACGGGCCCCCATTTACGTGCGCGTGGGCGCGCAAGCGAACATCCGCGGGAATTTTAAATCGTGCGCATATATGTGCGTAAGATCTGGCATGTGCCTCCTTCAGCTCATGCACTTTTATATCTTCCTTAGACTTTGTCGGCGTGAACGCTCGCCTGCAGGACATTCCCAGACTCCCCAATTGGTCCACCAGTTTGCCCAATCCGTCTTGAGCTCATCCCGACCCCTATGGTTCTCCATCCTGCTCCCTCCTCCCCCCCACCTCCAGTTGACCCAGACTCCTCACCCTGGCGTGTTAAACCTAAACGGCCATTTCTGCAGACCTAGATTCTCATCAGGAGCAGCAATCAACACACGCGGCTAACGAGCCGCCGTGCACCATGGCCCCCCAATTTAAAATATGGATCTACAGGCGTAACTTTTGGGTCCCTTCCCAGAACACCCATGCCCTGCTGCCAGCTCCATCCCTTTCCTGCCCCTCATTCGAACAAGCGCACGCGTGCACACGCCTGTATAATTCCTGTCTTTAAAATGCGCGTTGCTTGCGCGCGGTCCAGATACTCACGCGCGCGTGGGCTTTTTAGCACGAGCGACGCTTTGAAAATTGACACACACACCCCCCCACCCACAAGACATTCATTCGGCAAACTCCACAGCCCGTGCAATAACTAAAACCTATTTAGCATGCAAAGGTGCTTGCATTCAATGCACCGCAGCATCACAGGGCTCTGAAACCTGCAGGCCGGCGAGACACGCCTTCCTTAGGATTCGCTTGGAAATGTCTTTTCCTGGCAGCTTCCATGTTAGGTTGGGATTTTTGTGGTTCGTTGTCGAGATGAGGGACTGTAGGCGGAGCAATGCTGGTAAACCTGCGCTCGGGTTGGTTTTTTCTGCTCCGAGGGTTGGAGACCGGACGGCCTGCTGAGGACGCGAGCTGTGACGGCAGGGGACCGAGCCCAGGGACACGGGCAGGCCTTAACCCTGAAGCAGGGACGTGGTTTGGAAGCCAGGGCCGTGGCCGCTGTCAGGCCTGCCACAACGGT
Organism: Rhinatrema bivittatum; assembly: GCF_901001135.1. NCBI lineage: Eukaryota > Metazoa > Chordata > Amphibia > Gymnophiona > Rhinatrematidae > Rhinatrema > Rhinatrema bivittatum. The sequence continues at coordinate 191,626,266 of NC_042623.1, forward strand.
ATCTCATCTTTTCCCTTTTCTGATACGTTGGGATCAAGGGGGCCTTTTGTGTTTGTAAGCCCCAACTGGAAGCAAAATGATTTAGGGGCAGGAATGGAAAAAGATTTAGAAAAGTGTGGGCACCAGCCCAGAATTTTTAAGGCCCAGCAAACTTTTTAAGGTTGTTTTGTTTTCTATGCTCCTTTTGCTTCCCCTCCCCCCTTATTCTGTGTGTTTTTTTTCTCCTATATTTCTGGACACTATGCTCGCCCATTCCTCCAATTTCTTCCCTACCTCCCTTTCCAATAGCTCTCTGCATCCTGCGGGTCTTTCCTTCCCCACCCGGCAGCTCCCCCTCACCTCAGGCAGCTTCCCTTAGGTCTCTACCTGCTGCCACAGCTATCCCAGCCACGTCCCCTCAGGTTCGGCTCCCCTCAGGCCCGGCAGAGGAGGGAGTGGTTCTCCTTGAGCTCAGCAGTGGCGGGTGTGACTCCCTTCAGGCCCAGCAGTGGCGTGTGTGACTCCCCTCGGGCCCAGCAGTGGCAGGAGTGGCTCAGGCCCAGCAGTGGCGTGTGTGACTCCCCTCGGGCCCAGCAGTGGCAGGAGTGGCTCAGGCCCAGCAGTGGCGTGTGTGACTCCCCTCGGGCCCAGCAGTGGCAGGAGTGGCTCAGGCCCAGCAGTGGCGGGTGTGACTCCCTTCAGGCCCAGCAGTGGCGTGTGTGACTCCCCTCGGGCCCAGCAGTGGCAGGAGTGGCTCAGGCCCAGCAGTGGCGTGTGTGACTCCCCTCGGGCCCAGCAGTGGCAGGAGTGGCTCCGGCCCAGCAGTGGCGGGAGTGGCTCAGGCCCAGCAGTGGCGTGTGTGACTCCCCTCGGGCCCAGCAGTGGCAGGAGTGGCTCAGGCCCAGCAGTGGCGGGTGTGACTCCCTTCAGGCCCAGCAGTGGCGGGTGTGACTCCCTTCAGGCCCAGCAGTGGCGGGTGTGACTCCCCTCGGGCCCAGCAGTGGCAGGAGTGGCTCAGGCCCAGCAGTGGCGGGTGTGACTCCCTTCAGGCCCAGCAGTGGCGTGTGTGACTCCCCTCGGGCCCAGCAGTGGCAGGAGTGGCTCAGGCCCAGCAGTGGCGGGAGTGGCTCCCCTCAGGCCCAGCAGTGGCGGGTGTGACTCCCTTCAGGCCCAGCAGTGGCGGGAGTGGCTCCCCTCAGGCCCAGCAGTGGCGTGTGTGACTCCCTTCAGGCCCAGCAGTGGCGTGTGTGACTCCCTTCAGGCCCAGCAGTGGCGGGTGTGACTCCCTTCAGGCCCAGCAGTGGCGGGAGTGGCTCCCCTCAGGCCCAGCAGTGGTGGATCTCGCTAAGTAGATGTCAGGTGCCAAATTTTAGGGACCCGAGAAATCTAGGAAGGTTTTTCCATCCCTGTTTGGGGGGGGGGGGGGGGATAATATGATTAAAATTATGTTGCACTTAAAATTGACTGTTACGTGGTATTCCACTTTTTTTTAGGTTATTATTTATCTAAAGGCTGTTTTCCATTTTAGAGTTCTCCACCACCCCAGTATGTATATCTACCACATTATAACACATCTGGAGGCAAAACAGAACGCACTCTCGCATCCCAACAAATAAAGGGCCTGATTTACTAAGGCCTTTTCGAAGGGACCGCTAAGGGGTCCTTTATAAAACCGTGCAGTCCCTACCTGCGCAGGCGCACAGGGGAGCGGCGCTCCGGGGAGTGCGGAACGGGCGGGGGCGGGGCTTAAGCGCATCCTTTTTGATTTTTATAAAGTAAGCACATAGGTTATCTCAGAAAAACTGGGTGCACCTGGGTGGTTTCATCAAGGTCATTTTCAAAGCAGACTTGGGTGTGCATTAACGCTGCTTCAAAAGCTGGTGAAACCTCGGCACATATTCGCCTGCTCATTTATGTGCCTGTGACAAAAAAAAAAGCTTAATAAATTGGGCACTAGAGGGCTCATTTACTAAGCTGCAGTATTTTTCCCTGGCGGGAAAAAATACCAGAGTTAACTGCCTCCGCAGATACTGCGTGATTGCATCCCCAGACCGCGGGGCTGCCACGAATCACAGGGGCCAATCTGCCCCGAGAAAAGCCTGTCCCCCTAAGTGTGGTTAAAAACCCCAGACGTCTCTCCAGATCCCTCTCGAGGTGGCCTACAGTCCCCAAAATAAACTTTAAAGGGCATAATAAAACTGTGGTACAGGGCCCCACCCCCACCCCCCGAACTTCTCCTTTTTCCAAATCCTCCTCAACCCAGAGACTGTCTCCCACCCTAGCCCACCCTCACTATTTCCCTCCCGCACTTGCAAAACCCTCACCCGGTGGTAACCATTTTCCAAAATGGCGCCGGCAGCCCCGATCCTGTGATCGGGCAAAGGAAAGTTATTGGCCAGCCACTGCCATTTCGGAAAACGGTTGCCACTGGGTCCAGAGCCTAGGAGGCACTCTGGGCCCCCAGTACAATACCGGGGCAAGTTTAGTAAGTCTGGGGGGTAGGATTTTGAAAAACAGAAGGGACTTGGAGGTGGGGACTGTGCCATAATTTTACACTCTTTACCGTTTATTTTGAAGGCTTTGGCCACCTTAAGGATAGGTGAGGGGATCAAGGGGTCTTTACCACACTTGGGCGGGGGGAGGGGGGGGGGTAAGAGATTGCTAGGGGCAGATCAGCCCTTTAGAGTCATAGCCCCGGGAACATCTGGACGTGCTTTAATGCCCCAATGCTCCTGGGTGAAGTTAGCTACAGTCCTGGAATTGTAGCTAATTCTGAATCGAATAACGTGGCTTGTGATTTCTGAGGGAAGCCGCATCATCTGATTCCCATGTATTAGGCTCGTGATGGGTAAATCGGCTCATTAGGATACCTGCAGTGCTGGGGGGGGGGGCAGAATAACGCACGATATTTCATACGTTGTGCATTATCACTGCGTTAGGCCCATTTACCGCACAGTAAAACCTGTGCACCTTGCAGCGAATGCCTAACGCAGCTTAAACAAATAGACCCTTAGGTTAGAAACGCGTTTGTCATAATGAAAACCAATCATACAAAATTTGAGGGAGCAAGTCCCTGAAGAAATGGTATAAACCGCCTCCAGCTATATATATATTTACAGAGAGAGGGCAATACTCAATCGGGCAGCAGACGCTAATGTCTGTGGGTATATTGCACACGCAGGCCTTACCAAGTAGTTTCAAAGTGAATCCATGCACGTAAATCCTTGGGCAACTGGCCGAGGACATGCACACAAATTCACGCATGTAAAGTTAATCCAGCTCTGCGGAGGGCGTAACTTGTACATGCACATTTAAGTGTATACTTTTAGTAATCAAAAGGTGTGGGCATAAGGGCCAACTCTGCCCCAAGTCCTCCCTCCCCGACTCCTCTGGAAGTCTTGATGCAGTTCGCATAAAGTCATGGGCTTAGTTTTACGTGCATAGAGCCCCAGGCCATTTTAGCACGGCCACTGACACGCATAAAACTGGATCTTATGCGCACACCTGGGTTTTGAAAATTATCCCCACAAAACAAATGGTAGGGAGTGAGAAAAAGTAAACTAAAGTCTGAAGACGACAATGTTAATACAAAAAAAATCTATAAAAATAGCACAATGAGCATATAACAATCAAACAGTGACATTACATGAGGGTGCACTCATAACAATCTCACTGCAATAATAGAGAGTGAGCATGGTCCTAACATCACACAGAGCCATTAGACAGTGGGCGTGGTTCGAACAATCACACAGAGCCATTAGACAGTGAGCATGGTCCTAACATCACAGAGAGCCATTAGACAGTGGGCGTGGTTCTAACAATCACACACAGCCATTAGACAGTGAGCGTGGTTCGAACAATCACACAGAGCCATTAGACAGTGGGCGTGGTTCTAACATCACACAGAGCCATTAGACAGTGGGTGTGGCTCTAACAATCACACAGAGCCATTAGACAGTGGGCGTGGTTCTAACATCACAGAGAGCCATTAGACAGTGGGTGTGGTTCTAACATCAAACAGAGCCATTAGACAGAGGGTGTGGTTCTAACATCACACAGAGCCATTAGACAGTGGGTGTGGTTCTAACAATCACACAGAGCCATTAGACAGTGGGTGTGGTTCTAACATCACAGAGAGCCATTAGACAGTGGGTGTGGCTCTAACAATCACACAGAGCCATTAGACAGTGGGTGTGGTTCTAACATCACACAGAGCCATTAGACAGTGGGTGTGGTTCTAACAATCACACAGAGCCATTAGACAGTGGGCGTGGTTCTAACAATCACACAGAGCCATTAGACAGTGGGTGTGGCTCTAACATCACACAGAGCCATTAGACAGTGGGTGTGGTTCTAACAATCACACAGAGCCATTAGACAGTGGGTGTGGTTCTAACATCACAGAGAGCCATTAGACAGTGGGCGTGGTTCTAACATCACACAGAGCCATTAGACAGTGGGTGTGGTTCTAACATCACACAGAGCCATTAGACAGAGGGTGTGGTTCTAACATCACACAGAGCCATTAGACAGTGGGTGTGGCTCTAACAATCACACAGAGCCATTAGACAGTGGGCGTGGTTCTAACATCACAGAGAGCCATTAGACAGTGGGTGTGGTTCTAACATCAAACAGAGCCATTAGACAGAGGGTGTGGTTCTAACATCACACAGAGCCATTAGACAGTGGGTGTGGTTCTAACAATCACACAGAGCCATTAGACAGTGGGTGTGGTTCTAACATCACAGAGAGCCATTAGACAGTGGGTGTGGCTCTAACAATCACACAGAGCCATTAGACAGTGGGTGTGGTTCTAACATCACACAGAGCCATTAGACAGTGGGCGTGGTTCTAACAATCACACAGAGCCATTAGACAGTGGGCGTGGTTCTAACAATCACACAGAGCCATTAGACAGTGGGTGTGGCTCTAACATCACACAGAGCCATTAGACAGTGGGTGTGGTTCTAACAATCACACAGAGCCATTAGACAGTGGGTGTGGTTCTAACATCACAGAGAGCCATTAGACAGTGGGCGTGGTTCTAACATCACACAGAGCCATTAGACAGTGGGTGTGGTTCTAACATCACAGAGAGCCATTAGACAGTGGGCGTGGTTCTAACATCACACAGAGCCATTAGACAGTGGGTGTGGTTCTAACAATCACACAGAGCCATTAGACAGTGGGCGTGGTCACACAGAGCCATTAGACAGTAGGCGTGGTTCTAACAATCACACAGAGCCATTAGACAGTGAGCGTGGTTCTAACAATCACACAGAGCCATTAGACAGTGGGCGTGGTTCTAAGAATCACAGATACTGCTGGTAATAATCATACAGCAACAATACATGACAACTTTGTTTCTAACAATCAGAAAGTGCGGTCAATGAAAGGGCCACTAGCTGGTTGTGTCCCCCATCTCCAGAACTCTCACACCATCATCCATGATATTGAAAAATCAGACTTTATAACCACCTTCTCTATTCTGCTGTTTCCTGCCGCTGCTCACTATCTATGCTGCTGTCATCCAGGGCAAGATATCCCCAAGCAGGATATGAAACTTTTCTTTCTGCCATGTGAGGAGTCACCTTTTCTGAGCAAGGTCCAAACCTTGTTCTTAATTTTTGTGTCCCTGACTATAAAATTTACAGCATGTCAAGGGATGTTCCCAGCCAGCCCTGCTTCCAGATTCATGGCAGCCAGTCTCTGCCCTTTTCTGAAGACTGCATTCTTCCGACCCTGGATCAAGGTCACCGGAAACTCTGGGTAAATAATTTCAGAATATAGGGCCTCGGCACATCTCTTGGTCTGCTGGAAGGAGGAGTTATTATTCGGTAAACTGCTTTTGCTGACGGGAAGGGCTGGATGTTTAGAGGTCTTTGAGGGATGTTTAACAGATGGGACACGGGCAGAAGCAGCTGTACCAGCAGAGAAAGGCAAAGCATTCGCTTTAGGGGCGGGGAATTGTAAGGCGTGCTCTTCTTACTTTGTGCCAGGATCATTTTCTAAGGTTCCGTCCCGCGGAGCAGTTTGGGTCCACGTCAACTTTTACTTTTGAGTCTTCTTAAATGCACCTGCGGCTTCCACCTGTCCGGGTACGCAGGAAGGTTTTTTTTTTCCCCTTCCCGTTCAGAGTTAACGCCGGACTCTCTCACAGTGCTGCGCCGTGGGCTTCTGGGTAATATTCCCAAGCCTGCAGGCATGCAAGGCGGCAGGCGTCCAAATGCAAACAAAATGGTTTGTTCCCCCATCTACTCAACCTTTATTCTGCATCTTTCCCTCGCAGCCACGCTCTCCATGAGGGGACGGCATCGACAAGACATCTTCCTTACGTACGCCGTCCAACCTTTAATCCCTCCATTGCTGTCATGGCCTCCCAATGTCATCAGCCCCTTCCACTGGCCTCTAGAGCCTCCTTTCTCACATTACAATGGGCTCCATCACTGTATCGCCTACTCGCCATCTTGGCTGCTGCTACCATAAGCTTGCTGGGCAGACCGGATGGACCGTTCGGTCCTTTTCTGCCGTCGTTTCTATCTCCAGCACGCATGCCTTCATACATCCCACTACCGCCTCCTGCAACACCACCATCCTATATATGATTGGCTGGCATTGTGCCTTCTAGGCTAGGATGCCCCCCTCCCACTGCTCTGAACAGTGATGCATGTCAGTGCTCATGGAACTACCCATGCCATGTACAAACCAATCGAAACATCCTGAGGCCAGGGAGTGCCTGCTGCCACTCTCTCTTGTGTTGCCCCCTCTCTACTGTTTAGTCCCCAAATACTTGACTGTGCCTAAACACACAAACAGACACGGGCCCTTTCACTGCTGGACTCACTATAAAGACAAATAAACGGGCACGACATGCTCATAGCCTGACTGAGAGTTAATCCTGACAGGCAGCAGCTCAGCGACCGCCTCAGCCAAAGCCCACCAGCCTTCCTGCAACTGGTCCTCTGGGACCAGTACCGGGGGCAGGGAGGACTACCCCACTCCTTCCAACTGCAGTGAATCTAGTATGAATGAGCGAACCTACCCTTCAACTCTCCTCTTCTGAGCTAGTTGAAGACCAGGCACCGCCTACATGTCAAGAGACCATAATCCTAGGTGGGATTGTGGACGCCCACCTAACTATGAAATCACAAATTTCCACGGTGATCAAAGCATTCCTTCTACAACTGTATAACGTCCAAAATCTGAGACAATACCTAACAAAGGATGACCTTGCTAAAATAGTACATGCACTAGCCGCCACAAGACTAGAGAGTACTGCAACTCACTACATGCAGGGCTTCCAAGAAATACAAATCTGCCACCTCCAACTACACACTTGCCACTGAGGCTGAAACTATCTAACCATACCACCCTGGGGCCTATGCAGCCTAAAGTGGCTGCCCATTGCTAACAGAGCTCAGTTCAAACCATCTCCCTGATCTTCAGGGTACTTAATGAACAGGGTGCGAAATACCTTAGAGAGCAGCTGACCCTATGCAGACCAGAAAAAAAAGAAATACTCCATTTCTCACGAGATATACATCTGTGCACCCCATCTGCAGGCCAGGCCAAACTGGCTGACATTAACAACGGGGCCTCAACCATGGAACATCAAAGACTAACTACATTTCAGGAAACCTTGCACGGTCTGCCTTTCCTGGACTGGAAAATCAAGTACTCACCCACCTATGCCTGTCCAGGATGCCTTCGTCTTCTTCCTACTTGACTGCCATCAGAATTCGACACCCCAGAAACGTTACCCAAACAGATTCGTTGTGCTTATTTTCTTGCCCCTGCTGTATACCAATTGCATCTCAATACTTTTTATCATTTGTTTCCTATGCTTTTTACCACACGGAGGACGTTTGATGTGGCAGGATATACAAACAATTAAATAAACAAATGAATGCCTTGCCTTCTACCTTTCTATGTGAGACGGATGGATGGGGTGTGTACACTTTCTTATTGGGTCCAACATGAGCAAGAATCTTTTCTCTAGGGTAAATACTTTGCTTGGTACTAGTTGGCCGCAGTCTAGTAATGAATGTTTTGGGATATATTTCAGGCCAACTTGCATCCTGGTCCAGGGATTGGAGTGAGGCACCCTTCAGACTAGGAAGCGAAATGAAGCGTGCAAGATGGAAGAATGAGGACCCCCCTCAGGGGGGTCCAAGGGCCCAGAGGACCAGGATCAAGCGAGTGAAGAAGATCCACTCCATGAATATTTCCCTGTACACGTCTGTTGCTGGCTGTTATGGAGTCCCCTGTGTGCATCTGTGTATTTTCATGTGGGAGAAAGAGGGCGATTGTAGCTATGTGCTGAAATGCTTATGCAGTAGGAGGTGACATGTAGCCATCATGTTACTGTCTCTTTAAAGATGGAACTTATTTTTCCCTGAGACTTTTTTTTCTCTCTATTCCATTCCTGTGGAATACGATAGGGTAAAAGGGAATGCTGGGACTCATGGTTTTGTCTGCATAGTCCCCACAGGAAATAATGGGGACTATGCAGACAAAAGGGAGGTGACAGGACTTACTCCTGCACCAAACCTGGAGTGGAGGCCTCGGGAAGGCAAATAAGAGCCGCCTGTTTGGTGGGTAGTTATGGGTGGGAGCAGAAGAAGAGGCGGAGCCTGATAATGGACCTCATAGGCCAGCTTTGCTTCCCACAAGCTCCAAACAGCTTTATTTCAGGCCCTTGTCAATATCTTTCTGAGAGTTTGAGAACACAATGAAGAGAGGCCAAATACTCCCCTTTTACAACAGTAGACATTCAGGAAAAATCGATTCGGTTGCCATTCGTTTCAGAGGTCAAAAACACTAGGGGTGAACGGACCCCCAAAGCACACTATCTCCTCTTACTTTATAAGTCTTTGACTTAGCTTTTTTTTTTCTTGCTCTCAGCCCTGGAGTCTCTGCCTGGTATGGGTGTGTGGGAATGACAGTTTCACATACAGAGATGCAAGCTGTCAGGATGTGTACTGAGGTGTAATTATAACACATGCTTCGATAGATTTAAAAAAAAAAAAAAAAAAGTGTTGCTTCTCTGCACCAAGTGTCTCATGATCCAGCCAGATAAGAAGTGTTAGTGGCTAATTTTAACTTTCGCCAGTTCACTCTAATATCGTTCTTTAGCGTGGAAATGGGCAGAGCAGGCCAACGCTTCAACCTCCCTTCCAAATGATACTCCATCTTTGCTTATGAGGTTGAAAATGAGGGCAGCGTTTGCAAGGATAGGTAAACTAAGACAATAGGGGATTTAATAAACATCAACACTTGCATCCTAGATAAGAGGGTGCAGGCATGACCAGCGTGAACAGAGCAATGAAAGGGATGGGCATCACATGATGTAACAGATAGGAACAGGTTGCATGGTCAGTGTGAAAGACTACCAATGTCTAACCTGCATCCGATTGTCTGGCAGTTCTTTCTTTTTATAATCCAGAGGACGGTGAAGAAAGAGGGCATCTGGTCTAGAAGTTAATACGACTCAAGGATAGCCCTCTGATTGCATAAGAGTGTTACCTTATTCAAGCTGGAGCATGAGACAAGCAGTGAGGTGTGGGATAATCTCATATAGTAAAATGCACCTTCCAGAAAATATACTAAATATAAAAATGCAAACAAAAGTGGAATTTTTAGATGCTTTAGCACAAATCAAGTTTACAAAATATTGCTGTGGGGACAGCTCCCTCCGCTGTCTAACCCTGTAGTGAAATGATCTACAGTAGCTGCTCCTTTGCTGAACTTGACCAGCACCACAGGTCCTGTCGGCAAGCTGAGGAATTCAACTGATGGAAGGCCATCTGGTGTCTTACAGACCAGAGTCTGAACCCCTCTGAAGGGGGCTTCAAATTTCCCCTGAGTCACTGGTGACTCGGTCCCAGCATGATGCAAACTGAATGTGAACCACCTGATGCAACTCTGAAAAGCCCTAAGCAACATGACTCTAATATTCCCAATCCCAACCCCGCTCACCCGAAAAGGACAAAGACAAGCTATGAGCTGGATATGCATTTCACCTCCCATTGCTGTAATAAGCACTTCCAAAAAAAGTCAAAGGTTTTGGTGGGAGAGCTGCAGACAAGGCAAAAAAATGCTCCCGAGCACCCATCTGTCTCCACCCCACTGGTTTAGTGCCACAAAGCTAATAAGACAAGTCACACTGGCATCTGAGGGGCTGTGGTGCACTGGACACAGCACTGGACAGGAAGACCTCTCTTTGTATTTTCCCCAATTATTAAAAACAGCTAATAATAAGAAGAACATTTTCCATGGACGCCGTCACAGAATATATATATACAAGCTGGGATTTGTGGCCAGACGCCCTACAACTGGCTGCAGGTGTGCCCCCCAAGGGCTAGGATCACTAAGCTCGCTGGAATCCCGTCTGGATACATCAACCGCTTGTCTTATATCACAATTTAAAAGACTTTACTAGAGTTGTTGCAGAAATGAGAAGATCATGTAAACAATGGTGCTTTTCCTTACCGTTGCACACTACAGTGTTAAACCTCACACCGGGGTTTTCTACAGCCCATAATTCATTTTTTATGGACAATCTCCCAACAGTGAAACATCTTATGCTACAAGCAGGAGACCTTATGGTACATTCTGGTACCATCTTAAGAGATTATACCAAGTGGTAGAGCTCTTCCTTACTGGGGCCATCGAAAAGTGGCTGCCCGGTGCACTTAGGGCAAGAGGAGGGTCACCAACTGGCTCCATCTTTTCAGGACAGACTGAAACAGTCCTAGTTTTACACACCCCCCCCCCCCCCCCCACTGTACTCAAGGACTCGTAGTCCTTGCTTTTTCTCAGGGGAGAGCAGAACTAGAATTCCATACGTGGCAAAAACCAAGACCTTTCCTTACCAAAAAACGGAGCCACTTTGTACAACCAAAGGTAAGACGGTAAAACTGATGGCCGCTGGCTTCCCAGACGTGGTCCTATAGCAGACTTAGTCCAGGACCTAGAGCAGGAATTGGTATGATCCAGTCCACCCCCTCGGGATTTGCTGAGGATGTGCTTGCCCGGTAGGGGGGGCTTAGAGAGTTTTGGAGGAAAAGACTTTGCTGTCGCTGTGGCAGGGAGCAGGGAAAGACTTCCTGCATGCCGGGTAGGAATGGGAAGCCACATTCTGTTGGGACTCGCTGTGCAAGCTCTTGAAAGATCCTGTTGAAAGGCCTCTGGAGTTGAAGAAGCTGCCAAAACGAACCTGCGGATGGAGGTAAACAAGACCCTTGCTGATCCCAACACTCGGGATCACCGGCAGATCCCAAAGAGTAGATCCAGTCCTTGTTGCTCACTCCCAGGAAAAAGCGTTGGCTTTCCGTGAGTCCACCAAGCTTATAATTGTTCGTGGACGTTTCTTCCAGGAGCTTCCCTTTTAAACTATGCTAGATGCATTCACCATATCCTCCAGCAATAAAGTTTACAACTTCATTGTGTGTTGAGTGACAAAAATACTTTCTCCAATTTGTTTTACATCTGCAACCAGTTGGCTCATGGTCCTCACACTACTTGAAAGGGTGAATGACCATTCCCTATTTATCTGATCCACTCCATTCATGATTTTATGAATCTTACATCATATTCACTTTCAGTCGTCTCCTCTCCAAGCTGAAGACCCGTAACCTGTTTAACTTTTCTTCATAAGGGAGCCCGTTCCATCCCCCGTATCGTTTTGTTGCCCTCCTCTGTTCCGCTGTGTCTTTTTTTTTTTTTTGAGATGGGGCAACCAGAGCTGCACACAATACTCAGTACCTATCTCACAGCTCTTATGGGTTTGCAGAGTCCCAGAGTCTTTCAGTGGTGACAGAACGAGAGAACTACGGAGGAAAATCATCAGAACTGCTCCCCATTGCTGCAAACTCCACGGGCTCTTTCTCCTGCATGGTTTGCACCAATATTCAAAGCAAATAAATCTGCACAGGCTTTCGCTTTCATTTTATAATTGTATTTTATGATATGTACACTCACTTTGGGCCATTGGGGAGGAGTCAGGATATAAATATGAATAAATTATCGCCCTTGGAAAAATTACTCACTGAGATGGCCCCTGCTCTTTCTGGGCACAATTTTTCTATAGGTCCCTCTGTAGGGTAGTTTGAACAATCTAACTGGTACGTATACGTCCTCCAGCCGCCCCTGGGAATGACTCCAGGATCCACAGGTAAAAGTGTGCACGTTGCTCAACAAGACAATATTCAAAGCCCCCACTTCCGGGGTATGGGGTGAATTTTCAAAGGAGTTAAAGGTGAATTTCAAGAGCCTGGCGTGTGCCAAAGTCAAGAGACAGGTGCACGTGCAGCACCTACGCGCGTCCACCCAATTTTATGTGCCACCCACATGCGCACAGTCGTCTCAATGCGCGAATATCTCACGTTGGGGAAAAAGGCAATGTGGGCAGGGCCAGGGCGTTCCAGGGTGAGGCCAAGGGATGTGCGCGCAAGTAGTTACACGCCCGGGTGCAAGTCCAGGTATAGTTGAGCGCAAATTTACTTCTGCTGTGGAGGAGGCGCAAGTCTTTATAAAATTATTTCCAGGCTTCTCTACGGTGTTTGAGGGATCTGGGTTAACTGGGGGGAAGTGCAGGCTAAAGATCCAGGGGAGGGGGTTTGGAAGGCCTAGGTCTAGAGTGGACAAACTGGTCATGGGCTGGACACGCGGCTGCTATAAAATTCCATCACTCGCACGTTCCAAAGCCAACTTACACTGCTGGGCACACACGAGCTTAAAACTAGGCGCACGCATAGGCGTGGCAGGGCTATATTTTATAACGCGCGTGTGTCTGTGCGCGCAGGATGTAAAATTGCTGCATATCTGACCGCGCGCCCATATACACATGTATGTGTGCACCCAGACGCCCATTTGAAAGTTACCCTCCCTGCGTATGCCCATGTAAGTACCTCGTACTCGCTTGCATGCTATTTTATTAACATTTAAAATATGTGTGTCTTTTCGGTTTTGCGCACACATTGCGTGCACACATAGAGGTGTGTTCAGGGGTGGGGCCAAGAATTCTGCATGCAAGCTGCGTAAGTCTCCTAAAATAGCGAGTATGTGCAATTTTACATCTGCTAATTATCTCGTGAGATTGATATCAGACTCGTCTGTTGTCTGTTACTGGTTGGGTGCAAGGGCTGGGTGAATTAGGGGCAGTTCATGGTGAAGAACTAGGAGGGTCTTGACGACCTGGAGGACTGGGTGAACTGATGGAGGTAGTGGCAAACTGGTGATTTCAATTTTGCATGCAATTTTCAAAATATTCTGACTTCCACTCGTAAACAGGGTTTTTCGCGACAAGTTATTTTTTTTTTGCACATGTAAAACATACGCATATATGTTTATAAAATAGGAAAAGCGCGCGCTTTTGGTCTTTGTGTGTAACCAAACATATGTGTTTACGTTGGGGGGGCGTTAGACATACGCGTATTTTACAATCTGCGCATACCTGATATGCGCAGATGATAAAATACTCTAGTAGACCTCTGCGTAGTACGGAGGTATTTAAAATTTATCCGCCCTGAATATTGCCCTCTACGGGGTAATTTTATAAACAGCCTGCATACATTTACGGGCTATGTGCCCAAGTTACACCAGTTTTCAAACCTACATGCATATAATTGCTTTTGGTACAGGTAATTTTGCAGAAAGAATATACGTGCATATTTTTTTTAAATCAAAAACTATGTGAGTACGTTCCAACCCCGCTCAGAACTCCATCACCAGAATGCCTCTCCCCGTGCATATGCACTTATCAGTCACACAATTTGGGACATTTCTGCGATTACAGCACTGCTTTACCTACAGAAGTCCCTTTAAAAAGTACCCTCTATGGGGTTTATGTACATCCCCTTATTTTTAAAGGTGTCTTGCAGATGCAAGTCTTTGAAAATGAGGGCTGAAGGCTCCATGTGCTCTCTACGTGTGGACCTCACCCCTATGTGTAGGTCTGATTATAAAACTACCCTCCCTATGACGAGCAGCACTCGGACTAATGAAAAACAGCAGTGCGAACAGTCTGCTCCCTGACGCAAAAGAATTAAAGCACCTTTGAAGCCTACTGCTCGTCTGGAGGTCAATATTCAGCGGAGCAGTGAGCGGGAAAGGCACCAGAGTACCTCTGCCTGGATATTCGGCGGCATTTAGCTGGAAAAGCCTGCCGCTGAATATACCCGTCTAAAGATACCCAGGTAGCTTTGGGACAGCAATTTGTCTGGCATGGGTTGAATATCGGTGCTAGCCTGGGAACGTCTTTTCATTTCGGGTAATGACTTACAACGGGTAAACTTTTCCCAGTAAGAGAAGTGGGAAATGATACACCAAGGGGTTTGTCAGACAAATCTTTTTTTGAATTTCACCTCTTTGGGTTTTTGTTTTTTTTAGTATGCTAGTGTTGGCCCAGTACACTGGAAGAGCTTTATTGAAGAAATGCATTTTTTCTGCTTATTGCCTGTGTGTCACATTGGCAGAGTTGGTTGTCACATAGACTTCCCAACCTTCAGACACGAAGGAGCCAAGCAACAGGAAATAAGATTATTCAGAACGTAATGCTGAGTCAGACAAATGGTCCATCAGGCCCAGCTTCTTGTCTCAGACAGTGGACGATCAGAATGGCCTAGAAGATGCCCTTCCCACTGCCCACTCCCAGACGCATGAGATCGTGACCCCCGTGCCCGCCTGGCTAATGATTGTTAATGGACCTGTCCTCCAGAAACTTGTCCTAACCTTATTTGAACCCAGATATGTTATTAACCTTAACCACATCCTCCAAAAATAAATTCTATAGCTTAACTGGTCAATGACTGAAAAAGTGCTTTCTTAAATGTGTTTTAAATCAGCTTTTATGGAGTGTCCTCTAGTCCTAGTCCTATCTGATAAGTAAATAACCGTTCCCTATCAGCCTGTTCCACACCACTCATGATCTTAAACACCTCTCTCATATCCCCCCTCAGCCGTCTCTTCTCCAAGCTGAAAAGTCCTAACCTCTTTAGCCTTTCCTCATAGGGGAGCTGTTCCTTTATCATTTTGGTTGCCCTTCTCTGTACTTTTTCTACATCTGCTGTATATTTTTCAATATGGGGTGACCAGAATTGTACACAGTATTCAAGGTGTGGTCGCACATTTGATCAATACAGAGGCAATATGACATTTTCCATTTCATTCATCCATTCCTTTCCAAATAATCCCTAACATTCCATGTGATTTTTGTACCACGACTGCAGGCTGAACCTCGGATTTCAACATATTGCCCACAAGGAATCCCAGGTCCTTTTCCTGGAGTGTGACTCCTAATGTTGACCTAACATTGTGCAAATGTATTTAGTTAGTTACTTATTTCAAGTTATAAGTCGCATAGGAGACGAGTTAAAACGAAAAGCTTGGGAGTGGGCACCAAGATGGTGGAATGGGTTACAAACTGGTTGACTGACAGGAGACAGCGAGTAGTGCTAAATGGAACCTACTCTGAAGAGAGAGCTGTGTTAAGCGGAGCGCCACAGGGATCGGTTTTGGTTCCGGTTCTGTTCAATATCTTTGTGAGCGACATTGCAGAAGGGATGGAAGGTAAAGTTTGTCTATCTGCGGATGATACTAAGATCTGCAACACTCGGCAGTGGGCGCCCAGGAGAGGTTGGCTGTCAGCCGGTTAAGGAAAACGGACACTCAGTTTTAAGAGCATCCATTTTCCTAACTTGTCCACAGCCACGGGTTAGGAAAATGGACACTCATTGAGAACATTAAAAAAAAATAATTTTTTTTTTTTAAAGGTTGTCCTCCCTTTTGTTCCTCCAACTTAAAATCGCCATGATATTAAATCGGAGGAAGTACAGAAAAGCAGTATTTTCTAGGGATAAGCATTCGTTTAAAACGAAAAAGATAATGGCAATGAAATTGTCTATTTCGTCGTTTTGGAAGCACCACAAAATGAAAAAATGATGACATTTCGTGTTAGTGCGCACTAATGGGACTTAGTGCACGTTAACTGGGTGCTAGCGCACACTATAGTTACTGCACACTATCAGTTAAAAAGTGTCAATTGGGGGAGCCGTTTGTTAACTAAAGTTATGGTTATGCATTCCTATAGTTACTTGATTGTGTTGCCAAGGTTGCATGGAGGTATTTGTGGGGGGATGGCCAGTGCCTGGGAACAAATGTAAACAAAAAATTGGTATATTAATAACATCTAGTCAGCAAATGCAACAGCATGCAATGCAAATGCCTATTTTGCATTTGTCAATCCCTTTGCATTTTAGGAAAGGGGCCCTGGCATACTTTTAATTCCCCTGGTATCTGACTGCGTGTTTGGGTGGGGGAGGGGGTGGTAACTGGTGAGAGGGGAAGTGACTAGGGTGAATGTATGGGGTGACAGGTGGGGGAGAGACTGGTTGAAGCGGTGTGAGAGAGAGGCAGCCTGGTATGTGGAGGATGATTAGCAAGAGGGGGGAGTAACTGGGGTGACTATATGGGAGGTGTCATGTGGGAGAGAGACTGCTTGTGTTGTGTGTGTAGGGTGGGGACTGGTGAGAGGAGAGGTGACTGGGGTGACTGGTCACCGTGAGCTTACCCCAGGCTGCCTCTCTCTCCAGTCACCACACCAACCAGACTCTCTCCCATCTGTCACCCCATACATTCACCCAAGTCAATTCCTCTCTCGCCACTCCCCCCCCCCACCCAAAAACACAGACTCAGAATTCAAAGTATGCATATCCCAAAATGCCAGAGCCACTTTCCTAAATACAAAGGGATTGGTGAATTATAAATATGCATTTGCATTTACATGCTTTTGCTGACTAGAACTTGATGGTATTATTATTATATCACTTGTTTGTTTACACTTGTTAGCAGGCACTGGCCATCCTCCCACAAACACCACCTTGCAACCTTGGCAATGCAAACAAGTAACTAAGGAGACAGCCAATGGGAATGCAGAAATATACCTCCAGGATTAGGGAAACCCGAAACAAACACCCCCGAACTGTTTTAAAAAACGAAATCAGATAATGACCCAAAAGAAAATCAATGCACATCCCTAGTATTTTCTGCTTTTCTGTACACTTTTCGGGCTGCTCAAAAATTAATGGCTGCTCCTGGCAGGGGTTAATTTCTGAGGGTAAAGAAAGTGCGCGCTGAGCGCACATTTAATCAGGGAGAACAGCTAATCAACATGCATTTGTATGGGATGAGGGCTATTAGCTTCACGGGAGGGGGTTGGACGCGTGTTTTGGGCGCACTAATTCCCTCACAGCATAAGGGGTTGTGGACACGCGTCCAACCACGGGTCAGCCAGTGCGCTCAGCTGAGCACATTGTAATGCATCCACCTGAGAGAAGAATAACCAGCAGGAAAAAGGAGGTAATGAGGCGAGGACAAAAACAGATAATGAATTCAAAATGGCATGGGGTAAACTCTGCGGATCCCTAAAGGATTGCGGATGATAAGGAATAAAAGGGTGCATGGGGGTAACCCGCACAGAGCGGCAGTTACCACCCTTAGCAGAGGGCAATGGGCATCACTGCCCTTAACCAATTAGCCCTGTTGCTTTTGAGGCGGCTGCACCATTGCTCTCCGCTTTGACGGCAGCGGGTAGGGATGGGGAACTGGATTCTGGACATGGCCAATGCTGGCCCCAAATTTTACGGTCTTGGGTACTGATATGCAGACGTCAAGGGATAAAGCACTGGGCTGCAGCTAGGGCCAAGTCCAAAAGCAAAGCAGGTTCAAGCAGCAGCAGCAGAGTCTGAATTATCCGGAAGGCTGCTCACCCCGTAAAAACGTCGCTAGCAGTAACATAAGGCCTGGGGGTAACCTGCACGGAGCAGCATGAGAAGCTTCCTAGGCAGGCTGGATGGACCATTTGGTCTTTTTTTTTTTTTTTTGCTGAAATACTATGTTACCATGTTAAGGTCCAGGGGGTGCACAGCAATAAGACTAACAACATAAAAACAATGTTACGGTAAAACATAAAACAATAAAAATAAAATACATGACCTTATGGATGGCAATTTAATAACAGTTCATCAGCAAAAGGACAATAAAACAGCTAACGATTTCGTGCCATTATCTCAGAATGCTTGATTTTTTTTTTTAAAGTTTTGCCCTTGTTTGAGCTGCCCTGGAATGTGCAGGGAACTGCCCGTGGTGCCTTGCTTAACGCCCTACTGCCTCCTCAGCCCTCAAGGAAGTCCCTGCTGGCGAGGCTGAAACTCCCCAGTACTTGAACTGCTGAAAAAGACCTGGGAGTTTAAAAAAAAAAAAGTTATCCGAATGTGGCGGCGTTCGAACCCTGCCGCGTACGAATTCCGAGCAGCGGTAAACTCCCGCGCCCCGTTCCTGAACTACCTGGGTTTCCCCGAGGTCTGTCCAGCAACAGGTTTTAGACCTGAACTAACACCGGGGACCCCGCAACTTCCCAGCATTAAACAGTACTGAATCCCATCCTCACCTTTTTTTACTTTTCTGTATTGTTGGCAGGGTAGGCAGCGCTGCGCATGGCAGAGCACGGAGGAGACAACACCACGAGGATGCAATATGCCAAAAGCAAGGGGAGGGGGTGGTTTATTAGCTGCGGCGAGGCATTACCACCTCAGGCATATTTCACAGCAATCTACCTGAAGTGCTAGAGGGACTGCTGCGTGAAGCGCTATCGGCATCTCCGTAATTCCCCCTCCCGCGCGGTCAATAATCTGTGCCCCTCTGTGTTACACGGGCCTCAAGGGACAATAAGGCATTCGTATCAAAGCGCCCTCTCTGCTGTGCAGATGCAGCGTCTCGGCAGAGAAAGCAGAAGGATCCCAGCGCTCATTCACAGGGGGAGTCGTCAAAACTACGCACCCCCATGACGGACCCGGTCATCCTCTCTCTCCGTCTATCTTTGCAACTTTAACACGGGGGGGGGACATTCAGTGCTGCTTCCCTTCATCCCAGATAAATCCCCCTGCACTGCTAAGCACAACCCATACTTTTAATGCAATTGGGCTAAGCCCCCAGTCAAATCAATATTAGCCACAAGGCGAGAGGGACGCATCGAGGGACACGGAAGAAAAGCACACTGCAGGGACACAGCTTCAGCAGGTACAGCTAAGCCTGCTTCACTTCTGCAGCTCCCCGTTGGATCTCAATGACAAGTGCACCGTGATGTCCATTTAATGAGCGCGTTCCCGGGAAGGGGAGGCAAGGGGACCCCGTGGGGAGCGCCAGCGTGCGGCGTGCCCTGCCCCAATGCCGCAGACCTTCTCTGGCCGAGCTTGGTGAGGGGGATCTCGGGTTATTTGCTGTCCTTGGCAACACAGTGGGCACGCCGAGCACCCTCGGCGGCTGGCGGGCACTTTACAAAACGCCGGAAACTTCTCTCCATGTGGAAGCTGCCGGGCTAAACTTAACACACACACACAATAGCTCTTCTTGAGGCGTGAGTGGTAACCGTTCCCCCTTAGATGGGACTTCATATTTTCACTGGGTCATAGCCTTGTTTTAGCATCACAGAGTACCTACTACTACTTAACATTTCTATAGTGCTACACGACATACGCAGCGCTGTGCAAAGAAAGACAGTTCCTGCTCAATAGAGCTTACAGTCTGATAAAAGCACATGCACAGTACCTGTCAATATTTATGGGCAACCTGGCTTTCCCAGTCGCATGACACCTCTGTGGGTAGTAAAATGGGGGACGAGGAGAGGGCTAGTGATTTCAGTCTGGGCCTCCTAGGATTCAGATAACTGTAGCTGAGGAATCACAGTAAGATTCCCTGCCTGTCCCCCTCGTCCTAAGCTGATGTGCGGCACACGGGTGCCGAGACAGCTGCACAGCCAGCCACATTCACCCCTGCGCACGTGTGCAGGAAGCGTCCGTGGCGAAGACACCGGCCGGGGGTGGTGGTGGGGGGGGGGGGGATTCCTTCTGAACCCAAGATCTGTGACGATGCCGTTTCCCATTCCAGCGAGCCACGAGAAACTTCCCAGCCTGCCAACGTCCCAGAGGAGGCACCGTCTGCTCCTCTGCTGCCAGTACCGGCTCTGACAAACAGCAAACAGCAACAGGCCCCAGCTGGGACTCTGCAAGGAGACGGATGAGTAATTTCTCGTTCTGCCAGGGGAGCACGGCTACAAATTCACACAAAAAACAAAGCAAAAGCCTGGAGACGCTGCTGTTAAAAGAAACGGTAAAAAAAAACAAAAAAACGGCCTTTTTTCTTTCCGAAGAAAGGAACTAACATCCGGCCGCAGTGAAACTCACTGCGTAACTCCCCGCACTGCCCTACATGACACCGGGAGACCTTAAACTGATTTGAGTTATCAATATCAAGTGATCACCTCACATGAGCTCAAGGTAGCCAGTCGGGGAGATGAGGCATCTGAGAAAGCTAGCCCTGGAAAGCGAGTGCATGCCCCCCTTGTGTAGGCCGCTGGCCACAGGCCACCTCCACCGCTGGACAGTGAGAGAATGGAAGCGCTCCAGAGAGGGGCCACTGAAATGATACAGGGCCTGAAGCAGGGAAGCTGATTTTTTCAAACAGATGTGGGTGAAAACGGAGCCCTACTAACCTTTCGGACCTCACTTTCTTTGCATGCACTGCCCTGTCTTGCCTTGTCTAGGTCCTATTAAAACATCCTTATTTATATTCTGCTTCTCACACTTCAAAGCAGAAGTGCATGCAAGTACTGCAGGCACTTCCCTGTCCCCAGAGGGCCCCACAACCTAAGGGCCTAAGGCTTTTTCTCCCATTCTGTGTCCCATGGGAAATGCCTTGAGGAATCAGGTCCCAGGTTTGTACCTGAGGCAACGCAGCGTGGAGCGACTTGCCCCAGGCCACAAGGAGTGGCAGTGGGATCTGAGCCCTGGCTTGCCTCATCCGTAGCCCTGCTACTCTAACCACATCTTGCTATGGACTGGGCATTTCCCCCTGGGTTTATACTTCATGCTTTTGTCAGGATTCATGTACATTTTACACCTAAAGAAGGGAATTGCTGCAAGAGCAGACATATATATCCTACAGTGAATAATCACATATATCACGATCACCAAGATTAGCCCAGGTTTGCACCAGAGAAAAAAGCCTAGGGCCTTATATAAGAACATAAGAACATGCCATACTGGGTCTGACCAAGGGTCCATCAAGCCCAGCATCCTGTTTCCAACAGTGGCCAAACCAGGCCACAAGTACCTGGCAGGATTCAAGGGTTAGATACTCAATGCTGCTTATCCCAGGGATAAGAAATGCATTTCTGCAACTCCACCTTATTAATGGTTTATGGACTTTTCCTCCCGGAACTTGTCTAAACCTTTTTTGAACACAAAGCTTAATTATGTATTGAGTAAAACAGTATTTTCTTAGTTTTAAATGTATTTACCTAGTAACTTTATCGTGTGTCTCCTGGACTTTGTACTTTTAGAAAGAGTAAACAACTGATTAATGTTTACTCTTTCCACTCCACTCATTATTTTATTGACCTCTATCATATCCCTCCTCAGCCGTCTCTTCTCCAAGCTGAAGAGTCCTAATCTCTTTAGCTTTACCTCACAGGGGAATTGTTCCATCCCCTTTATCATCTTGGTCTCCTTTCTCTGTACCTTTTCTAATTCTGCTATATCTTTCTTGAGATGTGGTGACCAGAACTGCACACAGCACTCAAGATGAGGTCGCACCATGGAGTGATAGAGGACTTATGATATTCTGTGTTTTATTCTCCTGTCCTAATAATCCCTAGCATTCTATTGCTTTCTTAGCAGCTGCTGCACACTGAGCGGATTTACGCGCGTAGGAGGGGTTACGCGCGCCGGGCCTATTTTCAAAAGGCCCAGAAGCGCGCGTAAAGCCCCGGGACGCGCGTATGTCCTGGGGCTCTAAAAAAGAGGCAGGGCGTGGGCGGGCGGTCTGGGGGCATGGGGGGGGGGGGTGTGTGGCCAGAGCCTCCAGGCACAGAGGGTATTTGCCTTTGTGCCCGGGATCGCGGGCCGGCCGTCGGCTGGTGCGCGCAACCTAAGCCTGCCCGGAGGCAGGCGCAACTTATAAAATAAAGGTGGGGGGGGGATTTAGCTAGGGCTGGGGGGCGGGTTAGATAGGGGAAAGGAGGAGAAGGTGGAAAGTTTGGAGCGGCCTCGGAGGAAACGGGGAAAGCCATTGGGGCTCCCCCCTAGGGCTCGGCGCGTGCAAGGTGCACTAGTGTGCACCCCTTGAGCGCGCCGACCCTGGATTTTATAACATGCGCGCGGCTGCGTGCCCATGTTATAAAATCGGGCGTAAATTTGTGTGCGCTGGGTTGCGCACATAAATCTATGCCCGCGCATAGCTATTAAAATCTGGCCCATTAAATTTAATTTGCCGTTTGTATGCCCAGTCTCCCAGTTTTGCAATGTCCTCTTGCAATTTCTCATAATCCTCTTGTGATTTAACAACTTGAAGAATTTTGTGTCATCGGCAAATTTGATCACCGCACATGTTATTCCCATTTCTAGGTCATTAGCAGTGGCCCTAGAACAGATCCCTGGGGCACTCCCCTATTCACCTTTCTCCACTGGGAAAATTTACTATTTAGCGCTACTCTCTGTTTTCTGTCTTTTAACCAGTTCTCAATCCATAGGACACTGCCCCTATCCCATGATATTTTA
Organism: Rhinatrema bivittatum; assembly: GCF_901001135.1. Taxonomy (NCBI): domain Eukaryota; kingdom Metazoa; phylum Chordata; class Amphibia; order Gymnophiona; family Rhinatrematidae; genus Rhinatrema; species Rhinatrema bivittatum. The sequence goes on from NC_042623.1 coordinate 191,648,858, forward strand.
ATCTCTTAAGAAGTCTCTTATGAGAAAGTTTGTCAAATGCTTTCTGGAAATCCAGATACACTATATCAACTGGCTCGCCTTTATCCACATGTTTATGTCCTTAAAAAAATGTAACAGATTGATGAGGCAAGACTTCCCTTGGCTAAATTAATGTTTGCGTCGCACCACTAAACTATGCCAATCTATGTGTACAGATATTTTGTTCTTTATGATAGTTTCTACCATTTTGCCTGGCACAGATGTCAGACTCACTGGTCTGTAGTTTCCTGGATCACCCCTTGATCCTTTTTTTTAAAAACTGGCATTACACTGGCAACACTCCAATCTTTGTCTACCATAGATGATTTTAATGATATTTTACAAATTTCTAATAGGTCTGCAATCTCATTTCTCAGTTCTTTCAGCCCTCTGGGATGTATACCATCTGGTCCCTGAGATTTGCTACTCTTTAATTTGACAATTTGCCCTAGTACATCTTCCAGGTTCACTGAGATTTGTTTCAATTCCTCTGCATCATCTTTGAATATCATTTCTGGCATGGGTATCTCTCTCTTACATCTTCCTCAATGAAGACCCAGGCAAAGACTTCATTTAGTCTCTCTGCTATGGCTTTGCCATCCCTAAGTGCACCTTTTACCTCTTGATCATTTAATGGTCCAACTGACTCCCTCACAGGCTTTTTCCCTCAAATGTATCTGTAAAAGTCTTTAGTATGAATTTTTGCTTCTTTTCAAATCCTCTGCCTTCCTTATCAATGCTTTGCATCTAACTTGCCAGTGCTTATGCTGTTTCCTGCTTTCATTTGGATCCCTTTTCCATTTCTTGAAAGATGTTCTTTTAACTATTAAAAGCACTGACCACGGCTGCACCAGTCAGCACAGAAAGACTACATCTTAATGTATCATATGTGACCTTACTTCTTGGATCTTTACTTGAGAAGGTGGACCATAGGGATGTGCATTCGTTTCATCTGTTTCATACGTTTCCCATACAAGCATGAAATATGAAACGTATGAAACATATGAAACGAATGCACATCTAATTGTCATGTAATGGGAAATGTATGAAACGAATTAAACGAATGAAACGAATGCACATCCCTAGTGGACCACACTTGGGTGCTGCTGAGCCCTGACAAAACTCAGCATAGCCTCAGTGTTTCTTCCGGTGAGGAGGGAGGGGAGGAGCTATGGCTGAGAATTGGGAACACAGTCCGTTAAATAAAGCACTTGACACACAAAATGTATGTTCCAATCAAATGAAAAATGTAGATGGTTGATGGAAACTATTTATTTATATTCTGCTTTTTCAGCACTTCCCTATTTCCCTAGCCCCCAAAGAGTTTACAATCTAAGTTTTGATTTGACAAAAATAATTTTTTCTTGAATTACAGTCCAGTGCAACACAAATGCACTTCCTGGGGTCCCGTCAGCTTCCCTGGCCTCCAAGACTTCCCTAGGAACAGGCATGGGATTTTTCTGCCGCTCCCGCAGTCTCTCCCTTTGTAGCTGCAATCTCTGCAGCTCTTCAAGATAATTCTCCTCTCCTCTGGTTAGAATGGAAATATTCCCAAGGGCTGCTATGGCAGTGCCCTCTGCAGATGCTTTCTTCTGAGTCACTGGGCTCATAGGTTTTCCTCCTCCTCCGAGCAGGAAGGCTGAGCTCCCATCTCTCTTTGGAGCTCCTTGAACTATTTATAAACATTGGCATCCCCTCCCGCTTGGGAATGGGATTGTGCAAATACTCGGAAGCTCTTCTTTACCAAGAGTAAAATGCATTCCGTTAACACAAACTTCAACCCTCCGACTTCCTTACAATTAATGCCTCTATCGTCGGTGCTTTAATCCTCAGACACTGTGACCAGAAAGAGGATGACCTATGCAGTCTTGCACCGTCACACAGAATAAAAAAAGACGGCGAATTCCAGACAAATATAAGCCTGCATTATAAAGCATATCCGGACGTCAGTGAAATGATAACCACCATTAATAATAATAATAGTCTATCTTACACCCAAACAGGATCCCAAGCGCCGCAGAGTTATTCCAGGATTGGAGGAAGTGCCCAGGGAAGGACGGCTACTCACATGCTGAAAGCCAGCTTCTCCTGTGAAGGAAGAAGGGCATTCTCCTTCTCCAGGGGGGGGCACGTCGTTCGGGGCGTGACTTCACCAAGGCCACATGAACCGAGACTAGAAGGGGAAGTGACGAGTGGCTTAGGGTCCATGTGACCCCCCGCGGCTGCACAGCACGCTGTCGTCTCACAGCAGCGCTGCTGCCGCGCTCAGGGGGAGCTGCTCTTCCAGGCCGATTCAGTAAGAGACGCGGGAGAACAGGTGCTCCGTGTTGAGCGCCCGCTCTCCCGACGCGCGCCCAGCCGTCTCGCCTGGGGGCGCGGTCCTATATTTAAATGAGGGGGGTCGCGCTAACAGGAAGCGCTGGGGCCGATTACGTACCTCTAGCGCCTCCTTGGCCCGGGAGAGGTGGCTCTGTCAGCGGGTTCAGGAAACGGACGCTCAATTTTACGAGCGTCGGTTTTCCGAACCCTCTGACAGCCATCGGTTAGGAAAATAGACGCCGTTAAAATCAAGTGTCCGTTCTCCTAACCAGACCGGCCGGCACATTTCTCTTTATTTATTTTTTAACATTTTTGGTTCCCCCGACAGTAAGTCGAAGGGTGTCCAGAAAAGCAGGCGTTAATTTCTGAGCGTAAAATGCGCAGATTGGCCGCACATTTTACTTTCGGTATCTTGGACGACTAACAGCCTCATCAACATGCATCGAAAGCACACGGCCAACCGCACGTTAAACAGTGCGCACGGCCAAGCGCACTTTACAGAATCGGCCCGTTTGAATCCCGGCAGGGGAGGGGGTCGCCCGCTCCCTGACAGAACTGCACAGGGAGTCACCGGACAAGTCCAGCCCTGATCCCCACCCCCCACCGTATGCAGGGTTATGGCACATCTGGAAGGGCCAGGTAAAGAAAGGATGAAAAGCCTGCAAGTCAGCAGGCTTCCAGAATAGGAAGCAGTTTTACCTAATGCCCACGAATTTATTTTTCAGCAACTTCCGGAGGTGACAAATTCCACAGAGGGGGAAAAAAAAAAAAAAATTGAGAGCAAACAAAATCTTAGTTCCAAAAGCACTGCTGAATGGATTCCTCCAGCGCAGACGGCTCTGGTCTCTGCTGGGTAACGATGCCACGAGTGCCCCCTTCCCCCTCCCCATTGGCTGGGGGGGACCACAAGCCACAGCTCCCCCCCCCCCCCACAGCCTGGCGGATGTAGATCCCAGAGTCCGGCCAGGACCCCCGTCTTGGGCAGTGAACTCCAGACCCCTGCGACAGCATCGCTACAGGATGGCATGTGCCCTCTCTCTCCCCCCCCCCCCAAATGCCTTTGCCACCCCCGTTATATTTTCCTAGGAGACCCAAGGCCCGGCCCTGTCTGCCGTGATCTTCGGCCCGCTGTAACAGCAGCGACACACATAAAAGAAACAGCGGAGTTTAAACAGGTTTTTTATTTTTTTGTCCTGATGAGTTGGGTGCTCTGCATACGATGCGGAGGTTTATACTGGGGATCTGTCCTATCCCGGTATACACTCCAGACTTTACTCCCATACACAGCTCACTGAAGGAGGCTGTCAGACGTTGCATCGAAGGCCCTGTTTTATTTTTTTCTTGTTCGGTCTGTTCTAGCTGTTTTAAAGAGAGGGGGGGCCATGTTGTGGAGTCAGAGCGGTGCAAAGAAATGTCACGTTTGGCCTGCTTCCCGCCTTCTCTCGCGGGTTGTTTTTTTTTTTTGTATAAAGCTATTTTTTTTAACATTTAGGAATGTTGTCTACGTCTCCTGCTTTGAACTGTAAAGAGGTGGGGGGGGAAAAAAAACCCTTTTAAACAAATTATGTAAATAAATACTTAAGTTTGGCCCACCCAATGCTTCTGCCTAGAGATGTTACTGAGCCACTGGAAGGCCCCAGTTTAAAGTTTTATTTCAGTATTTAGATCCCACCCTATCCAGAGCTGCCAATTTCCCCAGTTCTAGGAGGGAGATTTTAAGCTAGTCCGGGATTTCGGACAATCCCATTCTCGTGCGTTATGGGAGCTGTGGCACTGAATTACGTGGGTAGCTCCGAGGACTACAACTACCAGCAAGCACTGGGACATAAGTCTCGACCGGCAGCAGTCCTCCTGGTGGTTAAGTAGTAATACCGCGGGCCTCCCCCCATCCAGCGGGGCTGGGCCTCGCATGAAATGCCCGCTTTTAACTGGCTCCATTCAGGACCAGTTTCCAATTTAACCAGAGGGAGATAAGAAGTGCACGGAGGATTCCTTAATACAGTGATGAATAAGCCCAGTAATGATAAGTGCGGCCCAAGCTGAGAGGAAACACAGCAGTGGTGGAGAAACGCTCTGCGCTATCAGCCAAGAACAGGCACCTCGGTGCCATTTATGGGGGGGCAGGAAGGGCGCATGTGCAGGACAGTGGATTTGACCTTCGGTGGACTTAATTCTTGGCTGAATCGCAACTTTCGCTCAAAAAGGGCCCTGTGTGTGTTTTATATACAAGCGGAAAAAAATAACTTGAGGGATCTTTCAAGGAAACGAATGAATGAGCAGCCACTGTAGGAAAATCTGAGGGAATAATAAATGTTGTTTCTCGCTTCTGGTATTTCTTTTCTCGTGGGTACCTTTTGCCAAGGAAATACCAGTACTGCTTCAGAGAAAGAAGAGGAGGAGCATGAAAACGCTTCATTGATCTGCTGAGATTTACGACAGCCATGCCTTGCTGCAGAAAACCCTTCTTATCCACTCATTCCCTGCAGGCGCCGTAACGTTTCTCGGGAATCTCTGCTCTGATCAATGCGGGGGCTGGCGGCGGGGGGCGGGGGGGAGAGGGAGAAGTCACGTGGGCACAATAATGCAGGAGAACGTTTCAGCCGTCTCTGAAGTGCCGCTGCTGCTGCCGCTGCGCAGAAAAACCCCCCACGGAGAACCCTGTGGCTGCCGCTGCTGTGAATTTGGCTATTTACGTACAGGTCGCACATGGACGGGCCTGCAGAGTCACCGGCCCCCTGACCTCCTCCCTGCGCCGTCTCTCGGGCTCGCTTCAAATATGCGCGTGCACGCTCCCCGCAGCCGTTCCAGAGCGCGCCTGCTCACGCCCGCAGGAAGTGCCGGGCCGCGCCCCCGGAAGCACGGTTTATGCGCCTGCCCACGTTCACGCCCCAGGAAAGGCAAAAACGGATTTACCGAGGCTTTTCCCCCCACCCCATTCTGTGTTCAGAAGATCTTGGCACCGAACGTGAGGAGGTAGGCATCCCAAGGTGGCAAAATGTTTCCTGCACCCACTTTGACCAGAGGTCAGGGGAATGAGGTTAGGAAGTCAACGCTGATTTCCAGTACTAAGCACCTAAGGTTAGGCCGATACACAGCAAGTGCCTCAGGTCTAAGTACCTAGAGCCCAACACTTTGGCACCGACGTTGGCTGAAAATAGGCTCTTAGCTCAGAGCCGTTGCTAGCCCAGGACCGATACGGCCTCGGCCATGGTCGCCATCCTTCAAGGGCACCATCAATTCCAACATCTGCCAGATCAGCCTCCCTTCCACTGATACTGCTTTAGCGCCTCAAAAGCTCAGTTATTTTTAAACCTGCCGTTTCCACAAATCACAAAGAAAGTTCACTTAAGAGTTCATGCCCTTCGTGGCACTTCTGACTGCAGGCCAAGCGGATCGCCGCTAGTTCTTCTACCCTGGGTGTGCAGGTACTACAAGCGCACGGTGCTTGTTTCTTTTATGCAACAACCGATTCAGTAAAGTCCGCGGGAGAGCGGGCGAACGCCCGCTCTCCCGGTGCGAGCACCAGCCACTCGCCGGTACGCGCGATTCAGTATTTAAATTAGGCCTGGCGGTAAAAACAGGCAAAAGGAGGCGCTAGGGACACTAGCGCGTCCCTAGCGCCTCCTTTTTGACAGGAGCGGCGGCTGTCAGCAGCCGACGCTCAATTTTGCTGGCGTCGGTTCTCGAGCCCGCTGATAGCCATGGGCTTGGAAACCGGACGCCGGCAAAATTGAGCATTTGGTTTTCGACCTGACAGCCGCCGGCCGACTTCCAATTTTTTTTTTTAAACTTTTTTTTACTCTTCAGGACCTCCGACTTAATATCGCCATGATATTAAGTCGGAGGGTGCACAGAAAAGCAGTTTTTACTGCTTTTCTGTGCACTTTCCCGGTGCCAGCAGAAACTAGTGCCTACCTTTGGGTCGGCGCTAATTTCTGAAAGTAAAATGTGTGGCTTGGCCGCACATTTTACTTTCTGAATCGCGCGCGAATACCTAATAGCGCCCTCAACATGCATTTGCATGTTGAGGGCGCTATTAGGTTCGGCGGGTTGGATGCGCGTTTTCCGCCCCTTACTGAATAAGGGGTAAGGGAAAACGCGCGTCCTATAGCAGGCTAACAGTGCGCTCCATCGGAGCGCACTGTACTGTACCAGCCGGAGTAGAAGTACTTCTCCGCATCGCTCTGGGTCCTCTTCCGGCACATCCACCGGTGACGGGTCTGGGTCTTCGGCGCCCTCTTTCCTTGGGCCACAGCCTGCGCTTCGGGCCACCCTCACTGGCCGACAGGTCGTGCAGTCCTGCCGGGGCTGCCGAGCAGAGCAGGGGAAGATGGAGCCCCCCCCACTCCCCAGAGAAGGTCCACAGCTGCCGGACCTGCGGGCAGGACCCGCCTGCACTGCCGCAGGGGGAGACAAATAGCTGCTGGGCTTGTTTCTGGAGACCTGCTCACCCTCTGTGTGCCGCCCTTGGGCCCTCCAAATTGGAAGGTAAAATATCGCCGATGCTGCTGCTGTCCTCCCAACTGTGCACCAAAAAAAAGGAGCAGAGTGGCCCGCGGAGCTGCAAGCAGCAGCATCAGCCGCCCACCCCTAGGAGTCAGGGGGAACACAATGGAGGCGCTGTGTCGGCCTCTTCCACCTCTTCTGGCCTTTATTTTATTTATTTTTTTATCAGATTTTCTATACCGTCGTTCAGGCGAGCCATCACAATGATTTACAGATTCTTAAAATACATAGGATAGATACATACAGAGCTAATAGACAATTCTCCGCTCCCTCGCTCCCCGATTGGCCGGCAGCAGAGCGGAGAATGAACTGCTGCCTTCCCTCTGCAAGGGAAGGCAGCAGTGCCTCATTCCCCGTCTGCTCTCAGCAGTGGGCGGGCCGGATTCAGCCCGCGGGCCGCCCCTTGCCCAGGTCTGACTTAGAGAATAGTCACTGCCATTAGCATCAGTAACATGGTTACTGATGCTAATGGCGCGATCCCCTCCGGCACAGCGGCCGTGCCGGGGGGATCGCACGCCGGACGCCTGCCCGGAGGCAGGCATCCGGCCTGCCTCCTGGCACCCCCGGAGGCACCCCCCCCTAACCTTTATAAAATAAAGGTTAGGGGGGGGTGGTTTAGATAGGGCTGGGGGGGCGGGTTAAGTAGGTGAAGGGATGGGTGGAAGGAAAGTTCCCTCCGCCTTGGAGGGAACGGGGAAAGCCATCGGGGCTCCCCTAGAGCTCAGCGAATGCAAAGTACACCAGTGTGCACCCCCTTGCACGCACCGACCCTGGATTTTATAACATGCACGCGGCTGATCCAGTTCTGGTCTTTCCCAAGTCAGGCATGGTCTGGCAGCTCTAAGTTTCCCATTGATTTCCCTCAGAACTACAAATCCAGACATGCAGTAGCTCAAAATCAGGACTGGATTATCTTGTCCCCTACAACATGCAGCCAGCTGGAAATACACAGTGAATATTTATTAGCTGTATCTGACTTAAGAATAGGCAGTATATGGCCCTCAAGATCCAGACCCTCTATTTTCAGTGATTTCCTTTCACTGTGGCCTAGTGGTTTTCAATTGAGTCACCAGGGGCACACCCAGTCAGTCTGCCTCTGGTGACCTGCGCGTGGAACAGGGAGCATTTCAGAGAATGCCACCCTGGAGGTTCTGGATTTACGATTTCTACCTAAGAGCCTAAATTTGGCAAAGGGCCTTCGGCTGCCAGTAATCAAAATGGCACCGACGGCCCTTTGCCCTTACTATGTCACAGGGGCAACCACTGGCATTGGTCGACCCCAGTGACATAGTAAGGGCAAAGGGCCGTCGGCGCCATTTTGATTGCTGGCAGCCGACGGCCCAAGTCCAGGAGATCGCTCCTGGACCCCCCGCTGGACCACCAGGGACTTATGGCAGGTCTTGGGGGGTTCAGGAGGGTGGAGGTTTGTAGTAAATTAATTTGGAAGGTCTGGGGGGGAGGTCAGGAGGGGGCGGGGGTTTTGTTAGATTTTTAATTTTTTTTTATATTCGCTCCATAAGACTCTCATTTTAAAACAAGTTTCCTATGCACTGGTGCAGTGCAATAAAAACTTTAATGAACTTTGGAGAGACCAAGTTGGCGCTGGCCATTTAACCACATTCTTACCTGTTCTCTGGGAAATGGGGGTCTATTTTCTTACTTTTTTGAAGGGGAGGAAGTCTTGAGTCCTTCCCCTGTGCAGTCCTTCCACAAGTGCCTTACTGCAGAATCTTTGCTGGGACCACGATCTCCTGATCCGCGGCAAGCTGGTGACGCGCAGAATAATGCCAGCTCCCGGATCGTGCCGATGCTCGTTACAGGCGTTGCTCAAGAGGCCAAATTTGCCAAGGCGGTGGTGTTGAAGGATTGGGTTCTTCTTCAGAGATTTCCATCACTTCGTTTTGCGGTGGCGTCGTCAGGGGACGGGTGACTCGGGTTCAGGCAGGTGGGTTGGCCGCCCCGCTGACAGCAGGGCCCTCACTGAAAGAGGTCTGAAGACCCAGGGAGAGCTCCACTGCAGCTACTGCCGGGGTTTTCAGGATATTCTTGCTGTTTTGACTTCCTTAGAGGGCTACGCTTACTGGAGAGAGGACTGCAGCCATTTTATTCTGTGGATAAACTGGGAAATGTTCTGATTACTGTGGAATCGTCAGCGTCAGTTGATGATATTATAGTGACTGCTGGTATGACCTCTCTACTGGAACAGACTCATACAGAGCTGACTCCTCTAATACAAAACCATTTTTATTTAAAGAGAGAAACTCAAGTCTAGAAAATTAAGGATAATTAATTTTCCAAAATTCGACACTGTAGCACCTTTAAAAATGTTTCACAGGCACCTCGTAGAATCCTGAAGCAGAGCTAAAGAGTTACTCTCCCCTATTTTGAAAGGCTTTTTATCCTCCTAATTTGCTAATAAATAAAAAGAGGAAAAAGAAATTGGAAGCCATAAAAATTCCTAAGACGTTTGCCCCGTTGGCCAATAAAAAGTTTGATTATACAGCTCCGGCAAAAGATTTTCTTCCACTTTTGATCTGCAGCGCCACATTAATTATTGAGTTTGTTCTTCAGTCAGACGGAAATTCAATACGTAAAAAAGATTTTCACAACCAAGGAGAGCCTTTCTTGGATGGTGGGTGAAGACAGTCCCAGGTATGTCAAGAACTACTCAAGCGAGATGGGGATTTATTAGAGGACGGCAAGATGAATGATGCTCATTTTGGCCTCCTACTGGAAGTGATGTTAAGTGCATTATGAAGACTATTGAAATGGAAATTATGTAGCATGAATGAGTATCCTAGCCCTCTGGTTAACATGTTTTAGATGTTGTCTTGACCTATAATATGAATGTCGCTTTTGTCAACAGTTGTGATCTTCTTTTGGACGACGGTATATAAAATGCCCCAAAAAATAAAATAAATAAATAAACGATGGAGACAAGAATATGAAGAGAATTCAAGAAAGTTTGGGGTCAGCACAGAGGATCCTTAGCTGGGAAGAAGAGACCAACTGAAGTCTAAAGCATGCATCAGGAGTGAAACTGGGCGGACTAGATGGGCTTAATCGTTACTATCTGCCATTATATTCTACGGTTCTAGTTGATAAATGCAGAGTGATCAGAACAGATCACTTTTACATTTTTTATGATTGAAACTATCTCCTCTTTTGCTTAATAAAGATCCAAGTGGTTCATGAGGGCATCTCCAACAGTTCTATTGTTCCTTTCCCCCTGCCAGACCATTCCTCATCTTAGGGATGTCCTCCTCCAAAGCTGGTGCAGACAGAGATCACACCTGCAAGCTGCTTGATGTGACGTCACTTCCTCTATAAGGGAGGCGTGCCTGAGACAGTCCCCAGTGGTTCTCTGTCTCACAGCAGGTATGGACAAGTGCTGTTCAATGGCTTCACTTTTTCTGTTTTTTTCCTCTCAAGAAGCTTGGCAGCTCGCCCCCCAGGCTCAGGCAGTCCCCCCGGGGCCTCCCCTGGTAGTCTCAATTCCCGGGTCGTGGTCTGCCCCCCCCCCCCCCCCACCAGTGCTATCTCTCGGGTTATGCCTCAGCCCTCGCGAGGGCCTGAGAGGCTGCCCTGGTAGGGGACTTCCCCTCCCCCCCGCGGGGAGACGGGAAGCCTAAGGGCCCCAGTGCTTGGCCCCAACGCCGACCCTCCCCTGCAGCTAGAAATGCAATGAGTAAAAAAAAAAAAGGAGAAAAACAGGAAGTGGGCGCATGGAAAGCAGGACTGATGCCAGACGGAACTTAGGGGTGTGAGGGGGGCTCCTCGCTCCAGAGCTGCGACACAAAAGCTTTCAGACGCAGGCCCTCCTACACAGGTGGGGTGCATCTCTGCAGCAAGCTTACAAGTGCTACCATCGCCATTCAGCCGGCAACCCGGTGCTCGGCGGCATGTTGAGGGGAAGGAGATGTCCTGCCTGCGGGACCAAGAGGCTCCCCATTGTGGCAGGTTCCCTCTGCCGGCTCTACGATGCGCATCCGCCCACAGGTGATCCTGGGCCTCCCCCCCACCCCCCTCAGTGGAACAATTGGGCGGCAAGCCCTCTGTAGGCAAGGAGGAAGGGGGACAAGACAAGGCAGCAATGCTCCAATTAAGCAGTATCCCCAGGGATCGGGAGGGCTCAGGCCGTCCCTCGCTGGAATCTTCGGGGGGGGGGGGGGGGGGGGGGCAGGCAAGGGAAATTGAAGGACTCTTACCAGGAGGTCCCCCCTGGTGGATTTTCAGCAGACTTTGTGCTGTTAATGCACCAAGGCTATCAGGCTATGCAGAGCAACCAAGCCCCATGGCCCTTCGGGACCCGTGAGACAGGGGCCACCCTCCATAAGAGGCCCAGGCCCTCCACGAGCCCGAGGTGTTCCTCAAGGACAGGGGAAGCTCTCCCGACCTGGACTTGTCTTCCGCAGAGGAGCAAAAGAACTCCTCAGAGGATGAGGCAGACACAGCGGTGGTTTGGCAGAGAGGAGCTGCCAGCGCTAATTACTAATACCCTGGCGGCCCTCGAGATTGCAGATCCCAGTAGGGAGGACCACCCAGAAGGGAACCCCATTCTCCTGGGAGAAAGAAGCCCCAGAAATCCTCTCTTTCACCTGGCCCTAAAGGATATGATTATGGAAGAGTGGGAAACCCCCAGGGCCCTCTCAGGGAAACAAAAACCTTTGGCAAAGTCTATCACTTGCCACAGGTTATGAGGAATTCTCTCCACAAATTCCCCAAGGTCGATATCTTAGTATCAGCAGACACCCAGAGGATTACTTTCCCCATGGAAGGAGGTTCGGCCCTGAGAGACAAACAGGATATGAAGATCAAAAGTTTATTGACGCAATCGTTTGCCACCAACACAGAAGCCCTACAAGCCTCCATTGGTGGAGGTTATGCTGCTTGGGTAGTGGTTCATTGGGTGGGTCCAGTAGTGGCCAGAATCTGAAGACTCAGAATTCCTGGCAGATATCTTTTATGACCTCCTCAGGATGGCCTCTCTGACCCTGGCCTCGGAAGTGGCCATAAGGAGGCTACTCTGGCTCAGGAACTGGGCCTCGGATGAAGCCTCAAAGACCTGCCTGAGTAAGATACCCTTTAAAGGGGGCCTGCTTTTCGGGGAAGAGCTAGATAAACTAGTAAAGGGCCTGGGGGAATCAAAGCCCAGAGGCTCCTCAAGGACAGACCAAGGCACAACACTAAGCATAAGAGGTGCCAAAGACTATCGTAGGCCTAAGGTTTAGCAGCCCCTCCGGCTAGCAGGCAAGGAGGCCTAGGAATCGGCCCTTTTGAAGGGCCAGGTGCTCCAGGTCCGACTTCGCAGCAGAAGTAGGCCCTAGTCACCCTTCCAAATGACACCCTGAGGGTCCCCATGAGAGTGGTCCCTGTGGGGGGTGCAGCTGCAGGGATTCTATTCAGAGTGGACCCACATCACCTCAGACCACTTGGCACTCAAAGTGATCAGGTCAGTACCCCAGATGTTCGTGGCCTCTCCCTCCTCATCGCCATACAAGGCAGTAGCAATAGAAGCTACCTTAGCCACGTTACAAAGGCTATGAGCAGTCTGCCCTGTCCCATCTTGGGAGCACAGCACCGGAACCTACTCTATTTTTATGGTGCCCAGGAAGGATGGATCCTTTCGGCTCATACTACACCTCAAGGAACAGCTCAAGGTCCCACATTTGCACATGGAAACTCTGTGCTCACTTATTGCGGCAGTGAAGAACGGGGAATTTCTCTCATCCCTAGACTTAGCAGAGGCATGCAGTCACATCCCAATAAGGGAATCTCACCAGAACATTTTACGCTTCTGTGTATTGGGCAAACACTTCCAGTATAGGCATCGCAACCGCACCAAGAACCTTTACCAAGGTAATGGTGGTGGTAGCAGCCAGGCTGCGCAAGCAGGGTATTTTGAGTTCATCCCTACCTGGACAACTGGCTCATTCGGGCCAAAACCTCAAAGGAAAACCCCGGGCCGCTTCCTCACTATTCCATCTGCTGGAGCGGCTAGGCTAGGTGGTGAATTATGCGAAGAGCATCCTAGTGCCCTCTCAATCCCTGGAGTTTCTGGGAGCACTATTTGACACGGAAGCCGGGCGGGTGTTTCTCACTCGCAAGAGGTGGGGAAAATTGATTTCCCACACAAGCTTCCAGACGCAGCCCGTGCATACGGCCAGGGACTACCTGCATCTGTTAGGCCTCATAGCAGAAGCCATAGATCTGGTCCCCTGGGCCCAGGCACATAGGCGGCCCCTACAAGACTCCTTGCCCTGCAGGTGGTCACCGTCCTTAATGGACTTTGAGCAGGAGTTACCTCTGCAACATCCACTAAGGAAGAGCCTAGACTGGTGGATGCACCTACCCAACTTCTTAAGGGGGGTAAGCCTAGGCATGTCAGAATGGATCACACTGACTACAGATGCCAGCACCTTAAGCTGGGGAGCCCCCTGCCAGAGCGGCAGCCCAAGGTCAGTGAGACCAGCAGGAAAATTTGCGAGCTATCAGCCTGGCACTCGGAGCCTTTTTCCCATCATTAAAAGGCAGGCCTGGCAAAGTGCCCTCAGACAACGCCATGGCGGTGGCCTATGTAAACTGTCAGGGGGGGCACCAAGAGTCGGGTGCTAGCACGCAAGATGGCAACAATTTGTGCCTGGGCAGAGCAAAGGCTGGAGATCTTGACAGCAGTCCACACTGCAGGCTCCTGCAACACTGAGGCGGACTTCCTGAGAAGGAACAAATTAGACCAGGGAGAATGGGAGCTGAGCCAAGAAGCTTTCCTCAGGATTGTGTCCAAATGGGGGCAGCCGGTGATGGACCTGATGGCATCTCGACAACATGAAAACAAGAGAATTCTTCAGCAGGAGCCAGGCTTCAGTGGGATAAATGTTCTGCTGGTCCCCTGGCCAACCAGAGGCCCACTGTATGTGTTTCCCCTGTGGCCACTGAAATTGAGGACACTGGAGAAAATAGAAAACCAAGCGACTTTAGTCATCCTGGTAGCTCTGGACTGGCAAGGAGAGCATGGTATTCTGACCTCCAGAGGTTCCTGATAGGTCCACCCTTGCGCCTTCCACAGGGAAAGGGCCTCCGTCACAAGGCCCCATGCTCCTGGAAGACCCGGCTCCATTCTGTCTTACAGCATGGCTTTTGAAAGGGCACAGCTGAGCAGGAAGGGGTATTTCCCCTCAGTCATTTCTACCATGTTGAAAGCCGGGAAGTGGTCAACTTCTCTAGCCTATATCCGAATATGGTGCATATTTGTGGCGTTATGCCGCAACAACGGGACGTCCCCCGTGGAAAGCCAGGGTGAAACACTTCTTGGAGTTTATCCAACAGGAGCTGGACAAGGATCTATCTCTCAGCATCTTGAGAGTGCAGCTTCCAGCCATCTCAGCTTTTAGGGGCCCAGTCAAGGGATGCCGTATTACAATACACTCGGATGAGGTGTGCTTTCTCAAGTGGGGTAAAGCATCTTAAACCACCCTTCTGCCCCCTGCTCCCACCTTGGGACCTTAACCTTGATGGGCCCTCCCTTTGAACCTCTAAGGCAGGCATCGCTGAAAGACCTCTCGATTAAAGCAAGTTGGTGGCTATCTATTCAACTAGGCGAATCTCTGAGATATGGTTCTCTCCTGCAGAGATCCATACTTTAGTCTTCACCAAAAGGGCAGTGATCCTCGCTCGGTTCCCTCTTTCTTGCCTAAGGTTCGCTCACCCTTTCATCTCAATCGGACTATCAACCTGCCAGCCTTCAAGAAGACCAGTTCAAATAAGGGGGAAGACGGAGTTTCGTTCGCTGGATGTCAGGCAGACATTGCTGCCGTACCTCAAAATCACAAATCCGCTCAGGAAAAACCAACAGCCTGCTCGCCTTACTCGGCAGCACACGCAAAGGGGGAGGCAGCCTCCAAAGCAACTCTGGCCAGATGGATTAAGGAGGCAAGTGGCACAGCCTATACGCTGAAAGGCAAAAGGGTGCCACCAAGGTTTTCATGGGCTGAGGAATCGAGGGTACCCTTGGAGGAGATCTGCAGGGCGGCCACGTGACTTCCTTGCATTTGGGCTAATTCAGTGGCCTCCTTCGGGGTGAGGTACCGCACTCGCGGCCTTCTGCCCTGGAGATTGATAGCTTTTGTATATCCCTATGGCGAGGACCGGTCTAGCAGGGGGATAGGGAAAGCAAAATTATTCTTACCTGATAATTTGCTTCCCTCGACACCTGCTAGACCAGTCCGGCTCCTGCCCAGCACGAGCAAAGAATAAAAGAGGGTAAAGGGAAACCAAGAAAGGAACTTTCAGATGAATAAAGAGAGATTTCTTCTCCTGCGATGTCCCCATCTCATCAATCTGCCCCACCCTGGGGGGGGGGTAGGCAGAAACTTAACCCCTACCAGCAGCCAGGGGCGAGGGTATCCTCCACTCTTTCAGTTACCTATTTTTGTTTTCCTAATTTCAGTTCCATCGCTGCTAAGCTTCCAGCCCCTATATAGGAAGGGGGCAAAGCAATTTTTGGAAAAAAAAAAATAAGGATTTCTATTTTTTTTTTTTGGCAGAGACGGGACGTGATCTTGTTTATGTTGCATTTACACTGCTCGCCCTGCCATTTCGCAGGGTCTGTGGGTTCTCGGCATGGAGGAAGCCAGAACAGACACCGGTTCATCTTAAATTGATGGGGGTCGGAGTACACCAGCCCCGAGGAGCTGGATGGGTCCTCCGGGAGCAATTTTCAGTTTGTTTTTTCTCTAAAATTCATGGCTTTCTTAGCATTTACCCAAAGTAGGGCAGTCCAGCTAAAGAGATCAGCTTTGGCCGAAATGTACAGGGGGCCTGCCTCGGGCATGTCTCCCTTACGAGGGAAGTGACATCCCAGCAAACAGCTTGGAGGCGTGTCCTCTGTCTGCACCAGCTACGGGGGAGGAAATCCCCCATGGTCTTATCTAGCAGGTGTCAAGAAAGCAAATTGTCAGGTAAGAATAATTTTGGGTTTTCTTGCTGCTGACAAATTCAATTTGTTTCTGTAGTGACTACTGCATCTAGCTTATCTCTGAGATTTTTCCTTCTTCCTGGTTTATAATATATTTAGTGGTCTGTAAAAGAAGCTTTTTTTCAATTTTTCTTTTTGGTTACAAGAAGTTACTATTTGTTTAATATTTTGACTTTTGTGACTTTAAATCTCTCTCACTCTCTAATATCAAAGGGCTTACTAAACAGGGGACAAAGAATTACTTCTTATGTTCTTGGTTTTCTCTGCAAAGTGTTTTCTGATATGAACATTTGCTGTTTTATTTTTTTGTTGTCTCTCTATTCAGACTTGTAAATGTGTGTCCTGTTTTTCTTTGAAAATATAAAATTTAATTTTTAAAAGCCAAAACCACCACCTCATCCACCACCCCCAAGAAAGTTTGAAGAAAAAGAATTTTAAATGGTGTGAGATTATTTTAGGCAGTCAGCTAGACTTCTGGAAGACATTGTACGTGAAAGATGTGGTTAGCAATGGATCAAAACAGGCCCCAATAATTGATAAATGTGGATCAATACATGTACATTCCACATAGCTTAGTATAAGAAAGACCTGAAAATATAGCATGCTGTCATTTGGTTTTCTTACTAGACTGCATGATACTAATGAACTAAAAGATAAGCCACAATACTCATTTGTTATTTTAAGAGAGATCAGGCTGGTAAAGGCCTGTGTTTGAACCTTTTGGGAGTCAAGCACCTGTCTGACAGGCAGTACCAGGATCTTTAAATACCATAGTTTAACAAGCTCCAGATGGCTAATTTCAGAGCTATGGGTGCAAATTACTTGCAGACACTGGAAAAAAAAGCCAGAGAATGAGATATAAGAAGCTGAAAGTGACAACATTCTCTAGATGAGCCACGACATGAGCAGGTAGCTTGTACGTGGAATCTCCAGGCTCGCAGTCTTCCATTTCACAGAACACATTGACTCGTTGATAGGAAGACCCATGAGGGAAGTATTCTTTGTAAGAAAATAAAATAAAATCTTTTCTTAGTTCTATCTTTTATTATTGCAATAACTAATTTTCTTTATCAATCTATGCAATGCTTACTGCTGCTGTGTGCTTATTGCTGATATTTGCTTTTTGATAGTGTCTTTGCTGTTTATACAGTTTTCTACCAATTATTAATTATATTTAATAAACAAAGTTTTGCTTTTACCAGATTTTGTACAATATGTTCTATGACGTAATATATAACCACTCAGCCTAATCTTTTCCAAATGGTAACTAGTGAACCAAAAGCTTCATCCATTGGTGCAAATACGAATTAAAGTTAAACAATATTCTTACAACTGAAAATAGAAAGGAAATGGACTGATTTCATTAGTCAAGCCAGAGGGTTTACTGCTTATAGTTTGCTTCTGTTACAAGCCACACCTCTCCCCTCTTCTCCCCAGGAAGATCCCAGCAGTAAACATATAGTACCGAAACCTCTTTCTACTTTATTTTTATTCAGCCATTCCATTCACTAGTCCTAACAGAGAGGCTTGAACAAGCTAAGCCAAGCCAAGGCTCACAGATGCTCATGAAAGCTTTATCCAACCATAAGCTTCTTCAGAGAAAACCTCTGCCTGTAAAGTTTACGGTTTTGGGTGATATTTTTCAGGGAATAGTTTGCCTAGATTTCTTCAACCGATCAATAGAACCTATTTCACTAATATTACCTCTCTTTGCCTCGTGTTGTCTGCCTGCATCGCTTTGAGTTCTATGCTCTACTTCTCCTGACTCAGGCAGCTAATAAGT
This sequence comes from Rhinatrema bivittatum, assembly GCF_901001135.1. Lineage (NCBI taxonomy): Eukaryota > Metazoa > Chordata > Amphibia > Gymnophiona > Rhinatrematidae > Rhinatrema > Rhinatrema bivittatum. The sequence continues at coordinate 191,666,458 of NC_042623.1, forward strand.
AAACATGATTTATTACAGAAAGCCTCAGAAGCTGTAAAGCATTAATGATGCATGCAAGCAGCCCTAGTATGCTGATAAGAACAATGGTCTAGGTGCCAGATTTGCTAAGCTTTTTTCCCATAGACACAGACTAGGGAAAAAAAAGACTCAGAATCAGGCCCTGTGTGTGTTGTTGGCTATCAGACCCTAACAGTTGTCTGATTCCCATAGTCAAGTCTTACCTGTGAGGTATTCTAGGTCTCACTGGCAACTCCATTAATAATGATATAAACAGTTTTGTATTTTTTTATGAAATATGGCATTTGACAAAGTCCGCCATGAGAAACTCCCCATGAAATTAAAAAGTCATGGGCTAGGAGGCAGTGTCCTACTGTGGACTACTAACTACTTAAAAGAGGGTAGGACTAAATGGTCAGTTTTCCAATGGAGAAAGGTCATTAGTGGAATACCACAAGGGTCAGCACTTGGATCTGCGGTGCTTATTCATAAGTGATCTGAAAACCAAAGTTGTTAAAATAGCAGTGGATTGAAAGGAACTGCAGAAGGACCTTGTGTGACTAGGAGATTGGGCACCTGAATGGCAGATGAAATTTAATGTGAAAAGTGCAGAGTGATGCACATAGGGAAATATAATCCACCACTCAAAAAAAGGGACCTTGGATTCCTTGTGGACAATACATTGAAATTCTCAGCTTAGTGCGTGGCAGCAGTCAAAAAATCAAATAGAATGGCCTGAAAAGGAACAGAGAATAAAATGGGGAAATCTCATATTCCCTCTTTATTGACGCATGGTATGACCACACCTTGAGTACTGTGTGCAATTCTGGGTGCCCCATCCCAAAAAAAAAATAGCAGAACTGGAAAAAGTACAGAGGAAGGTAACAAAAATGATAAGGATGCAGCTCCCATTAGCAATGGTTACATGGAATAGACTTAGTTTTTGGGTACTTGCCAGGTTCTTATAGCCTGGATTGGCCACTGTTGGAAACAGGATGCTGGGCTTGATGGACCCTTGGTCTGACCCAGTATGGCATTTTCTTATGTTCTTCTTATGTTCTTATGTCCCCTACTACACAGGCTTAGGGCTCTGCACCTTGGAAAATACGATAGCTGAGAGGGAACACGATAGCAGTTTATAAAGTAATGAGCGGGGGTGGAACGGGTAAACAAAGGACGCTTATTTACCCCTTCCAATCATACTAAAACAAGGGGACGCTCCATGAAACTAACCGCCGCCAAATTTAAAACAAATCAGAGAAAGTACTTTTCCACCGAATGAAAATCAAGCTGTGGAATTTGTTGTCAGAGGACATGGTCAAGGTGACCAGTATAACGGGGTTTAAAAGAGGTTTGGACAAGTCCCTGGAGGGAAAATCCATGCGATATTAGCAGCCAGGTAGACTACAGAAAGCCATTTCTCACCCCTGGAAATGGATCGACTTTACGGGTCCTGTCAGGTATTTGCAACTCGGACTGGCCGCTGTCGGAGACAGGATGCCGAGCGTGATGGGCCCGGCATGGGTCTTATGGTATTCCTTGTTCCTTCAGAAGAAGATCCGCAACGTGCTTCATACTTCAAAAATATCCACCTCTGGGGCTGACAGCGTCCAAACAGGAACGGGAAGGGAAGGATCAATGATCCAAAAACACCCTTTTAGAATTTTGGACATAGAGCCCAATTATAATTGAAGCAGTATGCTTAAGGCTGAAGGTCGTCCGGACTTCAGCCCGAAATTTTCAAAACGGCGCAAGTCCGCTTTTAAAATTAGCAGGCCTGTGCGCAGCTTCGCATGACTCGGGCGCCCACATCTACACCCACTAAGCAGTAGCTGTAAATGTTCGCATGTGTGCTCCTAAATGAGTTCCAAGCCCCAACTCTGCCCCTGGGATCGCCTCTCTGCAGTGCATGGAAAAGAACGTCTATGCACACAAGCCCTGGGATACGCTTCAGAGATCCCATTTCCACACGTAAAATGCTTTTCAGAAAAAAAACTACCCTCCTAAAGCCACAGGCAGGTGAAGGTAATTTATCAAGGTCACAAAAGACCAATGGAGCGGCAGGATTGGCTCTATCTGCTTGACCATATGTCCTCCTTTCTTAATTCTTCGGCACTGATATTCACCCTATTTGTATTCCTTCTTGCCCTTTTCATATTCCTCTCGTTTGTGCCACTGCAGCTAAGCCAACTTCACGACCCTGCACATTTTCCTCTTCTTTTATTAACTGCTAGGGAGAAATATTCATAATCTATTGACTTTATTGTTTGGGTCATGCCTGCCGACGTTATCCATGGTCGTATGTACAAAACAAATACCTCCGATCCATTGTAATAGATCTCTAGGAAGAGAGGAAGAATGAACTACTGCGAGGTAGGCAACATCTGCCCAGGGCCGAAGTGGTTTGAATTGTACAGTAATCCTAACTCTAAAACGTCCTTGCTCAAAATATGCTCTCAGACTTTGCATTGTTAATCTTCCCTTCAGACACAGAGAAAAATCCTAAATAACTGTTCGTGCCCAGAGTTATGAGCTTCTCTCACCTGGGAAAGCAATAATGATCACGCTTCGTAGGTGACATAGCCTCCCCGCACAGTATATAAATTACGGAGACAATCAACACAACGAAACGGCACGTCCTCCACGGGTGTCGGGAGTCAGCGAAATGTGCAAGGGGAAAAGCCAGACCTTCAGAATCTTCTGCCAGAGAAGGGGGGGGGGGGGGGAGAACAAAAGGCAAGGTGCGCCGAAAGCTAAACGCGAGAGACGAGAGCTCCTCGCTTCCTTGCAAGGGTCGAACGAACATTGGAGAAGTGGGCATGGAGGGTTTGCGCATGGGGGTGTTTCCCTTTTCGTGACCTCCGAAACGCACGCATGCACACGCACACACATGCACGCGCACACACATGCGCGCGCACGCACGCGCACACACACATGCACGCGCACACACACACACACACGCACGCGCAGCAGCCGCCTTGCTGCAGACAAACAGCTTATGAAATGTCCCTGCCTTTCCACGGCGATATCAAGAAAGCCACCAGAACTGACCCTTTATCACCACCCCCCAGCAACGGCACAGGGGGTGGGGGGTGATAAAGGGCAGAAAAAAACCCCTAAAGCCTCAGCATGAGAGAGGGGGCTGGGGAGTGAGGGGATCCAGAGGGAGTGAACTGGGGGATCGCTGGGCTGCCCACCGGCAGCAGTCAGAGTTCAATAATAATATGTTATAAATACAGCATATTGAGTTTTTCCCCCATATTTCTAAAGATTTTAATCCAGTTCGCTCCATCATTTGAATTCCCAACGAACCCCTCTAGATTCACCACACCAAATATCGGTGGGGGGTGTTTCCCTTGAATTTAGGGGGTCTCACTATCATGGATCAAGGTGCAGGGTGAAACCTCGTCTGCAGGGAAAAGGGGTTGTATTATTGGTGGGGGGGGGGGGGGGGGGGCGTTTGCAGTCACTTCCAGGATATGGTGATATTTTTTTTACTCCATCTCTGCTGGAGGCGATGTCTCCAATCAGGTTTGTCTTTAAGCCTTACTATGCCAGGAATGAACCTCACTTCTAAGTCAAGGTAGGCTGGGTACGACCTCAAGCTCACAAATTTCCTGCTAGTGCTCCTCTCGCCCTGCCTTTGTTCTTGTTTAATTTGTGTGCCTGATCCTTGGCCCTGACCTCCCGGTGGCCCTCTGCCTATTTTATGCCCCTGTTTGTCCGATCCCTGTCTTGCCCCACATTGTTTCTGGTTTGACCTGCCCTGCTCCTGTCCTGCGCCTGTCTTGCCCACACTCTCTGTCCTAGCCTTGTTGTCTTGCTTTGTCCTGCCTCTGTTTTGCCTTATTCCTGTCTTTGTACCGCTGGATGTCTTGCCCATCCCGTCCGTGCCTTACCGTGCCCCCTGTTCCAGTTTTACCCTGCCCTTCCCTCCGTGCTTATTTTCCCTGTTCCTGTCTCCTTATCGGCCTTGCATGGGCGAACGATGCAGTAGGTCAATGTGACCGCGGCCTAGGCCTTACACAAGGCCCAGATTTCAAGGCCTACACCCGACGCCTGGGCCTCAGCCAGGGCTTGATGCTGCGACCTGGTCCGGAGACCGGGTTCTGACACTGGGGGCCTCAGCCTGGGCCCAGGCCCAATGCTGGGACCCAACCTGGATGCTGGGTCCCAATGCCTGGGCCTCACCCTATGGGGGGGCCCAGGCACAGGCCAGACACAGAGACCGCATCCTGATGCCTGGGCCTCACCCTGACACTGCAACCTGCTCTGGAGACCAGGTCCTGATGTAGGGAGAAAGGGACTCCGGGTCTCCCAAGCAGATGGTGTCATTTCGCCAATGAAGAAAAAAAAAGACAGAAGACCTCTGAGGCTTGGGTTTCGAACGTGGGTCTGACCCTGGACTGAGGCCCAGGCATCTGGGTCCAGGCATTGGGCCTTTTTCCATGCCAAGGTGTCATGACCCGGTCTCCGGAAGGGTTCATGGCATCAGGACCTAGTCTTAGCTGAGGCCCCGGCCTTGGTACCCAGCCCCTGCGTTGGGTCCCAGCGTCAGGCCTGGATCCAGACTGAGGCCCCAGCGTTGGGACACAGTCTCTAGACCTGATTGCGGAGTTGGGCCTGGGCCCTGGCCTCTGGGTGCTGCGCTCGGGCCTAGGCCCGACGGATTCATTCTGTTTTCAAAGCGAAACGTCAAATCCAACTAAATTTTGCAGGATTGTCAATTGTTTTAAGTTTGCTAACAAAATGAAACAGAATAGTACATTTCATCTAATTTCCTATCTCGTTTCTCCCGCATGCCCAGCCCTACCCAGCACTGCCTGCCTCCTGCTTGGAGACGACCTTTGGCCAGCCTGCACAACCGTGACAGCATCGTAGATGTTGTTTCATAGCTCTCAATTCAGGGGGCATCATAATGCTGACTTACGATGCCTAATATGGAAAGTTATATTAGGAGCAAGTTTATCTACTTTCTCTAATCCGGAAGATTCCAAGGCTTCAGCTGCTGTTTGCATATCAGTCTTATGCGGGTTAGAAGTGGCAGATAGAGTGTCAGTGATAATATTTCTAAGAAGCTGGCAACTCTGCCACATTCCCAGGAACTCTACCCCCTGCCTCCCATGTTTCTCCGTGTTGCGCACTCACTCTAGGTTGGTGCTAGGGTATAAGGCCACCTTAGGCAAATTTTACAGCCCTCAACACACACAATGAAAAGCCAGGCAGCACTAAATGCCAACACTCAAAACAGCAACAACCCTACCTGTGAAAGGGCAACACTGCAATTACGTTAGGCCCTAAAACACCACTTCACCCATTAGGAAATAAACCAGGCTACTGTAATCTCTACACAGAAACCTTGATCACATACGCAGAGCATTTATAGACTGACAGAATAAACAGAAATGTGCAGACAAAAACTGAACTGGAAGCTGCAAGTCAGACTCTGTATGCAGTGCAATAATGGAAAATCAGAAACACCATCATTCCTCATAAAAAGGTAATAAAATCAAGAAATATAACATCAATTTTAATGATAAAACTATATTAATATAATAAATACTTCAAAGCCGCTGATGAACAATATCCAAGGGTTAAATCTAATAAGAATAAAGGAATCTCCCGTTCTCTATACCTGGGATCTTTTGATTTCCAGTCACCCTAATATTGTCGTGGATTGGGGGAAGGGAGATCACAAACTTTATCCTCTCTCTCACAGGCACACAGGCGCTCACACACACACACACACACACACACCATACACATTCACACACGCGCACAGGCTCTCACTCACATACAATCCATTCATAAATGCACACATCTCTTACACACCCACACCACATGCGCAGGCTCTCTCACACACACCCCCACAAGCGCATACGGGCTCTCACTCACGCACACTTGCATATGTTTACAGGTTCTCACTTGCTCACACACACGCATACACTCCTACATGCACATAGGTTCTCTCACACTCCTACAGGCTCTCTCACACACACCCGTAAGCACATATGGGCTCTCGCTCAGGCACACTTGCACATGTTTACAGGTTCTCACTTGCTCACACACACACATACACTCCTACATGCACATAGGTTCTCTCACACTCCTACAGGCTCTCTCACACACACCCCCGCAAGCGCATACGGGCTCTCGCTCACGCACACTTGCACATGTTTACAGGTTCTCACTCGCTCACACACACACATACACTCCTACATGCACATAGGTTCTCTCACACTCCTACAGGCTCTCTCACACACATGCCCACTCTCAGGGCCTTCAAGGCCCCATCAGGCCTCTTTCTTCGGACAACGCCAGACGGAGGAGCGCCGGCGAAGGGTGCAGGGCAGCTTTAGAAAAATAACCAGCACCCGCCAAGACTTGAACTACCGCATGTAACTTTTCAGGCTGGAAACCAGGCACGAGGGGGGGGGGGTGTGTGTGTGTCACCAGGGCAAGACCGCCGAAGCCAAAATTAATTGCTAAGAGAAAAATAAGGATCAGGCAGAAGGTAAATAGGAAGAGCCCTGGCCCTGCATGCGGAGATGACAGATAATCCCTTTAACGAAACACAAAGCACAGTCCATGGCCAGAGCAATTAACAGGCCTGGGAGCACATTAAACTCACAAATTAAACTTACCCATGATAAATCACCCTGGAAAAAAAAGCCAATAGTAAGAGAGCATGCGGTACCAAACCAAAATGAGCAGCTACAAGTCTCAACATAACCGTGCTCACAGTCACTTCCAGTGACTATTTTGGGCCCACCAGACTAAATTCTACACTCTGGTTTTTTTTTCTAAAAACTGACCATTTAGTTTTAGGGGGCAATGGTCAAAACAGCTTGCCAAGTGAAATCACCATTACAGGCCTCAGGAATCTGACAAGAAAATAAAGAGCTTACGTTTAGAGGGGGGAACTCTTCCCGTCAGTATCCTTCTGCTTCATGCGCCTTTATTCGCAGTTACCCGGGCTCGCCCCTCCCATTCCCCCCCCCCCCACCCACTGCATATCACCCCCTCCGAACTCAGCCCAGTCTTCACAGCAACGGTCCTTGGCCGCAAACGGCGGCTCCCTCCAGGACCCTAAGTCTGTCCACTAGATGTCGCTGTTGAGTGATGTCCGAGACTGGCAGAGTTTTGATTTACACCTGAAGATGACAGATTGATAATGGCGACACAGAACACAGGACTGAAAAATGAAGGGGTTTTTTTCTTTAGCTCAAGACTTTTATTAAAGAAGCACATTCAACAGCAGTAAAGGCTCAAGCTATATAACAGCCATACACCAAAAATCAAATAAGTATGCATAGGGCTGAAAAACGGAGTTTTAAAAATGGTTGGGTTTTAAAAATATACTGAAATATTAGAAATGTATTAATCTTCTCTTAGGAATGCGAGTAAGCTAGATCGGGGGGTGAGTTAATAAGCAACATCATACAAACTTGCATGGGGTATTCAGACGTGGACGTCTGTACTGGTTTGGCAATATCTGTCTAACAACAAATCCCGAAACAAAAAAAAAAAAGAAAACCGGACATTGTACAGAAAGGAAAGATAATCAGCCAGACTGAAGTTTGAGGGAGGAGTGCAAACTTCTACGCCTCGGCCATGTTTCTGTCAGCTCTCATGTTAAGGGAAAAAAAAAAAAGTCATGACTTTGTTATAGATTTATGTCGTGCATATCGATTTGTTTTTCCCATCTGTATCAACTGTTTCATTTGTTCACTTTTTAGCATTAGCTATTTTTTTTTAAAACATGCATGCCTTATTTTTAATTAATTTTATTTAAAATCACTTCTATTCCCGCTTTAAGCACGATGTGACTCCAGGCGGATTACATGTCAAACATTCACAATACTTATGGTCAACAAATATCTTCTGACAGGACACAGCCCCAAAAAAAAATGTTTTTTTTTAAATTTTTGTTGTGTAGTTCGAATCGGAAGGGACGCAAAACGATACAGAACCGACGTCCGTGTTCTCATTTCATTTTTAAAAGGACAGCAGCTCCTCCCTAATTTAGGCAGCTCTTCCAGGGTGGGGATGTTTCCACCAGCTGACGAGGGTCATGGATGGAGAGGAGCGGCACGGGGGTTAATCTCACGGCTTGTGCCGCAGTTTGGAAAAGCCAAAAAAAAAAACCAAATGCAAGAAGTCTGATTTTTTTTTTTTTTAAAACTCCCCATTTCTGATATTCTCCTCCTCAGCGGGCTCATCTGCCATGACTGCTACAACCCTTACATCGCACGTCCTCAAAATCCAGCAACAGATTCAACAGGGTTCTGTTTTTTTTAAATAAAAGGTTGAATTGCATTTCAAATAAGGATAAGCAAAAAACAAAAAAACTGTGTACCCTAAAGAAGGGATCTTTGATAAGGGGAGATGTGGTCATATTAACTGGTGCCTAGCTTTCATGCTAAACAACATAGGAGAACCACAAATATTTAAGGTAGAAAAGACGTATGTATAAAACCAAAACAACACAGTCAAGAAACGAGGAAATGAAATATCGATAAGGTTCTGGGCAGGAGACTGCAAGGTCTGCCAGACAGGGCTGCCACCTCCTCTCGCCTCGTTCCTTGGAATAACTTTCAGTACCCGGTAAACTGGATCTAGACCCCCCCACAGTGAACGGGTTGAAAAGTAAAAATGTCTCCTCTGCTGCTCCAGCCTCTGGGGACCACCATCAGCCGTAATTCTGCTCTAGATGAAGATCCAATTAAACATATCTGGGACTGTTAGCGTTCTGCTATTTTCCTCTCCAGATAATGACATCTTAGCATCCAATAGAGTTATTTCATTTATATATTTATAATTCCACAATATGCAAATTCTACGCGGAGAACAATTTAAAATGCAATCATTAAAAAAAATAATAATAAATCTAAACGAATGGCAAAATATAAGACAAACCATGAGCTACAAACACACTCAAATAACTGGTAGATACAACATATATACCCACTTAGAAAGTATAATCCATTTTTATCAGTTATACTAATGAAACTGGTAGGGGTCTCCAGCCTCCTGATAGCCTCTCAGTTTAACTTAAGTGAAACAAGTCACATCCCTTGGGAGCGCCAGCCCCAAATATGAAATCAATTCCCCTGGCCAGTTACTGTAAGTGGAAACAGACCCAGCCAACTCTCTGGCAAGTCACCTGCAAGAGCTAGTGCCAAAGATTTCCCTGGATTCATTCCGAGCCCCGAGAAAGATCCAAAGGGGTTTTCTAGCATTCAGGATCGGATGAGAAGAAACCGCCAGTGAATAGCACCAGCTCCATCTCTGCTGGCCCAATTGTGATCCCTTTCACTTCGTTATTGTGTGCTCATTTCCACAATAATGGTTCTGCACTCAAAATAAATAGGAGAAGTGAAAGGGGACTCCCCTGCCCACGCTGAGACCAAGCCGTTAATTATCAGAGATGCTTTAGGTTGTACGTTCAACACTTTGATTTTACCCAACATTGGACCTATTAGCTCAAATTCTTCCAAGACAAAAAATAAATATCTCCAAGATACATGGCCAAGAGATTTTCTTATGTCAAAAATTACAAGTGACTTTGTACATAACAGTGTAAGAATTGTCATACTGGGTCTGACTGAGGGTCCATCAAGCTAAGACGGCTAAGGGGGGATATGATAGAGGTCTTTAGGATCATGAGAGGTCTTGAATGAGTAGATGTGACTCGGTTATTTACACTTTCGAATAATAGAAGGACTAGGGGGCATTCCATGAAGTTAGGAAGTAGCACATTTAAGACTAATCAGAGAAAATTCTTTTTCACTCAACGCACAATAAAGCTCTGGAATTTGTTGCCAGACGATGTGATTAGTGCAGTTAGTGTAGCTGGGTTCAAAAAAGGTTTGGATAAGTTCTTGGAGGAGAAGTCCATTAACGGCTATTAAATCAAGTTTACTTAGGGAATCGCCACTGCTATTAATTACAGCAGTAGCATGGGATCTTCTTAGTATTTGGGTAATTGCCAGGTGGCCTGGCTTGGCCTCTGTTGGAAACAGGATGCTGGGCTTGATGGACCCTTGGTCTGACCCAGCATGGCAATTTCTTATGTTCTTAAACTCAGCATCCTGTTTCCAACAGTGGCCAATCCAGGTCACAAGTACCAGGTAAGATCTCAGACAACAGATAATGCCCAGGGATAACCAGTGGCTTTCCCCAAGTCTACTTGATTAATAATAGTTTATGGACTTCTCCTCCAGGAACTTGTCCAACCATTTTTAAATCCAGTTGTGCCTTTACCACATCCTCTGGCAATCAATTTCAGAGCTTAATTGTGCTTTGAATGAACAAGAATGTTCTCTCATTTGTTTTAAATGTGCTGTTTACTAACTTCATGTGGTGTCCCCCAGTTTTTATATTTTTTGAAAGAGTAAATAATCGATTCACACTTACCCGTTCTATTCCACTCATGATTTTACAGAACTCTATCATACCCACCCCTCCCCTCCACAGTCTCTTCTCTGAACTAAACAAGCCCTAACCTCTTGTCTTTTCTCATGGGGAGATGTTCTATTCCCTTTTTCATTTTCATCACCCTTCTCGGTACATTTTTCACTTCAGCTATATCTTTTTAGAGATGTGACCAGAATTTGTACACAGTTAAGTGCGGTCTTATCATGAAGCAATACAGGGTATTCTCCATTTTCTTCTCCAATTCCTTTCCTAATAATTCCTAACATTCTGTTTGCTTCTCTGACCGCCACCGCACACTGAGCTGAGGATTTCAAAAGTACCGTCCATGCTGACATCCAGATCCTTTTCGTGAGTGGCGACTCCTAATACGGAACCTAACCTGTAACATCAGGAAATCCTCATGTGCGTCGCTTTGTAACCTGTTCCCTTGCACTTTCTACTACTCCCATGGCGGCACTATGACCTTCCGAGGAGGTCTCTCCCCCCTGAGAAAGCGCACCACATCGGTGTTAGCAGCCGCCGATCTGCCTCTCCACGGCTCTCTCTGAAACACGCCGTCGCTTCCACGTGCACCCCTCAACGTGTTAACCACTAGCCCCCTTTGTCCAGCCCTTCCTGTAGAAACTGACCGACTGAAGCAACGATCCCTGTTTGCATGGGAGCCAACCCTGTACTTTTACACCAAGCTTCGGAAATTGTCCAAATGCGACTTTTATATGTGATGGAGGGGGACTGCTTCCTGGCCTCCTTTCAACAGCCAGACTGTAAGAGAGAACGTTTCTGTATTTGCCATTCCTGTTGGCCCCTGCTTGAGGATGCAGCTGTCTCTTTTGAGTGAGATCAGCTTTGCCTTCATCAGTCTTGGATGTCTTGTCCAGTCTTGTCCAGCCTGGGTGCTGAGAAATCTTCCTGACCACCTTGCCTATCATCAGCCGGGGGGGGGGGGGGGGGGGGGAATGTATGACATCTGATTTGCCAGCCAGGGTTGGGACAATGCATCCCCCCTGTATCCCTGTTCTTCCCTTCAGCTGAAGAACCGGCTGGCCTTGTTGCCATTAAATCCCACCCTGGGGGCACCCCATGCACCCATCATCTGACAGCTCCCATTCCCCCGGGTCCAGCTCCCGTCGACTGAGGAAATCCACCCACAAACTGTCCACTGCTGCTATCTGCACCGTGGAGAGATCCAAGAAATGCCCCTCTGCTATCTCCATGACGAGGCGTGCCTCTCTCGCTAGGGATGCAGTCTTTGTGCTCCCCCCCCCCCCCCCCTGCTTGTTCACGTAAGGCCACTGCTTTGGCACTGTCCGAGCGGACCTGGACCCCTCCGTTCCCTGACTGGGATTGAAAATGGCCTAAGGCCACCCTGACTGCCCTTCTCTAATACGTTTGTGGAACGTAGAACCGTTTGGTGTGGCCCGGACCCCCCTTAGCAGTTTGGCCCTGAGCGTGTGCACCCTACCCCCCCGATGGCTTGCGTCCGTGCTTACTGTTGTCCTCCGTGGAGAACTCCAGAGGGGGCTCCTCCCCCGGAAAGTTTGCTCGAGTCTAGCCACCACCACCGCAGACTCTGCCTGCTTCGCTACGTCCGTGGCAGATCTTTGCTTCGCTGCTGGCTTTGTGGCAATCGGTTGTACAACAGGTGCGCCCGACGAGGACACAGGTGCGCTCTCGCCCATGGCACTGCCCCGATTACCGCTGCCGTGGAGCCCAGGACCTGAGGATATCTCCACACATAGGAGAGTGCAGCTTGTGACAGGGCCCTGCACCTGCTCCTGCAGCTTCCCTGTCCTTCTGTCTGTCAGATGCGCTCTCCCTAACTCGGTGCCGAAAAGTACGCCCTAGCGTCTGAGATGGCTCAAACCGGCTCTTTGCCCTGGGGCCGAGTTTCTCCAGGACATGAACCGTCCGCTCTGTGGCCCTGTCGGCCTTCCTGCAGGGAGTCTGCTCTTATTGGCCAGTCGTCCGGGTAAGGGTGCACTTTGACCCCCTTCCTTCCTTAAGGAGGCCACTACTACCACCATCACCTTTGTAAAGGTCCTTGGTGCCGTGGCCAGTCCAAAAGGGAAGCGCCCTGACCTGGTAATGCTGACCGGCTCTCTCGAAGCGTAAGTAACGCTGGAAATCTCTCCTGATGGGAACATGAAAATGAGCTTCTGACGGATCTAAGGCTGCCAGGAAGTCCCCTGTCCTTACGGCCGCCTTTATGTAGCGAGTGATTCCACGCGGAAATGGGGAACTACCAAGGCCCCGCTTGCTCACTTTAGGTCCAGCACTGGCCGAAAGCTTCCTTCCTTCTTTGGTACTAGGAGTGTACCCCGCGCCTTCCTGACTGGGCAGTACAGGGATAATGGCTTGCAGCTGAACTAACCCATCTAACGTCTGCGTCTCCTCCGCTTGCCTTGTATGCGGAGGAATTTAAGAAGTCTCCTCTAAGGGCAATCTTAATTCTGGGCGATACCCTTTGCTTCTTATGTCCTGGTCCTTTGTTGTTTTGGCCCACTCCTGATAAAAGATCTGTAATCTGCCCCCTACCTGGGGAATCATGGAGCGGACCTGCTCTCCGTCTTGGTGCGGTTTTGTCACTAAGGGGGGGGGGGGGGGGGGGGGCTTGGTGGTTCCCTTCCTTTGGAAATCTTCCATTCTCCCGAAAGGGCCGAGACCTGCCCGGGATCCTGACTGAGCGAGAGATCGGGCCTCTACTGCCCCTCTGTTGTCCTTGGGCCACTGTCTCCAGTTGCCTCCCCCTTGCGAAGCCTCTGGACTTTTCTTCCAGTAACCTTTAGGACGGGTCTTGATCCTCCACAGTCTTTGACCATCCTCTCTAGGTCATCTCCAAACAGGAGCCTCCCAGTAAAGGGTTGCTTTCCTAACCTGGTCCTGGACGCTGAATCTACCGCTCAATTCTTTAGCCATAAAAGCCACCTAGCCAAGTCCTCTGTTGCTGTTAACTTTGCTGGTCACACATAGCATCTGCTACAAAGGCTGCCGCCGATTCCACTAGGGTCGGCCCCGCCCTATCCTCCAAGGGTCCTGCATCTCCGGGACCCTGGATCTCAACTGAAACCAGGTTAGAAAGGACCTGGCTACATAAACTCCACAAATATCTACCTGAAGGACCAAGGATGAAGCTCAAAACCTCTCTTTAGTAACGTTTCCACTTTCCTGTCCTGAGGGTCTTTCAGGGCTGCTCCCTTTCTTACTGGTAGAGTCATCTTCTTTGTTATTGCTGAGATCAGCACATCTCCTCTATTCAGCTACAGAAGCCTAACCTTATCCTGCTGCTCTATTAGATAGGCCGAGATCTCCCCCTCCGCTGTCAGCATATCCTGGATTGCTGAATGGATGGGAAAGGTTTCCTATTCCAGGTCAGAATGGGATTTCCCTTCATTCTAGCTTTGGGCATTTCCTCTTTCAGACTTAGGACCTGCGAGACTTTTGTAATTAGGGCCCTCAGCTCATCTGCCCTAAACAAACGCACCGCTGAGTCCCCAGCCTCCAGTTCTTCCTTACCTAGTCTCTTCCTGGAAAGAGCCCCCCCGGTTTCCACCTGGCCCTTCAGCCTTCCCAGCCTGAAAGTGGCCTGGGCTTTTCCCCCTGAAGAAGGAGCCTTATTCTGCTTACCTTTCATCTGGAGAAAGGCTTGGTGCATAGCCTTATTTATTTATTTGATTTATATTCCGCTCTTTTGGCACCTCAAAAGTGGATTACATTTAGGCACTGCAGGCATCTCCCTATCCCCAGAGGGCCCAAATCCAGCCCACACCCGAGGCAATGGAGGGCAAAGAGACCCGCCCAAAGTGACAAGGAGCAGCAGTCAAAGTCGAACCCAGGTTTCTCTGGTTCGCAGCCTAACCACTGGACTACTGCGTTTCGCAAATGCGGCAGAAAGAGCCAGCAACGCCAGGGACCCACCGGGCCCTGCAACTGCCAAACGTCCTCCCCTTCTCCATACCTGGGGCAAGCAGAAATGGTTTGGGTCGAGCTGCTTCACAGCCTTTTTTTTTTTACTCACAATTAGGCGACTTCGTCTGGAAACCAGAAAACCAAAACAACTAGTTGCCTTGGGGAGGCTGTCATCCCACTGGATCCCCACCCCGGCCCAGGCTCCTAGGGAAAGTGACCTTGGGGAAGGCCGTTGCCCTAAGGCCCTTCTTACACTGCTGGACCAGTGACGGCTGTGCTCCGTCCCATCTGCTGGAGGCAGAGATTACTGACTTCCCCTCTGCTGGGCCAATCTTTATGGCAGTGACATCAGAGAGGAAGCTTTCGCACTCTGTCCCCATCTGCTGGTGGGAGGGAGAATCCCACAGGTTACTGGTCTGGCAGGACATATAATATATATATATATATATATATATATAATCTTATTTTTACATCATAAAACTGGTCATTTCAGCACTTTCATAGATGTAACAACAGATTGAGAATATCTAGTGGGTCTTAAACATACCCCAGTCACTTAACAGTTATAGGAGGAACAAGCCAATCATCGACTTCTAGAGGAAGAACCTGAAAATCATCACAATCTAAAGGAGGGATCAGTCAATCTCCAAAATTGGGTTCAGCTAATGAGTAATATCTATTAAAGGGGCTAAGCAATCTCCATAAACCTATCATGGATCTTAAAGCACACAGCCCTAGAATGCCAGGGGCAAAAAATTAGCATGATACAACACTCATACTATTATGATGCAGTTTAATAAAAGCAATGCCCAAACGTTTTACCCAAAGGATGAGCCAATAGATATAAGTAAGGTATAGATTGGTTTATAGTGTACTACTACAGTAATAGCAATGTTAAGCTGATTTTGACAGAGGGTTTTGCACCTGAAAAAAAAATCAAATGTAGAGATTTCAACTTCATAGCAGCATCATTTTTTAAAATGTCAAAAAATGGGTACAGATCAACCACATGGCCATGACAGCAGTCAAAGATTAAAGTGACTGATTTGTCAGGTCATTTCAAATAAGGTAAAATCCGGTCCTTGGACAACTCCTTCAGAAGCAACTAGGAGACCGGGATTTGGGGGAAAATGCATAGCTATCAGTGGGCTTCCAGGTAGTATGGGGGCGAAATTGGGTGAACGATAACATTATAAAGTTAGACTTAAATTGCTGGAGCTTAGACTTTGCTCATCTCGAGTGAGAGTAGAGTAGGACCAAGCTTGGTCTTCCAAAAATATTTTTATATATTTATTTAGAGGGTAATTTTGCAACATGGGGCATAAATTAGCTAGCACATATTTGCTCCACCAATTTTCAAAGTGGACTTATGCGCATAAATCCGCTTTGAAAATTATCCCAGCAAAACTATATGCACACACTTACACCCGCTATTTGGTGCATGCAGTTTTGTCAAGAGAATTGATGTGCATACTTTTTAAAAGCATCAAGTACGTAAATCTCAATCCCACTAAGCCTCCTCTCGCCTTTACACGTATACAGTGCGCCTGCGCAGAGTTTTATGAGGCTATCAGCTGCGCAGTTTTCTCAAGGGTCATTTCCGTGGGTAATGAACTACTTTTCCCTCAGAAGTGCCTTTGAAAAATTCCACCCTTAAAGTATTTATTTGATGTGTTGATTATTAGATTGTTTAATCTGCAGTATATTGTTTATTCTATTGTGTTTGATTTAATGATTGTTTATTGTATTTTTAATTGTTGGAAAATTGTATTTTTGTTGGGTTGTTCTTTGGTACAAAGAAAGTCGTCTATCAATATGAAATTTCTCCAGTTCAGAAAATAGCTTTGTCCTAATCTGGCTTTTCTGGTCGATAAATGTAAAATAAGATAAATATTTTCTCTTTTTCTAGGCCCTCTTTTCCTCATGATATGTACAATTGCACTTTATAAATGTAAGAACATAATTATGCAAGGAAAAGAAATGCCCATGTAAAAGTGA
The DNA here is from genome assembly GCF_901001135.1 of Rhinatrema bivittatum. Lineage (NCBI taxonomy): Eukaryota > Metazoa > Chordata > Amphibia > Gymnophiona > Rhinatrematidae > Rhinatrema > Rhinatrema bivittatum. The sequence goes on from NC_042623.1 coordinate 191,682,799, forward strand.
TTCTGCATTACAGACCTGGCTTGTTACTAACAATGAGACATCACTAAAACATCAATTTCCAACATTTTAGGTTCAGGTTATTGCAGGTATACCGAGGCAAGGGCAGAACAAGGGAACAGAAAGCAATGTTTGCACAACAGACAGTACTATTCCCTTTTGTTAGCACTGTTAAAGTCCCTCGATCTGTTTTCTCTGAGAAGTAGAATATTGTCCTTACCGAACTGTAGATGTAGCCTTCAGCGTTCATTGACACGTACAATCCCGCTTTCACGCCCTGAATTGCTACCACACGGAGACCCACGGGGATTAGATTGAAGAGGGCTGTGAAAATAAAAGAAGGCAAGGAAATATGTGCCATTTAGTATGAGGTAGCTGTGACTGCTGTGGCTGTTTCTATAGCACGGCTCGGCAACCTTTATCAGTCAAAGGGGGCCCAGAAAGAAGGGCAGATATTGGCAGAGCCCATGAATGGTGCTGACGTCTGGGAGGGCTTCATGTACCCACAGCATGGCACATGTTCATGTACCCACAGCATGGCACATGTACCCACAGCATGGCACATGTACTGGAAGTTCGTGCCAACCTCTGTTCTATGGCAATAGTTATAACCCCAATATCAGGCTGCATCGGGTTTAAAAAACAAAAAACCAAACCAAAATGGGCCTCCCCGAGGCCTGACTCCCTCTCATCCCCAAGAAAGCCAGGGCCCCTCCAATCCCTCCTCTTGATCTCTACCCCACCCCACAGATAAAAAAATAATTGTGGCCTGGGCATACTTGTGGCCTTAGTTAAGCCCAGTTAGGCTCTCACAGGCCATTCTGACCCCCACCCACCCCTCAGAAAAATCGCCAGGGCATTCCTCGGCCCCTCCCCCACTTATCTCTTCCGTGGAGGTCGTCCTCCGTCCCCCCCCCCCGATCTAAATGGCACAAAAGTGAGGCCCACTCACTCCTGCCCTGCCTCACAGTAATTTAAAAATAGAGCCGGCCGCACCACTTTGGTACCGGTTTCAGTGCGGCCTGCACCATTTTCAAAAGCCTTGCCAGGCAGGGGCGTCACTCCCGGCCTTTGGATCGGGGGGGGGGGGCCCACAGAAAGGGCAAGTGAGGACTGTGGACCTCCCCAGCCCTGGCAATTTTTCAGGGGCAGCCGAAGGGGGGAGGGGGGAAATCAGAGGGGTTCTGAGGAGGCCCTGGCTGGATTTGGCTAAAGCCCAACTGGGCTTGCAGAGTGGGAGAAGGGTTACAGGGACCCAGCGAGACCTCAACTGACTTTCTTGGGAGCGGAGGGGGAACACAGTAGGCCTCAGGTCTTTGTTAACAAATATTAAAATAACCCAAAATACTTGAGTATTCTCATGAAAAGGCATTTTCAGGACAAACAAAAAAAAATGGTCTTTTTCAGTCTGGATGTGCAGTTCGGTAAAAACAAATGCACGTCCCTATTACAGACCTTGGTTTTAAGACATGCGATGGGGCCTGGAAGCTGTATTAATTATAGGTCCCCATACCCATACCCACCCAAGATAAAGCCCACGAAGCTTGGAGGCAGCGGAGGCCAGCGCTGAAACAAAACGTAAACCTGCTTGGAACAGGGACAGAGCCGGCTCTGCTGGGAACAGGGTTCGCAGCTTGCGGGGGGTGGGGACGGGACTGATTCTGGCTTAAGTCTGAGAATTTATATGCTCATCCATCCGGACAAGAAGATCTCCAGCTGGGCAGACTGAATTGGCCCGACTGATTGCATGAAAGGATTTTGCTGGGTATTCCCTGGCCAGATTCCCCTGGCCCTCCTGCTGTCAGCCGGTTAAAAATGAGGTGTTCCCCCGAGGCACGGGGAGCTCGGGGGAGGAAACGAACCGCACAGAACTGAATTTTCTGATCTCCGTGTGATTTTTTTTTCAGCCACCCACCTGCACAAACAGCGGTTGCAAAAAAAAGTATTGCGGGAACAGCCCGGTGAGGGCAATTTTTCAAAGGAAAAACATGGCGTTCGGTCACACTTTGAAAATTAGCTACAGGGTCACGCGGGTGCATCCCGCGGGCCTTTACATCAATGCACGCTACCGGGGGGGAAAAAAAGGTCCCCTCTTACTACAGGGCTGACCTATTCACTAGCAAAGGAAATATTACTGAGACACGGCAGCCTACTGCCACCAGCACAGATAAATAAAATACACTGGCACTTGTATTCTGTTGGGTGTCGTGTCTTTGACGCCGACACCAACCAAAAGGCTGCGGATTCTGAATGCCACAGCGTTTTCTTCACCCATGATCTACTGAATTCCTCCGTTGCAATTTCAGCTTAAAAAAAAAAAATAACAGCCATAGATTCGGCAGATGATTCCATGAGTGAAATATCTAGTTATATGGCTATATATATGCTGCACTCTTCTTTAAATGAGACCAGGGTTATATACTTTTTGGGACCAGAGAGCTGCGGCCCACTGGCTGGCGTGAGCCCATGCTGTAGGAGATTACGTTGTCACAGATCTGTATCAGGCCACAGAGGGAGCGGAGAGCAAAAAAAAAAACTCAAGGCTGTGGAAAAGAAAATATATGAGAGACAAGAGAGCCGAAGCCAGACTGGCCAGGAGATTTCTCCCCGGCATCTGATACAAGGTGGCCTTGCAGAAAGATATTCCATCAATACTTGTAAAGATGCAGGCTGGATTGGCTTTATTTCAGGCTGCCTTTCAGGGTAACACCATCCAGTGTCTTTTACAGTCGTAATACTACAGAGGTATACGCCCTGTCACTTCCGCGGTGGGTGGGTGGATGGCAGAAAAATCTTCTGCAGGGCATGAAAAATAATGTTTACTATTCCTATGCCTTCGAGGAGCTCACAATCATAGGCCCTCACCGAATCTGCGGGTCAGTGCTTTAACTCAGAACTGGTTCTGTGTCCCGGGCCCTTGATGGGCTGCAAACTGGCCTTATAGTAATTAACTCCGTTCTTCCACCAAATATATGCCACTGCCAATCTCGTGAACATTCATGTTGGAGAAACTGACAAACTCGGGCCCTGTTGGCTGTCCGGGGCGGGATTCCTACCTGGCTGCTCCTTAAACTGATTTGCCATGTTCCAACTGATGCCGTGCTCCAGTTGTACCACAAAGCTTGTCCACTGAACAAGTAAATTAAAAGCCATTCTTTTTTTCTTTTTTTTTTTGTAATTTTGTTGAAAAATTAAGCCTATCACTGTGGATTACAAGAGTAAATGAGTATCATCAGTCATTCTGTGCGGACGCTTTGTCTTACACACAAAACCTGTCGGGCAGAAAATCTACAGCTTCTAATGGATCTGAACACCAGCCCGAGTGTCAGTCTGCCGTGCTATGCATGGACAGAAAGTCCTTTCAGGCTGGAAATGTACCAGTCTTTTCAATTCCCTCTGTATAGTACTCTACATTGTCCCTCAACTAGGTAACAACTTTGGATCTGCTCGGCAAGGTTGACCTGGGATGGGAACGAACCTAACAGGGTAGGGGGGTCATGGCTGACAAATTCATGTTTATACCACCTGGAAATGTTTTTAAAAAAAAACCAAAACAGCTACATACTGGCTCCCAAATACATGCACACTACACCTCGTCCCATCTGAGAGCAGCAACCCACAAAGAAGTAATAAGATCTGACTGTGTTATTCTGCGCTCGCCTTTATAAACAGATAGCGTGGAACAAGCTTACAGCACAACCTTAAAAAGACTGGGGCCCAGGACAGTCAGGACCTCGTGGCTGGAACACCGAACACAACCGCAAAGGTTTAAAGAAGCCCAACCTTCTGCGTGCCTATAAAAAAAAAAAAAAAGCCTTCCCAACTACAATAGGAAGCAGGTTCAAATCACCAGGTCACCTCCCTCTACCTCATTCTACCCACCTCTGTCTGAGTGGCAGTAACATTTCACGTTGTTCCTTCTGCCCGGCAAAGCTTTCGTGCAGTCCAAGAATCAGGAATGCACTCCTAGGCCCATTCATCCTAGACGTGGCTGCATGCATGTCTTCACTTTCACTTTCCAATCCACTTACAAATCCATCCTACCCCTCCCCGAACGAAGACTTTCTCACTTTTCAGTTCAGAGCTGGTGAGAAACCGATCCAGGCGCCATGCGTTGGGCGTGCTTTTCTCGCGTGCACCACTGTGGATCGAAAATAAACGATCCATGGAAAACTAAGGGTAGCTCGACAAACTGGGACTTCTAAAAAAAAAAAAACAATCTCAACAATTTTCACAGAAATTTTTTAAATGTAATTTAATTTTTTGCTGGCAAGATGGTAACCTGGAACGTCCTGACCAAGCAGCAGTGCCTGGACCGATGGGCGGTATTTGATTTCACGACCGTGGGTCATAAGATTTTTCAGACTTTAAATAACTGTGCCGCATGTTTACGGAGGTTCAAATTATAATAGAAAAGAATAATTTCCAATTCGGGGATTAAGAAAAAAAATTAGAAAATGTCCTGACCTCCACGAGAGAGAGAGAGAGAGAGGAGAGCAGGCCCCTAATGAGAGCACTTCTCAAGCAAGTCCAATGACCAGCGCAGAAGGGCAGCAATAAAGAATTTATCAGACCATGTTACTCACAAAACACCCAACGTTTTAGACCACAGATTTGACCTTCATCGGGAACTGAACCCCCAGCATTTGGTGAGTAAAATATTACACTACATAAAATCTGAAATGTGACAGCTGAAGAGGGGATCCTATGTGGTCGCGGAAGCTTATGTGCTGCCACATTGCTTTTGACTCGGCCTGGTGGTTTCGTGGCCTTCCAACTTGCCCACTGTGGCCCCTTGCAGGACAGAAAATATAAGCTTAATACATATCAAAGGAACTCTGGAAGCCGGCTGGCGGCATCTTGGAAGTGGATGCTGACAGGGCAGGAGTATAGGGTGATCACCAGGAGGACCATCCCTTCATAGGAGTCAGCTTTTGAGGTCGGGAGAGGTTGACCCCCCCCAGGTTGGAGTTTTGCATAATTTTGAGGGCAAGGGGCAGGAATTCATGAAAAAATAATTTTATATTTTGGCCCACAGGGGGGGGCTGGGGACCTAGACTACCAGGTGATTCTGTCTACACTTTAGGGGGGGGGGAGGAGTTACTCACAGGGGCTATGAGATCCCTGTAAATACCTAAGGTGGTTCATGACAGAAAAATGATTGCACCTCGCTGAGGTGCAGTTTGGTTTGGTTTTTTTTTGTTGTGAAAACAAGCACACGAATCCTTTTCATGCACCCGTGTTTACAAATAAATAACCCACATTAATGAGGTGCTTTGCATGACTTTGCATCACAGCAGCTCATTAATGCGGCTTTTGAATAAACGTTCGCACGTAGTGGTATACACGCAAAATATACTACCGCAAGGCCACTTTTGTGAAATGTTCACGCAAAAAAAGTATTTCATGCATTTTTTTTTTTTGCTTTTTAGCATTTTTATAGGGGTTCTGTGAAATCTTTTGCAAAAATATTTTGCAGCTTAGGACATGGGTCCCTCCTGCAGTACTCTTTGGCGGAAACTCCCTGCTGTCCGCGTGCCCTGCCGCCGGCCTTGTGGGGGGGGGTGTGATTTCCGTGGCTGCGGTGCCTGGCTGTTCAGCAGCCGGGCGAGGGGGGATTGTGGACGTTCCCGCCCCTCACGATCCGATACAGCGGGAACCTGCTGTGGTCTTTGGCTCTGTCTGCTTGGATATTGAGGGCCGGCTGGTTTTGCCTGTGTGATTGCCTCCTGAAGTGGAGCGGGGGTTGCTTGCCTGTGGCGAGGGGGGGGGGGGGGGGGTTCTCCGTGGACCGCAGGAGGTAAAGCCCTCACGGGTAGGTTACGTCATCCGACAGAGTTTGGCCGGTGAAGGTTACCACAAAGTTTCTATTGAGTACGTGCGAGCCATCCTGTCTTGCGTATGTGGCTCAGGGGGGCCCCCGTCAGTTCGTAAAAGCTAATATTGAATACTTGGTCCAAGGCAGGCAGGTGGGTCCCCTCCCTCTCTTGCCTTTTTAAATCCCCATCTAAACACCCACCCTTTTGAGGTTGCTTTTAAATCTTAAGCCCGATGGTCCAGCTTAGGCCTCATTAACTAACTTTAACCATTGTCCCTTGACCTGTATATTTGTCTTGATTAAACTGTAAGTTCTATTGAGCAGAGAATGTCTGGTGTGTTTGTTTGTACAGTGCTGTGTACACCGAACAGCATTACAGAAATGCCGAACAGCAGTAGCAGCAGTAACGCGGACTGTGCAATCCGTCGAGGGGTCTCCAAAAGCTTCCCAGCGCGGAGAAATCTTCCTTCTCCTGGCATCCGCCGGCATTCGTTCTTATCAGCACTAACAGAAGGGGGTGCCGGGCAGTCTGGTCGCCCGGTGGCGCGTCTTAGAGAAGGAAGTTAAGTCAGAGACGCTATGGGGGAGCAAAGCTGTTATTGCCGCCCCCCCCCGTTTGCTGACAGGGTTGGTGGGGGGGGGGGGGGGGGCAGAGAGGAGGAGGGGGAGGTGATTCCTGCTATAGCAGGGAGCTAAAATGTCTTTGCTACGATGCTGGGCAGAAATGCTGCTTTTCCTTTCATTCTATCTATCTATTTATTTATAAATGTTCTTTTCTGCCGTTTGCTCAAATGCCCCACCAGGTCTTCCACTCATTCACCTGCAGCGCTAACGAAACTTGAATTTGTGGGGCAAATGTGGCCAAGCGGTGCGGGATCAATGCATGCCAGGCACATGCTGGCCGGGACCGCTCATACCATGGACATGCGCTCCCCCCCACCAGCTGCGACTCACCGCAGGCAGCACCGGCTGAGTCCTACTTACTGTAGTCGCTGTTTTCGTCCTTGGTCCCATCGATCGTGCCATCTGGTTGCATCTGCAGGAAGTAGCCCTGGTGGCTGAATAACCGGGTCACGATTCCTTTCAGCTGGGGTTCTAGGGAAAAACAGAATGACAGAAAAACGTACCGTCAGATGGGTGTTTGCCGGCCACGGGCAGGGGTGAGTTAAATTGCTTACTGTCGGGCTGCTGAACCCTCTGGGATTTAGGGAGAGAGATGACAAAAAAAATTAATCAAAGCTCGTTACTGACAAGATGATGCTTTCATGCACAACCTCAGGTGCACCTGCACAGCTGTGGCACGAGTTTGCCACGTAAACACTGCCAACGCAGTGTCGGGGGTTATTGCACCTGCCAGCACTCAAGACATCAAACCAAAGCGCGCTAGGATCTATAGGGCCGGAGTTTCAAAGCTTTACGCGCGTAGAGGGGGGTTACGCGCGCCGGGCCTATAGCCCTGGGCCGCGGGCGTCGGCGCGCGCAAGATGCACTATTGTGCGCCGCCTTGCGCGCGCCGACCCCCGCTTTTATAACGTGCACGCATGTTATAAAACCGGGTGTCCATGTGCGCGCGCCGGGTAGCGCGCGCTCACACATGGATGCCCGCTCGTACTGTTGAAAATGTATCCCATAGTGCATTGCAAGAGCTTTTTCTCAGGCAATATGAAAGGTGGTCAGCCGGCTACACCAACCCAAACTGCCGGCCTTTCCAATAGAGGTGAAACTCTATTCTTTACACAGTAACGCAGTGAAACGACGGCAGATAAAGACAAATTGATCCACAGAGTCTGCCCCGTGGTCTTCCTCATTTGCTCTCTACCACTCCGGGTACATGAGAAGAGCTTCCCGCTACCTAAGCCAACACCAGCTCCCTGCCATCTCCTCCACGTGACCCCTGGAACCCCACTCCCAGTACTGCCCTCCATTTCTGTTCAAATCATGCCCACGGTTGGTGGGTTGAGGGGTCGGGCAGAGGACATGGCAAGGGCCTGGTTTAGGTACTGGTAATCTCAGGAAAGCAAGTGAAAGGTCATCTGGGCAGGCTTGATGGGCCAATGGGACTATCTGGTGTCATTTGACAGCGTTACCCTGCTGAAAAGGGGTGGGAACCTAAAAAACACATCTTAAGGGGTTACCAGGGCCGCACATCTGCAGGGAGCTTTATCAATAACTGAGGAATAGGGAAATAGGATTGCTGAAAATATTCTCACATGCATGGGAGGTGTGTTTCTGCCAATGGTTATCGATAGAGCTTCCAATAAAAAGTGGGTGTGAGCACGTGAATGCTTTCATGCAGACTGCTGTGCTGTTGTCATCTGAAATTAATCTCGGTCACCAGTGCCACCGTTTCCCTTGGCCACTTTCCTCTTACTTATCAAGCGGGCTTGCTAGACAAATACACAACCGAATAATGTATTTGTGGAATGTGTATTAAGAGCACACGTTCTTAAAGACTATGCATTCACAGTGACTGATGGCGTTAATAGACTGTTTCTGAGTCATTTTGTACTACGTTTAACCCCTTCCAACTCAATGAGAGGATCAATTTCACTGACACATGCTCAGCTTTGATTCCAAATGACTCAACTTAGGACCCTGCTTAATAAAGATTGCTTTTCCATAGGCGCGGAATGGGGGGGAAAAGTCTTTTATGAATAAGGGCCTTTATCTGACTCTTCATGACCCAACCTACCAAACCCAAGGTCAATCGCAGATCATTGTGCAACATCTGACAAGGCATGTTTGATGTTTGGATATTCACTGGAAGACTACAAGTCACAGTTCAAGCAAGCGAGCTGAGTGAGTCGTCTGAGATCTCACCCACCAAGCCTAGGCCAACATATTAAAAAAAACCTCAAGATGGCGCCCGGCAAAAACCAATCTAGACCCGATTAAGGAATTCTAACCAAAGCAAGGTTGGCGAAACAAAGCCAGGTTTTGATGCAAAAAAGGTCGCAGCCAACAGAAAAATCTAGAAAAATGCTCGTGACATGCTCGGGAAATGCTGGGTGCCATCACTGACACTGCACTACAAGCATCGTCTGGTCTTCTATAGAGATCCCCCTTGTTCACATCACCCTCCTTCGAGAACCTTATGAGACGCTGAGACAAGAATACTGCTCTAACATCCCCAGTGAATAAAAGCTTTTAATCGAGAATAAGCAAAGGGGAAGAGACCAGGTCTATACTGCCCTTCTTGCCTCTATATAAAAGATATACAGAAACATTAAACAACTTGCATTGGCTATGTGGTAGCTGACAAAGCACCAAGTCTATGCTTGTGGGCAGTGACCTGACGGTCTGTGCTGATTCAACCATTTGTCTATAAACCTTATTTCAATAAAAGATCTGTTCCATGGAAGGAGAAGGTAATTTTTCAACTATGGCCCTACATTAGAATAACACAAAGTACAAAGCAGAAGCAAAAGGCTGGCATCCCCCTATCGCATGAGCCGCCCCTAGCTTGTCCCAAAAGCCCCATCACCTCAGCGCCTGCAGCTGTGCAGACATTTCTGGACGCAGACATGGAACGGAGCCTGGAAGCAGTAAACTTTAATCTCTCTCTCTCCTCCTGGCTTGGCTCTCTTATTCCCTTTTCACAAAACACGAACTTGGCTCCGAGGCAGCAGAAGGGCTTGGGTCACCTTCGGAAATCCTTCGTCCTCCTCCATGGATGCAGGAGTTCCCGCCTCCGACTTACCGACCGGCCTTAGAAAAGCCGCATCAAAGCGCTGCCTCTCGCCACGCTGCTTTTTTCCCGTGCTGGGCCTTCAGACTTGTTTTGATCTTTTTTTTTTTTTTTTACTGCACACGTCAGGACATTTCCCCCCTCTCCCTCCCTCACTGAACTCGAATGACAGATGTTCCTAACCCTCCTCCTCATCTCTCGGAGGTATTTTCCACTTTAATGAATCCCTTTCCAAAACACTTGCAAAAGCAAAGCTCAATCTGCAACATCTATTTACCACAGGTAATTAGTTCCCAGAGCTGCACTTGCTTTATACAGAACTCGCCGCCTCTTTAGAGCAACAAACGTTTGGGTTTATAAAAATGTGTTTGTTTTTTGGAGAAAATCCTTTTGAAGTCCTCTTTTGGAACAATCTGAAGGGAACCTGTAAGGGAACCTTCATACAGGGCCAAAAAAGCCCAGGAGAAGCGAGTTAGTTCCCCGGGGCTTACGATAATGACCTGGGAGCCAGTGGACACGGGTTCAAGTCCTGCTTCTGCCACGGACGCTCGCGGTGGCCCTGGGCAGGTCACGTTACCTCCCATTACACCACAGGGAGTCATTGCATCTTACGTAATGTGTTGCAGTCTATAAAGGCTGAATTAATGGATTTCCAGCTCAGGCTGACCGGCAGGTGGATCTATAGGGAATGAGAAACCTATCTTTTGAAGCAGCCTTGTAGTTTTTAACCAGTTTCTATAACGATGATGTTCCTGAGTGTGCTTTGACCACATTTTAAGCTCCACAGAGAAGGGATCCTCTCCTCTACATACAGCTCTGCATATATTTAGTAGCATTATATAATAGTAGTAGTAGCAGCAGCAGTAATAGAAACCCTGCACTGGTGGAACTGCTGGGGTCTTTTAAATGAAAGTAAAACCCACTCTCGGGCGAGCTCCCCACGAATCCAGATGTTAGGGAAGCCAGGCTCCCTTTCTGGCAATTATGTTGGAACAACTAAGCCAGGGATTGCGAACTCCTGTCTTCAAGTGCCACACCCACAGATCTGGTTTTCAGGACAGTCACATTAAGCAGATTTATCAGCTCTGTGGATCAAATGGATGGGAATTCATGTCACTGTGGATATCCTGAGACCCAGGCCTGTCTGTGGCACTCGAGGACCAGAGTTTGCCAGGGTTTTCGTCTTAACTTATTTTGAAAGGTCGGCTCAGCCAATCGGTGTTCTCTTCCAGGTTAAGCCCTGCCCACTTCCTTCCCCTCTCAGCTAATCAGCATTCACTTCTGGGTTTATCTTGCCCCCTTGTCTTCCTTTAATCCCACCCCCCAACTCTCACTTTAGCCCAGAAAGAAAGCTCAGACTCAACTGGCTCCAGGTCAGAAGGAGCAGATGAGAGTTGGTCCTGGGTTTACAAATCCACATCTTAAAAGCTTTTCATATTGAGGAATTCCCCAGAATGCTTTTGTGGAAATGGAACAATCAGGATTGACTCCGTCTGTTCCTACGGCCCGGAGCCAGGCAGTCATCAGAATCAAAGCAGTGAATCACTTAATGAGGCCAGAGACGCGTGGAGTCCGAATGTGGCCACAACTCTGTGCCACTGAGGGTCTAATTCATAAAGGCACGTCTCTCACTCCGTGCAAGGGAAAAAGACTGCGGTGAATCAGACCCAGAAGTCCTACCTAGCACAGGGGAGGGCTGGGATGGGGTAAACCGAGCAAAAATACAAAGCAAAAACTAAGGCTGGAACCAGGACTCTTGTCACAGCCTCTCTCAGCCCAGTCCAGCTTTCAGGATAACCCACCGTGAACATGCACGGGGCATCCTGGCACGCACTTCCTCTGTCCTCAGATATCTCTCGTGCACGTTCATCATGGATATCCTGTAAAGCTGACCGGTCAGAACCACTGCTCCACGGGCCTTCTTAAAAAAAAAAAAAAAAAGGACGTGTTCTGTGCCAATGGAATATGGGAAAAAAGCCGTGTTGAATAAAATCCTCTGCATCCAGGAATGATTTGCTCTGGGCTTTATTGCAAACACAGCAAGCCATCCAAGCACATTTCTATACCATCTATTCTACTTCAGCATTTCCAAAACACCGCCACGGACAATTAGCATTTCACCGCGGAACGTCCACATTTCATAAAGGCTCTCTCTCTCTCTCTCTCTCTTACTTTTGCCTCTGCTCATCACAAGATCCTGCGGCTTGTGATTTCTTGGCAGCTCTCGCTGCCTTTTTGCTCAAAAATCAACAGTCAGATCGGGCCGTAAACTGTTTCTAATTTGCCAAAGAAAACCGAGGGCAGCAGGAAGAGTCCGGCCTTGAAAGGATGAAGGAAAGGGAAAGCTTCGGCTTGAACTCGCAGGGACATCGCTTCAGGCAGGCCCCGAGTCTGAGAGACGGTGAGAGAGAAAAAAAAAAAAACAACCCTGCAATGGAAAGATTAAAGCTGTCTCTGCGATCAGAGCGTGATGCACCCGCAGGTAAATGGTTCTCACTTTCCCTCCGGCCCGATTTGCCTGCTCCCCACCCCCCCCCCTGATATTACAGGCTCACACTTTATTCGCTTAGCGCGCAGTCTGAAATGCCAGCCGTTCGTCATCATTATTAATTTTGGTGAAATCGGTGGCTCATGAAAGGCGCCGGGGTTGGCAGAACTAGAAGGCAAGATCCTCCATTCGCCTGAAGACCTGGTCTTGTTAAGGGCATCTGTGCCGTGACCTCCGAAAGGGTGAACATTCATGCCAACGATGATTTAAGAGTGATGGAGGCCCCCCTGGCCCCTGGCACCGCCTCCACCACCCATTCTGCGCAGGCCACGCCAGTGGCTTCCAAAGGGCCACGACTACCGGGCCTTCCCGAACGGAGTCACACGAAAAAAAAAAAAAAAAAAAAAACAAGCTGCAGCCGCTGCCTGTTTTAAGAGACTAAACCTAAAATGTTTGCAACTAGCTTTGGAAAGTTATACTCCCTTCATCAGGAGAGTGCCAAGTGAGCTTAAGGCGATGATGTCTGCGTATACAAATCAACTGTAGGTTGGATTAACTCATTTTGTACTCACCTGAAGAAACGAGTCACAGCTGTATTGTTAAAACCAGATAAAAAGGTCTCACCTTATTTCTACCTGTCACACAGGCCGATATAGTACAGTGCGCTCCGGCGTTTTCGACGCTCTAGCTTTACGCCTTATTCAGTAAGGGGTAATAGCGCGTTGAAAATGCGCGTCCAACCCCCCCCCCCCGAACCTAATAGCGCCCGCAAGATGCAAATGCATGCTGATGGCCCTATTAGGTATTCCTGTGCGATACAGAAAGTAAAATGTGCAGCCAAGCCGCACATTTTACTTTTAGAAATTAGCGCCTATCCAAAGGTTGGCGTTAATTTCTCCGGGCACTGGGGAAGTGCACAGAAAAGCAGTAAAAACTGCTTTTCTGTGCACCCTCCGACTTAATATCATGGTGATATCATGGTGATATTAAGTCGGAGATCCCGAAAGTTATAAAAAGTTAAAAAAAAAAAAAATGTGAAATCGGCCCGCGGCTTGAAAACCGGACGCTCAATTTTGCCGGCGTCCGGTTTCCGAACCCATGGCTGTCAGCGGATTTGAGAACCGACGCCAGCAAAATTGAGCGTCAGCTGTCAAACCCGCTGACAGCCGCCGCTCCTGTCCAAAAAGAGGCGCTAGGGACGCACTGGTGTCCCTAGCGCCTCTTTTTAGCGCGGGCCCTCATTTGAATACAGAATCGCACGCACAGGAGAGTGGCCTGTGCACACGCCGGGAGAGTGGGCGTTCGCCCACTCTCCCGCGACTTTTACTGTATCGGCCCGATTGTGAAGTAATCCAGCTTCAACCCTACCTGATATAGGGAAGAAAGACCATAGGGGCCTTATGCACTTACAGGCTCATTCATGCGCATATCGGCACGCGAGCAGAGATACGCTGGAATTTAAGATCAAGCACGCGCATGATTTAAAATACGCCTATCACGTGTAAGTACGCTCCTAATTTTCAGAGGTTACTCGAGCAAACGTACTTCCATATCTTCCATAGGACTCTGCCGGCTTTAACGCTCGTGCGTCGGCGGATTTTGAGAACACGCTCGCGCGAGGGACATTCCCGGTTTTCCCAGTTAGTCCCCCCCAGTTTGCCCGGTCAATCTCAACGTCATCCAGACCCCTCTGGTTCTTCATCCTGCAGCCGCCCCCCCCCCCCCCCCGCTGACCCTGACCACCCTATCGTGTGAGCCCTAAAACGCGATTTCTGCAGACCTGCTCCTCATCGGGAGCGGCAGTAAAGTTACTTGGGCTAACGAGCCGCCACGCGTGGTGGCCTCTTTAAAATAAGGAGTCACAGCACAGAAGAGCTTTCCCCGCCGCCAAACGCCCATTCCCCCGCCTCCTTCGCTTTTTTTTTTTTTTTGCTCATGCATGTAAACCACAGCTTTCTAAAATCTGTGTTGCTTGTGCACAGCGACGCTTTGAAAATCAACCCCTAAATGTTTTCTCCTATTTTGTGTTTCTAGGGGGAAAAGACCTGATACCTAGAGGCCCCTGTGTCACTGGGCCCAACCCCCTTAGCCATCGGGTATCCTTGAATATCTAGGGGGTAACGCAGTCCCGGAATCCCAGGGCTTTGCGAAAGATTTCAGGTTTTTTTTTCTTCTTTCATCTCTATGCTTTTAGATTGCTGGAAATGAAGTCTCGATTGCACCCATTATTTTTTTTTTCCCCGAGCTTTCATACAGATTGAAATACCAGGCAATAAAATGCTGGAAAGCAAACAGCAGACAACGAACAAGCAATCACTAATGGAAATCTCTGAATTCCAAACCTTGAAAATCCAGTTTGACGACTTTGCCGAAGGGAAATGAATGTCTCTCTCTGCAGAAAGGATACCTGTGGCACACCATCTGGGAGAGAGAGAGCGACTCTGAACACGGGAACAAGCGACAGGAAAAAGGAGCCCCCCAGGGCTACATCTGGAATCACAGCTGCAACAGCTGTGTGTCAGAGGAGCACATGCAGTGCAAAAAAAAAAATATATATATGACATGTGGAAGGCACATTTCTGTAGGGTAGTGTCAGAAAACGAGAAAGAGATTCTGGGGGATCTCGAGCTTCAGTCTGGGCTAGGAGGATCCCTGCTCAGCAGTGATTCAGAAAATGGACTGAATGCCCCTCCCCAATGTAAAGGCTGCTGCTCAGTGCTTCTCGGAAGCCATTCAGCCGCTTGCCAAAGCTCTCCAATACAGTGAGTGGATGTGCTGAGACCTCAGCGTGCAGAAGAATCAGCAGGGAGACGGGAGCGCAAGGGTGAGAACGGATATCGCCGTACATGAGGGTCAAAAACCTAAAACCTGAATTCAGAGCCGCAGCACCACCAGGACGGGTTGCATCTGACAGGCCAGAAACTTCCGAGCATGCCATGGGGTCCTGGTACCACTGCTGTGGTGGGTCCCGGTGCAGTTTCTCTCCCCGAGTACCCCGGCTGCCACTGCTGTTTCCCCCTCACGGGGGGGGGGGGGGGAGGAGTCCACCCTTTGCAACCAGGGCCCCCCCTCCCGCGTGTATCAGTAACAGTTCTGCCACTGCCTGGGGCTCTCTTGGCTTTGTGTCTTGCTGACGTGGTACTCACGGACCCCCGCCTCAGGATACTCGGGGAGAATTCTGCTTTGCGCGGTTGTGAGGAATTTCTGCAAACCCCCCCCCCCAGCATTAGGTACAGGGACCAAGAAGCAGCAGCACCGCCAATAGTGGAGACCTATGCTGGCCAGAAGAGAGGAAAAAGGAATAGCAAGCATGGGCGTTCAGCTGGAACAGAGAAAGAAACAGGGATGGGGCCGGCCTAAGCGGACCAGGAGAGTTGAGAGAGTCAGCGTTGACCAATGCAGGGCTGCAGCCTCGGCCTTGTGCCCCCTCACAGCCCAAAGGAGGTGGGGGGGGGGGGGAGGAGGGGGCCAGGTAATGGTAAACCCAGGGAAGCCCCCTCTCCACGGCTACCTGAAGAGAGGCCAAGGGCCAGCGACGGCAGCTTTCACCTCCTTACCCCGGAGCTGCCGTGGAATCTCTCTTAGGACGTCCGGCTCTGCCTTCCAATCCTCAGGCTCCGTTCCGGTTCCTTTTGCCCAAAACGATTTCACCCTTCAGAAATGGGGCTCGGTGACAGAAGGGAAGGAAACGTTCCCCTTTCGGACAGGGCTGAGAGGAAGGAGTTCATCGATCATTATTATAAATAAGAAAGTGCAAGACGTACATAACATTCACCCAGCAGAGCACACGGCATGGATGCCGGCTCCTGTTAGATGTTTGGGCCCAGCTGAAGAAAAGATCCATTAACGCCAGCTTCTCCCTTCCAGCTGGGCTGTTTTGAAAGCACAAACAAGTAAAGGAGGAGATCCCCCGGGGGGGGGGAAAGGGCGCTCAGAGGATTTCCACTCCTGCATACCTGGGGAGCTTATTTACCGGGTTTGCAGCCGAGCATAGCCATCATCCCATGGAGATATCAAATGGGACTCGAGTTCCAATCCCCACCACACAATAAATATGCGATCCAGTCACTTAACTGCCTGCTATTAAAGGTAAGCTCTTTGGAGAGGGAACCATGTGATTTAACGTGGCTATTATTCTCTAATATGACAGACAATTTTTGGGAGTAAAGCACCTGAAAGCAAGCCTTGTATCAAGTGCCATCAGGAAAAGTTCCTTCTTGGGCACAATTTCAGGAATAAGGGCATAATTTGTTATTGTTATTAGGTGCTGCCATAGGCTGATTAGGTGAAATTCTAATCAAGTATGAGTGAGGTCAAACCAGGCCAACCACTGCACGTGAGGCTGGAGATGCCTTGGCGACTGGACGCAGCCAGGGGTTTGCACCGTGTGGGATGGAAAAGTACGGGCATTAGCAAAAAAAGACTTCCGGGCACTGCTTACAGGGTATCCGTGGGGCTCGTCAGCTTACAGGCATCAAAATAATGCACTGTCCCCTTCCAACCGATCCACAAGGCAAGACAGTGCCACACCCGATAAAGCTATCGCTTCCATCTCTGATCATCTGCAACTCCAAAAATGAGTAGGATACACAGTGATTTGGAAATGCGATACTAGTTATGTCTTTACTGTTCCCCCTAAACATATACAGTGTGTCTGGGCAAGCAATGAGCTACACAATAAATATGTTAAACTTGATTCTTTGGAAGTGGAGATGCTATAGATTTATATATATATATATATATATAGTGTCCTTCTAACCAGCCGCCCCTCTCTCCCAGACCCCCATCAAGCGTTTTTCAGGGCCTGGCTGCGTTTCTGTTCCTGAACCCAGCTAGCTAAGCGGGTATGCGCACATCTGCACCGGCTGCATCGTCCTCACTGCATACAGCCACGTGTCTGAGCCTGTATCGACACTGCGAGGAAAGATAATTACGGATGTTTTTGGGTCACTGCACAATTCATTTTCTAATCTTTCCGCCCCCCCAACGCAGCCTTTTGCTGGTTTGCAGTGTTTGGCTTGCTGGTGCACAAGGTGTTTAAGCAGGATTAAGGGGGCTGCCACGTGAATCACGCCGCCACGCTAAACACCTGTCTGGCCTCAGTTTCCACGCCGCCGTCTCGCCCACTCATGAATCCTCCCCCGAAGCTTTCTGTCGTGCAAGCATTTTATGCACCGCTCCCCACTTCCAGAAATACAAGCAAGCGACACAAGGAGCAGCAATCAGGGAAAAAAAAAAAAAAGTTACAGCTTCCTGACACATACGTTCGCTAGGTAACTGCAGACAGCACAATTTTTTGCTGCATCTTATTACTTTACAGATGCTTTTGTTCTGCCACTGCCCGTGATTTCTCAGCAGTTGAAAACACCTCCCCCCCCCCCCGACCCCCGTTTTTGTCAAACATCCCTGTGATTTATGAATAATGCAAGTGGGAAAAAAATGAAGTGGCTTAACTCTGAACCCCGATCAATGCTCTCACTTAGAATCAACAGATGAAGGGGGCACTGTCCATTAAAAGGTGCCAAAGAATTTGACACGTGGCACCCGTTAAAAACGGCACCTTATTCACAAGGCATATCTGGTGCAAAGGACTATCTGGAACCCAGCTGCAGTCTTCACAAGAGAAATTTTAAGTAAGGTGCACAGGAAAGGCAATGCAATCCAAATCCAGTATTTAACGCAGAGGTGAATGTTCCCCCAGATATTCGCTAAGGTGTGATAGCATACTACCAGCTTCTCCCTAATGGGAGGCTGAAGTTAAAAGCCACGGAAGTTTCTTTTCTATGAAAAAAAATAAAGACATTATAGTCTGTTAGCAAGCTATATTTCTTTAGTGTTTTTAGATTTTAGCAGAAACTACATTTTTGGCTTGCATGTTTAATGCTGTTTGTTTATATTTCTCTAATTATTTGAATCATTTGGGCTGACATGCCCCTGATGGCACAAAACAGAAAGTGAAATTGTGGATTGGGAAGTGGTGGGGAGGCACGGAGGGAACAGGGTGGGGAGGAGAGGCAGAGTGAGGAGAGCAGGGCCAAAGCTGGGTGCGACCTGAGTGAAGGGGAGCGACTTGGGCTAGACATGAACTCTCTCCTAAACACAGCAACGGGGCTGACTTTGGCCATTCCTCCTCATGCCAGAAACTGGACAAAATCCAAGGCCATGTGGCTATTCCAGTCTTGGGATAAGTAGCTCCAAGGCACTGGGAGGGGCAGAGCCGACCCAGGGCGCGGGAAACTGATTTACATCCCTGCTCTACTCTGCCTCCTTGAGTACCAGAAGGCAATTCTGGCTTGTTCTGCTCGAAATGAAGCCTTAGGTAATAAACACAAAACGTGTGAGCTGTAGCGCTAACCACGGAGGCCAGGGCTGAACCCTTGACCAGTGGCACTGCTGCTCAGACGTCCAACCTGGTTGTTCTTTGCTCTGCAGGGTCTGCTTCAGTATCGCCCCTGTAGAGCAGGAGGGAAGGGGCTGTTCTCTGCTCTGTCTGCCCCAGGCTAACCCCCCCTCTCCTCCTCTTTCTTGCAAGCTGCCTACAGGGGAGGGGGGCCGGGGGCGGGACACCCCCCCCTCCCCCGCTGCTCTGCTTCTTAACTCTGAAAAGAAGAGGCGGAGCTGTGCTCCGGGGCCTTCCCCCGCAAATTAAGCCCCGCTACAAAGTCACGCCAAATAGTTTATTTTAAAATAATAAAGGAAAGGCAGCAGCTCCCCTGCCACCCGCTCTCCGCCTGGAAGAAGCAGGAACCCCCTCGGGCTGGGAGCGCACGCGGCAGCCTCCTTGGCACGCGCCCTTCCTGAACGGCTCCCTCGTGCGCCCGGGATGAATGAAGCGGCGCCGCCGCCACCTGTGGACTAGCACGAGCCACTAGCACGAGCCGGCCCTTTCTCGCCATCCCCCCGGCTCACGCGTTATTTGTCACCGTTCACCGAACACGGGCCCCCGCTGCCCCGCGATGTGGGCGCAGTAATGTTAAACTGCTCTTTTTCCCTCCGTCCTTGCGGCACCAGAAGGGCTCACGGCCCATCCATATATTTTTTTTTCCGGCACAAATCACTGCAAGTCGGGTCTCTCTCACCAGTTACAGGCTGTCTCTAGCGAAAAAGAGAAGGGACTCCCGGTAGCACCAGCTCTACTTGCGATCCCCCGCCCGGCCGCAACAACTTCTGCTTCCGCGGTTGCGCTATCAGTTTAGGACGTGAACTGCGGGTATAAAAAAAAAACCCAAACAGAAGAGCGGCTTTCTGAAATGCACATCCTGCAGCAGCACCGCCGAAGCGATCGGCGCATTCCTCGGGGGCTGCAGGGCAGTAATGCAGCTGTTGCTTGTCTGGTTGAGCGCCGACCTGACAGAGCGCAGGCTGGGGGGTGACTGATTATACCGCCGGCTTTCAAGCCCAGTGCGGTTCCTCATTCACCGACATAAAGAACTGGCTCGGGTGAACCCATGGGCCTCATTCAACAAAGATCGGGGTTTGTTTGTTTTTCCATGGCCATAGAATCAGGAAAAGTCATTTTCTCGCTAGCACATAATGGGAGTCAGACGTTTAAAGGGTTTTACCATTTTGTGTGTAAGGGGAAAATGGTAAAGTACATGTGGCCATATGTTTGTTTTTTTAAATACTGAAGCTGTAAATAAGAAAAAGGTTTCAATTCAACATATTCCTGAGCAGCTCCCGAAGTGAATGTCTCTCTGTCCGTCTGCTCGTCTACTCTCCTTCCCGTCCCCCTGTAAACAGACTACCGAAGTCAATCTCGTTACAAGAGCTCCCAGTAGGGGCGCAGCAAAGAGGCAATCATCGGAAAGCAGCGGCGTGAGGAGGCTCGCATTTGTACCCTACAGAATCCGAAACTGCAGACCCTTCATCGGGAAGAACGCGCCCACCGTATCGCTTTAGGGACACGTTGGCCTTTCGCGCAAAAAAGACACCAAGTGGCTTCCTGCAACAGCGCAGGCTGCCGGAGCTCACCGCTTTGAGCCTCCCAGCTCGTCCTTTTTACGGATTTCATGCCGCAAATGCCTCATGCAGCGGCGATGCCCCGGTGACTGCTATTTAGGGGCAGGGATGCAGTAGTCCTGCGTTATTTAACACCGCCGCTCTCTCTCGGAGTATTATTTCTTTTTAAAAACAGTTTAATGCAATATGTCCCAAAATACTGTGCAATGCATTGCACCGAACTGCCAACTAACCTTGCTGTTTATTGCATACCATTTCACTGGAGGAATACAGACCGTTGCGTAGGTATGAAATTGGGACAAGTACAACTTGATGATCAGCAGAGAACAATGCAGGCAAGCCCGTAGGGCAGGGGCTAGAAAGCAGCCTCATGCATTTTACACAATACCCAGGCAAATATTAAATGTGTGAAAATGGGTCATCACTGTCGCTGGAGCTCAGATTACTAAGCCAGTCCCACTATAACAACTGGGCAGCATATTTGCAAAGTGTTTTGGAATAAAAGTACGGTATAATGGGAAATGAATGCTTATATTCTACTGGACGTGTGCCTGTGAATGTATGGATACATAGGTCCCTGTATGTGAGCATACATGATGGATACAGTATACACACACCTATCGTATACACATACAGATGTAATATATACAAGTGCACCTATCATATACATATACACACTAACATATCTATACACACATACACTCACAGATTAAGGCTGTAGTGGGGTAAGTGCAGAGAGATATAGGAGTGGTTTGTATGGGGGAAGAGGGCAACTGTTTACATTTAGGGCTGGAGGCACTTTTTCCCCTTGCACTCTCAACTTTATCCCTATCTCCTCACCCTATGGGAAGAACAGGGACAAGTTATGGTGGCAGTGCCTGCGAGATGCATGTGTGCAGGAGGGGTTGGTAATGGTGGTGTGTGTTGGGGTTGTTGGCAGTGGTGGTGTGTTGGGTTGGTGTGTATGTGGAAGGGTGACAGTGTATGGGGCTGGGGGAGTGGTCCGGTCTCGGGGAATGTGTTGGGGGTGGATGGTGATGGGACTGGGGCTGGTTGTGGGTTATATGTGTGTGGGTGTATGTGAGAGGTGTGCAGGGGGGAGGGTGGGAGGTGGTATCTGCACTCCCTCCCCCTCTCCCTTAGCACTCGTCTTCCTTCTCCCCTCCAATCTCTCCACTCACTCGGGCCTCTCCCCTCCACCCCAACTTGTTCTCGTCTTTTTTCTCCCTTCCCACCTCATCGGGCCCAGCACACCCCCCCCCCCCCCCCCACCATCCTTTCCGAGGGCCAGTTCCGTCACTCACTGCTCTCTGCTCCTCTCACTTTCCTGCCCCACTCCCTTCACACCTAGGCTGCTCTATGGCATTGGTGCGGCCAGAGAAATCCCACGGGTCCTACTGCTGCCCGGGGCCTGGGGAACCCCCAACAGCCCTGCTGCCACTCATTTTCTTCCCCTTTCCTTGATGTCTGCGATTTGCTCATACACACACACACACACACCACACAGCACACACGCTGGAGGGCCTCTAATATTATAATATAGATAAATCACACACAAGTGCTTACACAGATTGCAATACACACACACACAAACCTATCATATACATACACATAAACACACACCTGTGTTAATATATGTGTATCCCGCGTGTATATATGTATATAAAATGTGTGGGTTATGAAGTGTACCTGTTTATATTGCATCATGTCATATACATCTATATGTGTGCATATTATATATATATATATATATATATATACACACACACACATATACACACACACAAAACACACTTGTATATATCTATATGTGTCTGTGTATTCTTCACATGCGCAATGCCTGTGTCTGTAATATATTTTCCAGGTGTGTATGACAGTTGCACACCTGTGGGTAATACAGTTTACTTGTGAATGTCTGAGTATATTCCACCTATATGATAGGTGTGCCTTTGTATATTCCAGCCCGTGTCTGTGTGTGTGTGAGAGTGATAAGTGTGCCTAAATATGCTTCACCTGTGTGTTTGTGTATATTCCACCTGTGTGTCTATGCACAGCACACCTGTATCTGTGTGTGTGTGATAAGTGTGTCTATGTGCCCTCCACCTGTGTGTGTGTGTGATAGGTGTGTCTGTGTGCCCTCCACCTCTGTGTGTGTGTGTGTGCTAGGTGTGTCTGTGTGCCCTCCACGTGTGTGTGAGATCAGTGTGTCTGTGTGCCCCCCACCTGTGTGTGTGTGATCAGTGTGTCTGTGTGCCCTCCACGTGTGTGTGTGTGTGAGATCAGTGTGTCTGTGTGCCCCCCACTTGTGTGTGTGATCAGTGTGTCTGTGTGCCCTCCACGTGTGTGTGTGTGAGATCATTGTGTCTGTGTGCCCTCCACGTGTGTTTCGCCCGTGCCACTGACCTGGTCTCCGCCTCACCGGCCTCTTCCTGCCGCTGCAGAAGCGCACTTTGCTGAAGACGCCCAGCACATGCCTCTCGCACAGGAGCGCCCGTCCTTGCTGGGGCTGGTGCGCCGCTTGGACGTGGACAACCCGGTCGCTGTTGGACTCCCGGGCCTGCCGCTTCTGCCGGATCAGCGAGCTGGCGATGGCCGCGGCCATCTCGCCCCCACCTCCTCGCCTACCGAGCCGGGGCCAGCGTGAAAGCGCTGGGGGACGGACCGCGAGTCAAAATATCCAAATCCGGAGTCAAACTTCCTCGGTCGGGGGAGGGCAGGTAACGAGATCCCCCTGATCGCCCCCCTGAGATGCACCTGGCGGGGGGTGGGCGAGCGAGGGGGGGCTCCCGACCCCACCTCCAGTCCTGCACCAGCCCAAATTCAAGAGGAGTCCCTGACCCCAAGTCGAGGACAGGCGGGCGAGGTGGGGGGAGGAGGACGAGCCACACGCACTCCGACAGAAAGTCACCCGTTCCAGAAGAGCCCCATGGGCAGGCTGGGGGGGGGGTTCCTTAATCCAGGCGCCGGCGGGAAGCTCAGCAGGGGGGCTCCATGCCCGGGCGAGGTTAGTTCAGAGCCGCGATCCTCCGCCCGCCGCGGCCCCCTTCCCTCCCCCCCTCGCACGTGCGGCTCTCTCGCGCGCTCTCCCGCCAGGGGCTCTTCTCCTCCCGCGCTGGGCTGGCGCAGCAGCAGCAGCATGGTCAGGCCGAGGGACCGGCGGGCCCGCCCGCTCCCCGGCCCCTCAGATCACGCATCGCACCTCCAAAAAAACCAAAAAACCCGAGATTGTCTATTTTTTTTTTTGCAGTCCAGGTCCCTCCTGCCACCAACTCAGATGCAGCAGCCACGCCGGCCCTCCGGGGCAGCTTCCGGGCTGCGGGCGGGCATCGGCCACCTCCCCAAGCCCGCCCCTTAAGCCGAGGGGCGAAGGCGAAAGCGCTGCCCGGGTCTTGCGGTGCTGCGGGGCCGGGCCGCCGGGGCTTCCGAGCCTTGCATCTCCTCCTCGCTGCCTCCCTCTCTCTCTCTCTCTACGCAATCCTACGTGATCGAGGTTTGGATGAGAAAGTCTCAGAGGCAGAGAGAGGCAACTGCAGCTCAGTGCCGTCCCTGGGCAGGTCGGGCTGACGGGGGAAACCTGCTGGCGCTGCCACAGGTCCCGGGGGGGGGGCAAGCTCCCTCCCTCCAAAGGCACCGCGCGTCCAACTTCATTCGCTTTAGCCCTCCCCCCATAATCGGGCAGAGATTTCTGTCCTCCCTATTC
Organism: Rhinatrema bivittatum; assembly: GCF_901001135.1. Taxonomy (NCBI): domain Eukaryota; kingdom Metazoa; phylum Chordata; class Amphibia; order Gymnophiona; family Rhinatrematidae; genus Rhinatrema; species Rhinatrema bivittatum. Next base: position 191,706,449 of record NC_042623.1, read on the forward strand.
CGATGCCGGGGGGGGGGGATGAACGAGACAACTTCCTAGGAGTCCTTTATGCTCTAGGAGACAGGAATTTCGCCTGACTTGTGTTGCAGAGATAATAGACTACAAAGAGATTTTAAAAATTATATAAATATATAAACCAGCCACATACTCCCCCTGTGTGGCAGAATGTTTAAGGCACAGAGCAGCATCCCCCTTACATCAGCTCTGCCCTCTTTCTCGGTTTCATGCCTTCCTGCCTGGGTCTTATTCATAAGTCCCTTTTTTTTTTTTTCTTTTTCTTTTTCTAATTCCTTTTTTTCTCATTACAAGCTGTGTATTTGTTAATAACCACCCCCCGCCCCTGCTACAGATCCAAATGTATATCTCAACCAGCCTATACACCTTCCCCTATCCCTCACTTATAACCCAAGCCTATATGTAACATCAGTATATATGCAATATCCTTGCTGTATGTAAGATCTTTACTGTATATAATGAGCCTCACAATTGATAACTTTATATTTAATCTACTTACACTACATGATAAGATGCTGTGATGATGTTTATACAACTGTCCCATGATTCTGTAAACCGTTCTGATGGCAAAACTGAATGATGGTATACAAAACATGATAAATAAATAAATAAAATATTGGTCACACACACACACACAAAAATCTCCGGCTGCAGTGCACCTGATGCCTGCCAGAGCCCCTGACAATGATCAACCCTGTGGCGCCCCCCCAATTCGGAATGAAACGTTTCTAAACCTTTCCGAGGCTACTACATCCTCAGAGTTATATACAAATCGAAAATAATCTGGGCTGGTAAAGACCGGCTACCTTTCATATTTTGCTGATGTATGAAACATTTAAAATGCTGTTTTAGATACGACGGTATGAGACAAGATCCGTATGAGCTGGGACACCAGAACACAACTAACAGGTGATAGTACAAGTCATTTTCCTAGAAATTAACATAGCAAATGTCTGTCGTGTTAATCCACTTGCATGCACACAAAAAAAAAAAGTTAAATAAAAACAAAAAATATATAAGGTGATACCTTTTATTTAGACTAAATACATTTATTAGTGTTAGCTCTGGAAAGCTACATTGTTAGTCAAATAAAACTGTCTCACTGTAGTAGATATATTTTATTTATTAACCTCTAGATCTGTGAATAGAGAATGATGGCAGATGAAGACCAAAATGGTCCATCCAGTCAGCCTAGTGCCAGGTAAAACGTCCTGCCGCTTGCTATCTGTATGACTGTAAGGACATGTCTCCCTACTTGCTGTCTCTTTAGATATGTGCATAATATTATTTTCTCACTTCTTTTCGTCCAGTCCCCTATCAAATATTTCAGTCAGCCCAGAAATTAGAAGTGTGCCGCCAGGAATGCACTAAAATCCCAAGTTGTGTGCACTCTCTCCTACGGCCAGAGACAGTGATAAGACAGATAAATCTAGAGATAGCTGTGGGAAATAAGGGCTGATAGCCAGGCTTTCGGTTGAAATTATTGGTAGCTCTAGTAACAAGCTGGCTTCTCACATGTAATAGTTTTAGGGTTTTATAAAAAATATTCAGATCAAACACGGGAAAAGGTTTGATGACCTTCCCCCTCCTTCTTGCTCTGCAAATGGATTCCCCCAATCTGTTTACTGCGGCAGCGTTTTATGGCTAAGAAATGCTTTCTCCTTACAAGAGGAGACAGAGGTCCGTATTCAGCCACTGTCCAGACAGCAAAGGCAGCTGGATAAACTCATCCGGCTAAGTACACTCAATACTGCAGCCACACTATTGGACAGAGCCGGCTAACTTTAGGACGGGTGTGTGGGCCGACCAGACTTAAGAGGGTTAAGGTATCTGGCTAACTCTGAATTTGTAGCAAGATAACATATCCGCATAACTCAGCTCTTCCCGCTCATGGCCCCAGGACACCCCTTAACTTAGCCAGCCCAGCTAAATGCTTCTGATTATGGACCTCTAAGTGAGTTAGACGTTGTGTCTTGGGTGGGGGAGAGGTTTTATCCTCAGCTGAACACTGCCAAATTTACACTCCCATTCTTAGGCTGGGGCAGTCCTTACGATCAGAATTGTTTGGGGAGGGGGGTTATTTTACCTCATTTCTCCCTCTTTTGCCATCCTCCACCCCAGACATGCCTTGGAAAATCTAGCCAGCCTTGGAGAGGGACGTGCACTGCGTAGGACACATATACACCTGTCACCACCACCCCCACCACAGCTCCTTCCAATTCAGGGTTCACTGCAGTATCCTCCCTCCCTCTCTGGGGAGCCCCCCCAGCAAACTGGAAATGTGGATGGGCCCCAGCATTCATTTGAATATTTTTACTTAAGTATGAACATTTTTATTGATTGTTCTAGTAGCAGACACTTCAATAGTCTAATTAGTCATGCTAAAGTGGCAGAATTAATCCCTTAATTATCCTTTTTTTTTTTTTTGTACAGTAGCTGGCTACAGTCACTTTTAAATTTAACATCATTATGAAATGTCTTTTTCTGTACAAAAAAAAAGCTATAATAATTAGAAACTGGATGGGGTTGCATTTATCTGTCTTGTCAAGGGAAGATCATGGTCATGGTGGCCAGCAGACGAGGGCTGGAGTAAAATGTTAAGGAAAAAGACTTCAGCCTTATACTCCTTACTTAAAAAGAGGACAATACTTCAGAAATCAAAGTTTAGCCGAATACCTTATGGTTTATGCAGTGTTTACCCACTACAAATTATTTATAAATCGTACACTTTGTTTCTGCTTATTTAGCAAAATAAGGCCTCAATCTATTTTTATTAATCCGATTCTCTATAAGGCAGGTCCCTCGTCGCATGTCTGCTGAAATTAAAAGTAACATTCATGTTCTTTTCATCCAGCAACCTCTGAGTGAATGGAATTTACAGTACCTAGAAAATTAAATATCAAGCGCCCCTTTTCCAAAACAGTGTGATATAACAGTCCTTGGTAGGTTATTATTGGGCACTCAGGGTCTGCTCAACAATAACTTAAGATTTCAACTAATAACTTTTTTTTTTGAAAATCAGCCTGCATCAAAAAGCCCCAGGGGCCCTGGTGATAGACAGGTATGCCATCTGACCCCAGGCCCCAGTTGTACCTCACTTTCCTCTTATGTTTTGGTGCTGGTTTAAGACAGTGCTGAGCCAAGACCGACCATGTCTGTGATTGGCAGCTGCTCCAGTACATCCGTTTCCCGGAAATTGAATTTTACTTGATAGATAATTATTGGTCGGAACAATAAAACCCTCAGCTGCCTGCCCTGAAACATCCTGTTTGCCTGGATATGGTTAGGAAGCCTTTTTACTTTCGGGTGAACAGGTAACATTTAATTCAGGGGCTGGTGGTGAACCCGACATTTCTCTCTGATATTTGGCATTGATCTCTCTCTCTCTCTGTTTCCAGAAACTAGGGGACCAGATCACAAAAAAAGGCAATAAAAGCAGCACAGAAGGGAGAGGGGGTGCGGGGTGCAGGGGTGGGGAGCGGTGTTTGCTGTAGTGCCGTTGGATGCCATGCGGAGAGAGACTTAGGTTAGATTTCTGACTCGGCCCCTGGCTGGAAGGGAGTCCTGGTCATTGTGCCACGGTGACAGCTAGCGGCGCATATTTAGGGTTCCCTGATCACAGGGTTCCAGGAGGATTTCTGGTGCAGGGGGGGGGGGGGGCCTGGTTGAGGACCGTCACTGCACAGACTGACTAATACACCCCTCTCCTCCAGTACAGGGCGGAGGCATGGCAGTGAGGCATGGGGAAATAAAGCGTGGCGTTCACATTGGCGCGGCCCACGATGCACCTAACAGGGCACCTCCGCTGCCAGTGCAGCTGCTCTGCTGCTTTTCACACATACCGTCAGGTCAGACGCGTAGGCATGGTACGTCATACCGTATAAGAGCGTCAACCCCAATAAGCCCAGTGAAACGGTGCAGTTCACGTGACAACTGAAGAATCATCAGTCTGTGGGGATCCTTGGGACGTTTCCCAGCAGAATCCAGCGTTCAGGAGAAGCTGCTGGTGGTGGCGGGGCTGGTCATACATTTCCACTGACCACTGACGAGGACTAAACGTCATCTATGGCGCTGGCAGGCATTGAACCTTGATCCCTCCTCCACATCACTGCAAGAAGGGATTTTGTTTGAAGAGTTATCTACTTAAGTGTGTTCATTTTGAAGTACGCAGGTGCTTGGGAGCAGTGTGCTGCATGCCCTGTCTTGATTTGCATCTGGAACCTGGCAGAGGAATGAGCCCCCCACCCATGGGCTCTGCCTCGCTACCTCCCCGGGGCTGGTCTCTGGATCCTGAGGGGGGGAGGGGGGAAACAGGGCTCCATACAGAAAGTCGAGATATGGGGGGGGGGGGGGGTTATGCCACTCAGTCCAACAACTTGATTGGATGAATTCCCATGGCCATTTAGACTAAGTTAATTTGAAAAGATGAAAGGGGAAAAAAAAATCATTGCAGATTTTTGCAGCTTACTCTGCTTCCTTTCATAGAATAGGTGACTCCAGTGTCTGATGAGGGTTAGAAGTATTGAACACTATAGCTGCTTCTCCCATCTAAGATTCAATTTATTAAGGACGTAAATAAACGAGGAGCCCTCTCGTGCATAGCCAGGGCACTCATTAGTCTGCCGGCTGCTGTACAAAACAAGCCGAATCCAGTGAGGATAGCAGGCAGTAACTAACTTTATGCAGAGCGGGCCAGAGAAGGCCGTAAACAAACCCGTGAAGAGCCACCAGGCAACCAGCAACAGAGAATCATCTCCCTTTTACTTCTCCACATGACTGACAAAGCTTTTTTTTTTTTTTTTTAAAATAACCAACACAAACCCTGCATGGTAACTCTTATTAGCCACATCCCTTCCCCTCACATCAGGAAGGCCTAAATCTGGTTCTTCTTTTCTAAACAGCTGGGGGTCATTTTCAGCCAGTGTGAAGTCTCTTGGGAACTTTTTTGCCTGCAGACTTTACACAAATTTTCAAAGGGAACGTAG